>NC_079427.1:17472439-17554939 GCF_026213295.1 Gadus chalcogrammus
CTTGCCACTCTGCTTGGATGTCACTGATGCTGCTGTCATTGTCATTACTTACAGGATGGATGTTTGAGCTAGTAAGGGGAGGATGGATGGAGCAATGGGTGATGCAAGGTGAGAAGGGTGTGTGGGTGTGTGTGTGGGTGAAGCGCTGCAACAGAGGTAAGAGGTGGAGGGACAGGGTGGATGGCAGATGGAGGCTGAGCTATAATCAGTCATTCTTCGTGTCAGCGGCCGACCATCATACCTAAGGAGCCACTGTCCTTTTCCAGACCTTGGAAATCAATAGGAATCACAGATGGAGGTGAGTCCGTCAGTCCTACTAGGTTTCGGATTTTCATTATTTTCCATTGTCTCATCTTATCTTCAGACTTCCGTATGGGTCTGAGTCGCTGACTTCGCACCTAGCATCCGCAGTAGAATTAAATTAAATGTGTCCAAATTTTGTTAATATATGATGCCAGTACTAAGGTGAATTCCGATAAGCTTTAAAAAATAATGATACAAAGAAAGTGGTCTTCTTGAGAAGATCATAAGATAGGTCCTTCCCGCTGTCGTCCACTCTTCAACCGTCTCCGTGACAGCATGGCGCATGGAGCATGCAGTGTTTTTTCACCAATATGTGTTCTCATTAAAGATAAAGGCAAGCTGGTGTGAAAACTGAGAAGGTGACTTTTGATTGGATAACACGCCACCATATTGAATGTTTCTGCCTGGCTGAGACTTGGCTTGGTGGCTTCCCTTGGCAGCTCTGCAGGGATGCTAAGAAGGCATATGCTCCCTATTTGCTGTTAAGGTGTGGAGGTGTGCATGTGACTCTTTGGTGTGTATCTGTTCAATGTGCTTAAGTGTTGTGTTTATTTTATTTTAGAGTTATTTAGATCCTTAAAGCTTATAATGTAACATTACTTAATACGCAAATCATTTAATGGTTTGGATCTTCATGGGCACTGGGGAGGTCCATTTGCTCACAGTTTAATCCCAATTTTCTGTTTATTTGTATTGTTTTGTATTGAATTGAATGGAAGCCCAATTTAAAATCATACCACTGAATCACATTGAGAACAGTAAGGATCAAAACAGGGCAAAGCCACAGTTTTTGCATCCATACATTTGATATTTGCTTGTGTGTGATTATGTGTGAATTAGAGTACCTCCTTAAAGTCTGTGTAAGACAGCATAGAGCAAAAAGGGCAAAGAGAGACAAGTGAAGCATGTGTATGTATGGATGTGTGTTTCTGTGTATTAGTGTGTTTGTGGGTGTGTGTGTGTGAGTGTTTGTTTGTGTGCGGGTGTGGGTGTGAGATCCATCGACAGTTGGAATCGTGCATTTCCTACTTTTTTTTGTCTTTCGCTTGTCTATTTCCAGATTTACTAGATGTTGCTTCACTCTGATTGGGTCCTTAGGTCAAACCAAACGCCTACGAATCAACGCCTATACCACGCTAAGGCCTCTCCTTTATAACCAGCTTAAAAGATTCATATCCATATGCCAAACAGGTGAGCTACCCACCTGATTGGTCTAATCTCAGCACCACCATCGCTGCTCAATGACGTCAACTCACAAAGCCAGTCTGCCCACTGGCATCTCAGGAATCTCCCATATGCCTTTATTAGCTTTGCTGCAGTCAGAAGTGCTTACACACACACATACACACACACACACACATACATACGCACACACATAGACGCGCACACACTAGCACAAACACACACACAAACAAACACACACACACAAACACACATTCTTGTACTTGCTACATATTGAGGACCGGGTAAAAAGACCCACAAAGTGAGGACCAGTAGTTCTGGCTCACATTCAATCACAGAAATATAAATTCTGGACTCTAGGTAGGCCTACCCCCCTTAACCCAAACACTGCCTTAGATTAATTGGAACACCAACTTTAAGAAAAAGTCTTTAACCAACAGATTGAGGACCAAGCACTCGGTTTGTTTTGACATTGACAATTTACATTGAAGCCAGCAGACTGTAAGCATAGCAACAGATCTGGGCCCAGTTTCCCGAAAGCATCGTTAGCCTAAGTGGATCGTGAAGTGTTTCGTACGAGCATCGTACAGTTCTATTTCATTCTTACTGACCGCCAGAGGCAGTGCTTAACACTGGATGTTATCCATCGCGCATGCGCAGGTCGAGTATTTAATATCAACAAAGTCACACGTGACCGGGGATGACGTCGGGCCGCCCGTCTATATAAGGCCACGTCACTTTCCAAGATGTCCCCTTGTATCTTCTCGCAGTAGCGAATACAGGTTAAGATTAAGAGATAAGCTTGAATAAAAGCAATATAAGCCGGTGACTCTTTGCCGGTAGCCCTGCAACCGCATGGTTGGAGCCGCAAATTCGTCCTCCAAGGGCTGCGATTAGTCACGCACGGCTATGTTTTGAACGCTGCATACCGGTGTTTTCGCCGGTGAGCTCGGCTCACGCTAGACTAACACAGCGTCTTCATCAGCTGTAGGCTGCTACGGTAAGTATTCTCTCTGTGTTAGCTTTAAAGTTAAGTAAGATAAGGGGATCCTGTTTTCGGCACCCGCTTAAGCTTACGTTTTGTTTTGTTTGCCTCGCTGCATCCAGTGTTGTTTTTGGCAGGCATTTTAGATTTAGTTTTAGTCTTAGTCTTTTTGACGAAATGCTTCTTAGTTTTAGTCCCATTTTAGTCATTTCTATCTTTGAAAGTTTTAGTCTAGTTTTAGTCTGGCGAAAACTCAAAAGGTTTTAGTCTAGTTTTAGTCCGACGAAAACTCGTCCACCAGCCTCTCTCTGTAGTGTATGAGTGTGTGTGTGCCGTGTGCGTGCAGGCGCAGCTGCGCGCGAGCACACGAGCCAGTGTTGCGGGGGGGGGGGGGGGGGGGGGTGGAAGGGTCTCACGTGACAAGTTTTATCCAATCAGGTTGCTTGGATGCTCCAATTGAAACCCATTCTATTCTACGTGAACCACCTACATGTAAGCCGCTAGAAGCAGTTAAAAACGGAGCGGACTAGAGCGGACTGGAGCGGAGTGAAATCCCCGCTCCGGCCTTTGAATTTAAAACCGCTCTGCGCTCCAACCCGCTCCAACGTATTTCTTCCGCTCCACCACCCGCTCCACGCTCCGCTCCGCTCACATGCTCTCACTAACAATTTAGTCTCGTCTAGTTCTCGTCTGACGAAAATGTCTACATTTTTCGTCACATTTTAGTCTTTATATGGCTTTGGTGACGTTCGTCTTAGTCTCATTTTCGTCATGGAAAAAAGGGGTCTGACGACGTCATTTTCGTTTTCGTCTTGCCTGACGAAAACAACACTGGCTGCATCGGAGATTGCCATTACCGGCGTCTGCTGCCTTTTGTGGCAACTTTCGTTTAAGTTCATTAAAGGCTCCCAGAGTGTTTTCGCTCGTTAGAGCGTGTACTCCCTTATTTTGAATTAAAGAGCAGAAGCTCCCCATTACGGTCGAGGCTAATGGGTAAATAAGAAAAATTAATTAATTTTGAAAAAAAAAAAACAGAACTCTGTTTTAGTTTGAGTTTCTTACGTTGAGCAGTTTGCTGCACTTTTGTTAAATTATTACTGTTGGGCAGACATGGGGGACTCGAGTCACATGACTTGACTCGAGTCAGTCTCGAGTCGCAAATTTGAGGACTTGAGACTTGCTTGACTAACACTGATAAAAGACTCGACTTGACTTTGACTTGGTCTTCATGACTTGAGACTTGACTTAGACTTGAGACAGATGACTCGAAATGACTTTTATAAAGTTAGATTAAAGGTTGGATATGGGATTTGCGATACGCCAGCAGATTTGGAAAATTCACATCTCAAATGGTCCTACCCCCTCTCATTCAACGCTGACTCTGACTCCACCCATTCCAAGTACATGGACGCGCAATCACGCACGAGCGCGAACACAGATGCGCGAGAGTAAGCCAGGCTAGCTAGGTTGGAGTTTAGGGTTGTCTTCTAGTGCTAGGTCCAAATGTGGATTAGCTAGTTAGCTAGCTCCAGTAGCTACCGCAGGATAACAACAAACAGAAGCTTGCTCTGGGTCACGAGCTTTGAGTACGTGCACGAAGGGGTCGCTCGCGGGGGGGGGGGGGGTGCAGTACGACCGTTTGATTGACGTACTTACTGTCCAATGCCACTCGGTGGTTCTGAAAATCATTGGCTGGAGTTTTTCGAGCACTGCCCGTTCCACAGATGATTGACTTGTTTAATTTTCATGTCAGTAGGCTACTTCTAACTCAGTGGCTGTAAGTGGGTTATGATAAGGATTTCAAGTAATTTTCAAGTAAAATTACACCGTCAGAGCCAGTGTCAGACTGGGCTGTTCTCATCATACCGCAAAATAATTAATAGGGTTCAAGTTCCAGTCCCCATATTCAGTTGAACCACTACCTGGACATTTGTGATGGACAGAGCTGCCTTCAGTTTTGGGCCATGAACAGGCGCACCTCTTTGTTCAAGGTGGAGGTAAGAGTCATGGCAGTCCCTGCATCAAGTGCATCTGTTGAACGTGTGTTCAGCCATGGTGGGGTGATAATGTGACCCCATCATTCACAACTCAGTGACAAAGTACTATCAAATTATTTTCTTTGCAAATGCAATACATTGTAAGTCGATGTATGTTGCGAGGCAGCAAGATTGCTACCAGCTTTCAGGCTTGTGTATTACTATTTCCCCTTCCTACAGTATGTGCATGTGATATTACTTTTGAAATATTCATTTTTTTCATGTCTGATGTCATGTGTTGCAAATAATATTCTACAACATGTAGGGAGATTGAGTGATTGACTTGAACTATTCTTGTATACAGCCACCTAGAGGTTCTATTTGATTCCGTTCATAGGTTGGAGGTAATGATCATAAAAACATTTTCAAACTATTCACATAATGGTTTTGGAATGCTTTGAATAGTTTGAGTTATTGTTAATGTTAAGACATTGTTATTGTTAATGTTGAAATAAAACCAAACTTATGAACCACTCTCTTTACCGATTTTTAAATGTGGAAACTGGGTTAGATCATCAGATTTTTGTATGACTTGACTTGTGACTTGCTTGACCTGAGCAATGACTTGACTTGTGACTTGCTTGATTCTCACCACAGTGACTTGGAACTTGCTTGAGACTTGAAGGTTATGACTTGCGACTTGCTTGTGACTTGCACATGAGTGACTTACCCCCACCTCTGCTGTTGGGTGCTTTCGCCTATTAGTAACTACTTTACTATGGGAAAATACTATTTTTTGATAGCTTATTTCCCCCAACATGTTAGGCTCGCATGGTTGCCGCACTTGCATGGCTCCACTGCTAGCCCTAGATGGACATGATGAATGCCCCGCATGCCTCGGTGTGGTCCACCTGAGAGAGGGGCTGTCCGACAATCGTATGAATTGCAGTTTCATGCCACATGGGCTGAAAGTGGCAAGACTAGCCGAGGTGGAAGGACCTCAGGTTGAAGGTGAGCTTCCCCCGCCTGGAATAGAACCAGTGGTACGAGTACCCTCCCCACCCAGGGCTGCCCCGCCCAGGAAGAAGGCTAGGAAGGCTGACGGTAATGCTGCCAAAGTGGACAAGCTAGTGTCAGAGTTCGCTGAGATTAAGAGTTTGCTCTATAACCTTCAGCCAGTCAGGTTGGCGTCAATCTCTCAGGCTGAGGCTCCAACTACACCAGAATGGGAGGGAGATGCTCTGTCTACGAGGGCTTCCTGTAGCCAGTTCTATGACGACAGGCCGGGACAGGGCGAGGTAGAGGCTTCTACCCAGGCTTCTGAAGGCGGCTCCCAACATGTAGGGAGTGGGTCTAGGGCAGGCTCAGAAGCTTCCCCGGCCACGGTTAAGCCAGTGGTCCGAATGGCACTGGCACGCTTAGGGTTGGATGAGGCTCCAGCAGATATCGCCCCAGCTAGTGCATTCTTTAGGCGTGTCCCGCCACAAGATACTTTTTCTGTGCCTCCCTCCCAGCCATATATTGAGGAGCTTCACAGATGCTGGCCAGACCCCAGATCTCTATCTCATCACACCAGTGACATTAGGGCCTTGGCTTCAATGCAGAATGCCAGCAAGCATGGACTTGACCGAATGCCAGCCGTAGAGCCGACCATTGCCTCCCTCATTGTGGCACTGGAGGAGGTGTTGAGGCCGAATGCTCACTGTCTCAGGCCACAGTGTCGCATCACTGATGACCTGTTAACAAAGTGCTATGACACAGCGGCACGTATGGGCCGTATCGGGAACTCCTTGTCCCATTTTATATTGGCCCTGTCTCAGTCCTTGCAATCATCCAGTGTAGATGCTTCAGTGCAGAGTCTAAGTGACACGTCTTTGCAGGTATTTGCCTTCATGACCAGAGAGCTTGGTAGGCTGATGGCGTCGCTTACGCTGGCCCGCCGCCAGGTATGGCTGGCCCAGTCCCCATTATCAGAGCCATGCCGGAGGACCCTCCGCACTCTCCCCGTAGTTCCGGGAGAGCTGTTTGGCCCAGCAGCACAACAGGCCTTGGATCGTGGCATCCAGGCTAACCAGACACGGCAGCAGTTTGCTAGCCTTCGGGGAGCTGCATCCCTACCAAGGCAGCAGCCTCCACAAGGTTATGGCACCAATCGTCCTCTGCCGCTAGCACGTCCTAGTGGTTATTCCAGGACCTCACCAGCTCCTGATCGACCCTATCAACCCCGTCGGGCTCCCACAAGGCCAGCACCACAGGCACAGAGGGGTCGGGGGTCGGGGTTTCCCCCCTCCAGGCCCCCAAGAGGGCGTGGGGGCAGGTACTGACGGCTCATGGCCGGGCGTCAGGCGCTTCACCCAGCAGCATCTAATCTGCTGGGGAAGTTGCACTACAGACCCTTGGGTGGTGACCACGCTTTCCCAAGGGTACAATCTCCAATTTCGACGCCGGCCCCCAGTTTTCAGGGGGATCAGACTGACTACAGTCAGCGATCCCACAAGGCGACAGGCCCTCAGCCAGGAGGTATCCACCCTCCTGTAGAAGAAGGCCATCAAGATCGTAGATCCTCAGACACAGCAAGGTGGGTTTTACTCAGTGTACTTTTTAGTTCCAAAAAAAGAGGGTGGGTTTCGCCCTATACTGGACTTACGAGGGCTGAACAGTTTTCTGAAAGTATTGCCCTTTCACATGCTAAAGACAGCGGAAGTGCTCCAGGCCGTCGCACGGCAAAGCTGGTTCACATCAATAGATCTAAAGGATGCATATTTTCACGTTCCGATAGCACCACATCACAGGCCATACCTGCGCTTTGCATTCGAAGGGCGGACCTACCAGTACAGGGTCCTCCCATTCGGGTTATCCCTAGCCCCACGGATCTTCACAAGGTGCATGCGGGCAGCGCTCGCACCAATGCAAGCCACCGGAATACAAATCCTCCCTTATCTGGACGATTGGCTTATTTGCGCTCCAACCCGGCAACAGGCAGAGCAGGACACCCCAGCCCTCCTAGGCCATGTGGAAAGGTTTGGTCTTACAGTCAACTACGGCAAAAGTTGTCTAATACCCAGCCAACAGGTACTGTTCCTTGGCATAACCCTGGACTCCGTCCAAATGCTCGCCTTCCCGTCTCCACGGCGGGTAGAGGCCATACTCCAGATCCTCCTGCATTTTCGGGAGGACAGGAGGGTAAGGTACAGCCTTTTTCTCAGGCTGTTGGGAATGTTGACGTCAGTAACGTCAATAGTGCCACTGGGCCTCCTTCACTTGCGGCCGTTCCAAGTTTGGACCAATGGCCTCCACTTAGATCCAAGGTTGCACGGATCCAGGAAGGTCAGGGTGTCCAGTCAATGCCTCCTGGCATCACAACCCTGGAGACGCAGGGCATATCTTGCCAAAGGTGTCGCACTAGGTTCGATCCCCTCACGCCGCGAAGTGGTGGTGACCGATGCTTCGCTCTCTGTTTGGGGGGCAGTGTGGCAGCACAGGGCAGTGAGAGGGCTCTGGAGTGCGCCGCACAGGACACAGCACATAAATGTGCTCGAGCTCCGTGCTATTTATTTAGCGCTCCACCAATTCCTGCCATATTTGAGGGGCAGACATGTTCTGGTACGATGCGACAACAAGTCAGCTGTCTACAATGTGAACCACCAAGGGGGCACAAGGTCGGCTCAGTCATTACAGGTTGCACAGCAACTTCTTGTATGGGCTCTCCCTTACTTTTCCAGCCTCAGGGCTATGTACCTTCCAGGGCCACAGAATACGGTGGCAGACTTTCTTTCACGCCAGAAACCTCCGTCGGGGGAGTGGCGACTCCACCCAGAGGTAGTAGAGGCAATTTGGAGCAAATACGGCACAGCAGAGGTAGACCTGTTTGCTTCAGAGTCCACAACACATTGCCCTCTCTGGTTCTCTCTGTCAGAGACGAGTCCGATGGGACAGGATGCCTTGGCACATCCATGGCCACGTCAACTCCTTTATGCCTTCCCGCCATTTCCACTGATAGGGTTAACTCTACACAGAGTTCAGAAGGGGAACCACAGACTCCTGCTGGTTGCCCCAAACTGGCCAGGGAGACCTTGGTTTCCAGTAATGTACAGGCTGCTAGACGGAGATCCATGGTGCCTGCCGAAGAGGCGGGACCTGCTCTCACAGCTGGGGGGCCACATCTGGCACCCCAGACCAGAGTGCCTGCAGCTATGGGTTTGGCCCTTGAGGGGCCTGATCCACTTATAATGGAATGCGACCAGGAGGTAGTTCAAACCATTATGGACTCAAGAGCTCCCTCCACCAGGGCACTTTATGCTAACAGGTGGAAGATATTTGCAAAGTGGTGTGAGGTACAGAAAGAGGTACCGGAGTGTTCCTCAGTGCCAATGATACTGCGTTTTTTGCAGTCCTTACTGGAAAGGAAGCTATCTGCTTCCACTTTAAGAGTCTATGTGGCTGCCATTTCATCCAGGCACATTAAGGTTGATAGCCGGACGGTGGGGTCTCATTCTTTGGTGACCCGATTTCTTAAAGGAGTCCAGCGGAGGAACCCCCCACGGGCTGTCAAGGTTCCCTCATGGGACCTACCTCTGGTACTTGGAGCCCTCCGTCTCCCCCCGTTTGAGCCCCTGGACCAGGCGCTACTGAAATGGCTGTCGGCGAAGGTGGCCTTTCTTCTGGCGATCGTGTCAGCCAAGCGTGTGAGCGAGCTTCATGCGTTGTCAGTGAGTGAAGAGTGTATACGCTGGAACTCAGATGGCACAGGGGTGGCACTGTGGCCTAACCCATCTTTTTTTCCAAAGAGGCTGTCTTCGGCCCACTATAATCAGGTCATAGAGCTAGCAGCTTATGGCCCCTCACACCCACCGGATGAGGAAGCTAGTTCAGCAGAACTACTCTGCCCGGTGAGAGCCTTGAGATGTTACATACAGGAAACTGCCGGTTTTCGTCAGTCTGATGGCCTGTTTGTCTGCTACGGGGGCCCGAGGAAGGGGCAAGCGCTGTCCAGACAGAGGCTTTCGAAGTGGGTGGTGGAGGTAATTGAGGAGGCATACAAGTCAAGAGGACTGCCTTTGCCTCTTAAGATCAGAGGCCATTCCACCAGGAGTGTCTCCACCTCCTGGGCAGCACTACGAGGAGTGCCTCTAGGTGAGATTTGTGCCGCGGCCTCCTGGGCTTCAGCGTGCACCTTTGCCCGATTTTACAGGGTCAATGTAGCTGCTCACCACGCAGTGGCTGCAGCTGTTATTCAGGAACCCTCAGGCCCTTCCTAATAGGTGGGTACAGGATTCCTCGTGACTACGTTGGTAATGGTCATCCAGTGTTAAGCACTGCCTCTGGCGGTCAGTAAGAATGAAATAGAACGAGAGTTACGTATGTAACTACGGTTCTATGAATTCTGGATGACCGCCAGAGTTCTCTGTCACTCGGAATCTTGCGAGAAGATTCTGAAGGGACATCTTGGAGAGTGACGTGGCCTTATATAGACGGGCGGCCTGACGTCATCCCCGGTCACGTGTGACTTTGTTGATATTAAATACTCGACCTGCGCATGCGCGATGGATAACATCCAGTGTTATCCACTGCCTCTGGCGGTCATCCAGAATTCATAGAACCGTAGTTACATACGTAACTCTCGTTTTCAAACCGTTTCCCGAAAGCATCGTTGGTAACGAACGTCGTGAAAACGCTCGTAGCTAACGAGTGCTCCAGGGTACTCGTAGGACGCTAAGAGCATCGTTAGCCTACTATAGAGGGAACTCATTATTGCATGCGGGTGTCTTCATTCATAAAAAATATAAACATTGGGGATTATGCATCAATACAAATTATTCTAAAGAGGTCAGAGACTCCTTGCACAGCCCTGCCTTGCCCAGTAAACCAAGAAACCCTGCTCCGTGACAAACTGAGGATTTGACCACCTCGATTTTATACAGGAAACTTGAGATAAGAAGGTGAAATCGCCGGGCGTGCCAAGCTGCGACCGAACCGGGTCGTGTATAGCCAGGGTTCGAGTGGGAGCCAGTGGGGGCTGAGCAGCAGCATAATATTGTAATTACAAAAAAAGCTATTTTCCCTTCCACATGCAGAGTTATATTGACGTTAAGTGGGATAATAGAACGTCGGTCATTATCGGGAAAATAAGCCCGGACAGGGCGAACCGGACGGCGATGCAAAACGGAGGTGCTTCGACCTGAAAGGGCTTATTTTCGATAATGAGCAGCTAACTAACTTCGCAAGGTGTTTTTATACTATTTGTTTGTTACAAACGTACCATACGTAGCGTTGATCAGCAGAGAAATAGTTAGCCAAAGACGTTGACGTCGCTTAGCAACCGAAGAAGCTGGCGTTGTTGTGAAGGGCCCATGCAAGTGAACGGAGCGTTCCACGGCACTGAGAAGAGCCGTGTCATAATAGCCCATATTTACGTCCTATATCCCCCCCCCCGTTGAAATTCAGGTACGGTCTCCCCCCACCGTCAATAACTTTAAGAGACCCCAACAGAGATGGAATCATAACTCAAACCCTGCCTATAGCCTACTTCATCCTGCCCAACAATATGGGCAGGCTCTAGAGTCTAGACCAAGCTCTCCTAATCGGGTCAGCAATAGCCGCGTTTGAATGATAATGTATGAATGGAACGTTGCATTTTTAATGTCTACAAATATTCAATACTAGAGAGCCAATCAATGCAACCTTATGCGGAATAAGATAAAGTCGGCTCTCTTGCTGCGCAAATGTTTAAAAATTCAGCACATTCATATAAATGTAGTTATTTTGGATTTTTTGTGATATGGAATTATTTCAGGGGGGGAAATGCCCTGAATAAATGTATGCACAGTGCGTTCAGGATTAGGACTGATATATGTGTGCCTAGGCCTAATCAATTCTGTTTTAATATCTTTAGCATTCATATTATTGCAATCTATTCTTTTTGTAGGCTATTCTGCGGTTGGCCTTGATGGGGAGATATTTTAACCCTTTTTAACCCCATTTTCCTGCGACATTCCTGCGTCTCCCCTACGTCATAGCCCGTTTCAGCACCATGTCAGTGGACAGGTATAATCCTACGAACGTCGTGAGTGCAGCGAATCCGCGTTCACGTTAAGAGGAGTTTCGGGAAACGCTCCAAAGAAATTAACGATGGTTCGAAAGATCCATCGTGAGAATGATCTTACGAACGAAGATCCATCGTTATCGGGAAACTGGGCCCTGTTTCAAACCTCAGTAATTTTTCTCATGAACTATTGACTGAAAAAACATTGTTTTTTTAAGTGTTACGGATTTAAGAAAATATCTGGAATATGGTTAGGATGCGAAATTATTTAGACCTTTTGTGGTGTGGGGATTGCTGATTCAAGCAGCCGCACCTGCCCTGGATCAAGCTGATCAGACCCAGGAGCAGGGGGTGGCTGCGTACCTGGTGTCCATTAGAGAAATCAATGGATAGGTTAAATTGCCCATCGAATGTCAGAATTCCATCTGCTCTCTAGCTTATAAACATCTTGCCAACTCCCTGTTATAAAATATATGTATCACCATCTCTACCCTGTGACTGTGTCGGAGGGCCCCAGAAAAAGGCACTTATGTGGCCTGTAGCAAGGTTAACCAGGCACACAATGCAGGGCTTCTCCGGCAGAGGGAACACAGGAGGGCAAGCCAGTCAGCATACTGGAAGAGGGCAGCCAACTGAAAAGCATCTAGCAGCAGCATCCTCCAGCAGTGCCAACTGGTATCCTCAACCTCCAGAGCCACTGGAGTTCCCAGCTATGAGCTGGATGGCCAGCTGAAAATCTTTGCAACAAAATCATTTTTGAGAACAAGAATTTACAGTATTGCACACACCTGGAATTTATAATAATTTTTATATAGTTCCAATCCTAAATACAGATACAAGAAAAATGTAGACAATATTGAACACAACAGAAAACCGACCAAACTATCAAACTCTCTCTACCTCTTATTCTACCTGTCAAGCTCTATCTCTCTTTTTCTACCGGTCTCTCTCCCTCTCTTCTTCTACCTGTCTCTCTCCCTCTCTTCTACCTGTCTCTCTCCCTCTCCTTTTCTACCTGTCTCTCTCCCTCTCTCTTTTTCTACCTGTCTCTCTCCCCCTCTCTCTTTTTCTACCTGTCGCTCTCTTTCTACCTGTCTCTCTTTTTCTACTTCCCTCTACCTGTCTCTCTTTTTCTACCCGTCTCCCCCTGTCTCTCTCTCCACCTTCTTCCTCTCATCCCAATTCCCTGCTTCTTCTATCCCTCCATCCCTCTTTCCCATTCACCCTACCTCCTCCTAATGGCTGTGCTGCCTTGCTTGTAGGCTCAGCAACAGAACATGGCTAACACTGAACATAACAGGTCTCCTTTAAAATGCAAGCTTTCTCTTGATTTTAACTATTGCATTGTGGACATAATATTTAACATCTTTCCATGTTCGATTGCTAAGGACTGGAGACTCTTTCGCAATACAAAGCATGCAGTCTGTCTTTGCTGGCACCCTCCTTAGCGAGATGAACTTTGCCATGCTTCGCCCGACTGCAGTCCTCTCCTGGTCAGTCCAGGGTCTCTTTAATTGTGTTTTTGGAGCATCTGTAAATCAGAAAACAAAGTGGTTGATTAGAGGATAGGTTTACCATTTTTAAACTCTGACGTCACTAAAATGTTGATTACAATAATCTAAATTTGTATAAAGCATAGTCTCACTTTGCTGTTGAGAAAATTCCTTTGCTCCTACACCTTTCCATGAGGCTTAAACTGTCCGGACCGGTTAATTGTTCAGGCCTTCGATAAGTGTAATCAATCTCCTTTTAAAAAATAGGGAACTCCCAGTAGACATTCATGTACATATGTGTACATGTTCTACTGAAAAATCCAATTATCACAATTCTTTGACTTTATTTTGCAAGTGTGCAATATTAAGTGTTCAAATCTGCTGTCTTGGCTTAATCTCCACATGATGCATGAAGCAAAGCTACATTTCATGTGATTTAAAATATAGTTGCAAAAACTTAACAGACACGAGGGACTACACTGAGTTCCTAATTATTGAAAAGGAGATTTAAAAAAAGCAAACATGCGCAGAAAGACTACATTTATTCCAACCAGAGAAGCTTGATCAGAATAAGTGTTTACATGGTTATTAGGCGCAACACAGCCACTGATTATACAACTGCTGTCAAGTCTGTATCTTCAACTTTTGCATGTACTACTATGAAAACTACAGCTTCAATAACCAACATTTTCAAAAACTTCTAGAATTAGCAGAGGATGGGTCACCGCCCCAACATTCACAGGAAGGTATTCTGCACTTGGAGACAACGCCACTTCTTACACTGGCCCATTATGATTCTAGGTACACTTAAGTCACCACCTAAAAACAACTTAGTAATCACAAAGAACACCATAGTAATAACACTTTAGTAATGACCCGTAGTCCTTTAGCAATGACACGACTACTAACAGGTAGTCCAATCAATCACCTAGTCCCAGTGACTTGTGCTTTGACAGCAAGCACCACTTGTATTTCTGTAAGAGGATTTTCTGAAGACAATATATCTTACCATCATCATTACGTCCTCTGTTAGTTGCAGTCTTCTTTCGCCCCTCAACAGGGGGTGTTGTGATGTGTAGCTCCTCTCCATCTGAGAAAGCTGAAATAAGCAGTACAGTGAAAGTACTGAAGACCCGATTCAGACCACTTCACTTGTGTTTATATTGCCTGGACTCACCCCAATCATAATCTTCATCATAGTTTCGTTTAGTCTTCTTTCTCCGCTCAACAGGTGGTCTTGTTGCGGTCGAGGGTCGCTTCTCTCCACCTGAGATACATGACATCGTACAATGAAACAATCCTGACCTCAGACTGAGAACATTACTTGTTTTTACAATGTCTGGACTTACACCCATCATCATCACTCTCATCATCACTCTCATCATCACTCTCATCATGCCTTCTTTTAGTTGCAGTCTTCTTTGGCCTCTTGACAGGTGAGCTTGTGGTTGACAGGTGTGGCTGTTCTCCATCTGATAAGAAAGCACACATTAGTACAGAAAAACCTTAAGCCCCAGTCATGCTCACTGTTTGGAAAGACTACCCTTTCTTGCCTATCTAACGTATTAGTATAGCAGTGGAGAACATTACTTGTGTTTACAATGCCTGGACTGGACCTACCTCCATCATCATCACTCCCATCATCCTGTCCTTTAGCTGCAGTCTTCTTTTGTCTCTTAATAGGTGGTCTTCTGGCGGTCTGTTGTCGCACCTCTCCATCTGTGAAAGATGATGTTTTAGTAGAGTGAAATACCAAAATCTTCATCTGAGAAGGATGACAATAGTACAATGAAACAGTCCTGACCTCAGACTAAGAACATTACTGATGTATACAATGCCTGGACCTACCCCCATCATCATAACTCCCATCATCATCATGTCTTTTAGTTGCAGTCTTCGTTGGCCTCTTGACAGGTGGGCTTGTGGTTGACAGGTGTGGCTGTTCTCCATCTGATAAGAAAGCACACATTAGTACAGAGAAACCTTAAGCCCCAGTCATGCTCACTGTTTGGAAAGACTACCCATTCTTGCCTATCTAACATATTAGTATAGCAGTGGAGACTTATGCTGCGCACCAGTCTCGCCACTCAAAGTATGAGTTCCTACTAGTGAACTCGAGACCAACCAATCTACCCCGACTTCACAGGGAATCAGTTGTCTAACATAACACAACAATGGCAATGGCCTCCACCTGGAAAGCTTGGAGGTCGGAAATTGGAAATTCAACTGGGAAATTCGACCACCAACTTTGTCTGGAACGCAGCATTAGGTTACCTTTCCATATCTAGACCGCCTCTAACATAATGTCTTTGAGTTTCCTAAACAATTTTTTTCATACTTTTATAGACTACTTCAAATAAAGGTGTATTAAAGCTTTAGGTCTGAGGCACTGTCAACCAAATTAGTTTTTTCAATGTGAATTTCAACTGTGAGTTCAAAGGGCCTAAGAAGGAATTGATTATATTAACATTATCATGATATATATTACTTACCATCATTAGCTTCCAGTCGTCTGTCTACATTTGATGTCCCTCTCTCTTTGACTCCTCTCACGCCTTTGGTTGAGGTGCCTTCATGTCCTTTACCTATGAAAATGTTCACGGTAGGGGAAATAGAAAACTAAAATTTACAGTAGGTCAAAATTAGTAGATAGATAACTTTATACCAAAATAGAAATTTCGTTGTTGCAGCAGCAATTCAAATAAATCACAAAAAAGACGAACATAAGTTACAAAAGCGAACAATACAGTATATACATATACCAAAAACAAATATACTGATTAAAATAATTAGATTAAAACAGTACAATAAAACATTATCAA
This sequence comes from Gadus chalcogrammus, assembly GCF_026213295.1. Taxonomy (NCBI): domain Eukaryota; kingdom Metazoa; phylum Chordata; class Actinopteri; order Gadiformes; family Gadidae; genus Gadus; species Gadus chalcogrammus. The sequence continues at coordinate 17,488,243 of NC_079427.1, forward strand.
TACAAATATACATACCAAAGACAACTGAGTCCAGTGTCTTCAGATTCTTCCCTTTAAGCGCCCCTGCTCCATGCTCCATTGCAAACAGTAGTTTCCCAATCTTGGCTACCTGAAATGTTTTGTCAGTTTGGCGGTAATAATCGCAATGGACTCTTATGTCATGTCCCATAAAACGAGCTACTTGTTCCAGCTCTTGATTATCAAGGTCCAGGAGCTGGCATAAGGTAGCAACATGCTTTCTTAGTTTGGTTGACCTAAGGAGTTCTGGGTGGCTTGCCTTGCTCTCTTTGGCATATTTCCGAAGGCAGTCACATCCACGAATATTGGTTTCTGTTCCGATCCTGGCAAACAGAAATGGGTTGTCATCAATTACGCCAACTTCCTTCCGTTTTTCAATCATGAAGTCGAGAGAGGTTTTTGTGCGATCAAGAAGGAGAATGGGCACTTTTCTACCTCTCTTTCCACGTGTCACTATCCGAGTCAGCCTGTGGCTCAGTTGTTTTTCCACTGCTGATAGGGTTTCATATATGTCCTCATTCACAGGGCTGGTGTCGGCTTTTAGATATGTCTCCAAGGTTAAGCGTGATGCTTCTCCTTCACGCTTCTTGTTAAATACTATTATTTGTGCGAGAAGGCTCTCAGTTAACTTTTTGTATGCTGTGGTGTTGCTCGCACACTCTTTCAACTCCACCTTTGCCTCATCCTCAATTTTCCTCAGGTAGTTCTGCAGAGTAACAACGGCCTTTGTCAAAGGTACACTGTCTTCTTTGTTCCACCTCCGTTGTTCCATTGTGCTGTGAGCATTGGTTGACACGAAAGTGGACCAAGAGCTATCTAGCAGCTGCTTAAACTTCTTGGCCCTCTTCTCAGTTAAAACATCCGATGTCATCAAACAATGTCCAATCCAGGCTTCTGTTGCCCCTTTGAGAGAAAATCCAATTTTGACAGCAGTAGATGGCTTTCCATATTCGTTGGTTTCTGCGTTGTAGTTTGACACCCTCCTGGCTGCTTTTACTGCCAGTTCAAACTTTGTTGGATCACATATATCTTTAAGACTTTTCACACTCTTGTCAATCTTCTTTGCAGCCAACAACAACCATCCCAGTTCTCTCATCTTTTGTGCGATGTATCTATGTTGAGATTGTTCACGGCCCTTTCTTGCAAATAATGCATCTCCATACTTGCATATCATCTCATCACTTCTGATGTGAGAGGTTACATCATCTTGCAACATAGTATGAATAACCTTTTGAACTCCACCTGCTGATTCCATGATTGGAAGAAGATGTGAGGAAGCTTTTTGTACTCTTCTTCTTTTGCCTTTCTCCGTTTCCCGATTCCTTTCTCCACATGACCTCCCATGTCTCCAGAGTTCAGTCCTCTTGAACATTGCATAACAGTGTTCGCATGGTAGGTAGTCCTGTACAGAAGCCTTCTCAGTGGGCTGTCTCCATGTTACTATCTCCCCATTTCCTTCTTCTAAGACCTTAATATTATGTTGCCAGTCTCCCTTATTGCGAAGGGATTCCAAGAGTGTACACCCATCATCATCACTCTCCTCATCACTCTCATCATGCCTTCTTTTAGTTGCAGTCTTCTTTGGCCTCTTGACAGGTGAGCTTGTGGTTGACAGGTGTGGCTGTTCTCCATCTGATAAGAAAGCACACATTAGTACAGAAAAACCTTAAGCCCCAGTCATGCTCACTGTTTGGAAAGACTACTCTTTCTTGCCTATCTAACATATTAGTATAGCAGTGGAGAACATTACTTGTGTTTACAATGCCTGGACTGGACCTACCTCCATCATCATCACTCCCATCATCCTGTCCTTTAGCTGCAGTCTTCTTTTGTCTCTTAATAGGTGGTCTTCTGGCGGTCTTTTGTCGCACCTCTCCATCTGTGAAAGATGATGTTTTAGGAGAGTGAAATACCAAAATCTTCATCTGAGAAGGATGACAATAGTACAATGAAACAGTCCTGACCTCAGACTAAGAACATAACTGATGTATACAATGCCTGGACCTACCCCCATCATCATAACTCCCATCATTTTCATGTCTTTTAGTTGCAGTCTTCGTTGGCCTCTTGACAGGTGGGCTTGTGGTTGACAGGTGTGGCTGTTCTCCATCTGATAAGAAAGCACACATTAGTACAGAGAAACCTTAAGCCCCAGTCATGCTCACTGTTTGGAAAGACTACCCTTTCTTGCCTATCTAACATATTAGTATAGCAGTGGAGACTAATGCCGCGCACCAGTCTCGCCACTCAAAGTATGAGTTCCTACTAGTGAACTCGAGACCAACCAATCTATCCCGACTTCACAGGGAATCAGTTGTCTAACATAACACAACAATGGCAATGGCCTCCACCTGGAAAGCTTGGAGGTCGGAAATTGGAAATTCAACTGGGAAATTCGACCACCAACTTTGTCTGGAACGCAGCATTAGGTTACCTTCCCATATCTAGACTGCCTCTAACATAATGTCTTTGTGTTTCCTAAACAATTTTTTTCATACTTTTATAGACTACTTCAAATAAAGGTGTATTAAAGCTTTAGGTCTGAGGCACTGTCAACCAAATTAGTTGTTTCAATGTGAATTTCAACTGTGAGTTCAAAGGGCCGAAGAAGGAATTGATTATATTAACATTATCATGATATATATTACTTACCATCATTAGCTTCCAGTCGTCTGTCTACATTTGATGTCCCTCTCTCTTTGACTCCTCTCAAGCCTTTGGTTGAGGTGGCTTCATGTCCTATGAAAATGTTCACGGTAGGGGAAATAGAAAACAAAAATTTACAGTAGGTCAAAATTAGTAGATGGATAACTTTATACCAAAATAGAAATTTCGTTGTTGCAGCAGCAATTCAAATAAATCACAAAAAAGACGAACATAAGTTACAAAAGCGAACAATACAGTATATACATATACCAAAAACAAATATACTGATTAAAATAATTAGATTAAAACAGTACAATAAAACATTATCAATACAAATATACATACCAAAGACAACTGAGTCCAGTGTCTTCAGATTCTTCCCTTTAAGCGCCCCTGCTCCATGCTCCATTGCAAACAGTAGTTTCCCAATCTTGGCTACCTGAAATGTTTTGTCAGTTTGGCGGTAATAATCGCAATGGACTCTTATGTCATGTCCCATAAAACGAGCTACTTGTTCCAGCTCTTGATTATCAAGGTCCAGGAGCTGGCATAAGGTAGCAACATGCTTTCTTAGTTTGGTTGACCTAAGGAGTTCTGGGTGGCTTGCCTTGCTCTCTTTGGCATATTTCCGAAGGCAGTCACATCCACGAATATTGGTTTCTGTTCCGATCCTGGCAAACAGAAATGGGTTGTCATCAATTACGCCAACTTCCTTCCGTTTTTCAATCATGAAGTCGAGAGAGGTTTTTGTGCGATCAAGAAGGAGAATGGGCACTTTTCTACCTCTCTTTCCACGTGTCACTATCCGAGTCAGCCTGTGGCTCAGTTGTTTTTCCACTGCTGATAGGGTTTCATATATGTCCTCATTCACAGGGCCGGTGTCGGCTTTTTGATATGTCTCCAAGGTTAAGCGTGATGCTTCTCCTTCACGCTTCTTGTTAAATACTATTATTTGTGCGAGAAGGCTCTCCGTTAACTTTTTGTATGCTGTGGTGTTGCTCGCACACTCTTTCAACTCCACCTTTGCCTCATCCTCAATTTTCCTCAGGTAGTTCTGCAGAGTAATAACGGCCTTTGTCAAAGGTACACTGTCTTCTTTGTTCCACCTCCGTTGTTCCATTGTGCTGTGAGCATTGGTTGACACGAAACTGGACCAAGAGCCATCTAGCAGCTGCTTAAACTTCTTGGCCCTCTTCTCAGTTAAAACATCCGACGTCATCAAACAATGTCCAATCCAGGTTTCTGTTGCCCCTTTGAGAGAAAATCCAATTTTAACAGCAGTAGATGGCTTTCCATATTCGTTGGTTTCTGTGTTGTAGTTTGACACCCTCCTGGCTGCCTTTACTGCCAGGTCAAACTTTGTTGGATCACATATATCTTTAAGACTTTTCACACTCTTGTCAATCTTCTTTGCAGCCAACACAAACCATCCCAGTTCTCTCATCTTTTGTGCGATGTATCTATGTTGAGATTGTTCACGGCCCTTTCTTGCAAATAATGCATCTCCATACTTGCATATCATCTCATCACTTCTGATGTGAGAGGTTACATCATCTTGCAACATAGTATGAATAACCTTTTGAACTCCACCTGCTGATTCCATGATTGGAAGAAGTTGCGAGGAAGCTTTTTGTACTCTTCTTCTTTTGCCTTTCTCCAGTTCCCGATTCCTTTCTCCACATGACCTCCCATGTCTCCAGAGTTCAGTCCTCTTGAACATTGCATAACAGTGTTCGCATGGTAGGTAGTCCTGTACAGAAGCCTTCTCAGTGGGCTGTCTCCATGTTACTATCTCCCCATTTCCTTCTTCTAAGACCTTAATATTATGTTGCCAGTCTCCCTTATTGCGAAGGGATTCCAAGAGTGTCTTCCTTTGTTTGGAGCCAGGTCGGAAACTAAAGGCACGGGCAACATCAGTTTCATTACTGTGTTTTCTTTGTAAATGTCTGGCCATCTTCAAATTGGACTTTGTACAATACAAACAGTAATGGGCTTTATCCCAGGCCCTTGTACCATCAGTTTTCTTTTGGCTTGTTTGAATAGTAACTTGTGCCCTCTTTTTATCACCTTGCAGCTTCCTTTTTCCTTTTAATTCTGAATTTGCTATTGTCTCAGCTTCCAGGATCTCATGTTCCTTCAATGAAGAGTGAATATGGTCTTTCTCTGAGACACTCTCTCTTTCAGTGGACGATGGTATTGAGGGGTGGTAGTCTTCATCTTCACTTGATGTTGGTGGCGTTGATGAGGGGTGGTAGTCTTCATCTTCACTTGATGTTGGTGGTGTTGATGAGGAGTGGTGGTCTTGGTCTTCACTTGATGTTGGAGATGTTGATGAGGAGTGGTAGTCTTGGTCTTCACTTGATGTTGGTGGTGTTGATGAGGAGTGGTAGTCTTTGTCCTCAATTGATGTTAGGGGTGTTGATGATGAGTGGTGGTCTTTGTCTTCAATTGATGTTAGTGGTGTTGATGAGGAGTGGTGGTCTTTGTCTTCAATTGATGTTAGTGGTGTTGATGAGGAGTGGTGGTCTTTGTCTTCAATTGATGTTAGTGGTGTTGATGTGGGGTTGTGTTCTGCAATGGTTCCACAGCGGCTGCATAACACTGTCTCATGAGACAAGTCCACCTACAAGGATTAATTAGATAATATCTTTATTTTACATGCAATTCATCTATAAATCATGATAATTACCATCAGATTTCCAAAAATAGGCCTAAACAAGAATATTAAACATACCAAACACCAGCAGCAAATGACAGGTTACGGTGTCAGTTTAACTTAATGTTTCAATGTACACAGATGTTTTCTAAAATTAGGTTTAGGGTGCGGCGCAGGCCGCTGAGGCTGTAACATACACCACTTACCACCGTAAGTCAAACAAGTGTTTATTTTGCGACAACCTGACTTTTTCCACTGTCTGAGTTTGAAGAGGAAATTAAGGGCAATGATATCTGTTTAATTTGGCTTAAGCTTTATAGCTAACTTATCAATGTGCCCAACTTCCCTATATGCAAACGTAACGTTCACACTGGTAACGTTAAAGGGGACCTATTATGCTTTTCGACTTTTATTACCTATAAACGATGTTATAATGATTGATAGTCATGTTTAACCATGCACAAAAAACTATGTAGATTGTCGGGAAACTCTTCCTCTCATCTGGGCGCTTTCAGCATTATCTTCTCCGCCCCCTAGCCCTCCTCCTGCCAACCCAACTCTGTTGTGATTGGTTACCTTCCTTGAAGCGCGCGCGGGCAGATTTGAACAAGCATATGGGGGCGCGGCAGGAGTGCATCCATAGATATATATATTAACTAGATGCCTCGTCCGCACTGCTGGCCAATGGAGTCGAACGTCACCGCTGGCAGCCATCTTACCACAGTAAGCTGCTCACCCATAACATTGTGTTGGTAGTGGTACATGTACTTTTTAAATAACCATAACTTGTTCAATTTTCAACCGATTTTCAAACGGTTTGGTTTGTTATAAACGTCTGAGATGTAGTTATGACACTGCATACTTTTGATAGAATAATGAAAAATAGAATAATGTTCTAAAATAGGTACAATATCATAACCACGTTAATAACGTTTGTAATAAACCAAACCGTTTGTAAATCGGTTGAAAATTGAGCAAGTTATGGTTATTTAAAAAGTACATGTACCACTACCAACACAATGTTATGGGTGAGCAGCTTACTGTGGTAAGGTACGTTCTATACGCCACCGTATGGCATATTTATATCTATGAGTGCATCTACGTAGATGATTTTCCGGAAATGTGAACAAGTGAATCGCAAACGTTGTTACGAGTGTTTAGCGCTCTGCCCAGCCACCTCAGACTGTCAGCAGGAAATACGTCGAAATGCATGTAGCCTACATCATTATTTGACACTTTAGTATGGTTAACATGACTATCAATCATTATAACAACGCGTATAGGTCATAAAAGTCGAAAAAGCATAATAGGTCCCCTTTAACTTTACAATACCTTGCAAGCTGCTAAAATCTGGCTTTCAAAAGTTTTCAGATCAACAACACCAGTTATAAATGATCAATTTATACTCTTATCAGTATTGGTAATGCAATCATATAAATATTGGTACCGTCGTTGTGTATGAGCTTTATAATAAGCGATGTTGTATATGAAATCCGCCACACACCGTAGCGTTAAAGGCCCACTATGCAACTTTTTTAGCCAAAATTACATTAATTATGAAGGTTGAGAGTTATTCTGATGGTTCTGCAACCATTTCTGGGTCGTTTGGTGGGTGTCTCATTGCCCCATGTCACCTCTCCAAGGAAAAAGCGCATATGCAACTTGCTCTGTTCGGACCGACACAATCCGGATGTGACGCAGCGGAAGTATCCAATCGCGCCTCGAAAATGTAGTCAGATTGTAGTTTCAAAAATGCTTTACGGCACAGACACACAACCAAACATGGCACCGGCTAGATATAAACAGCCAGTTGCGAGGCAATTGTTGCATTCATCATGGATCAATCGACTGATAAGGGACCCAAGAGGCGACTGTCGGTGGAACAAAAGAAGAATGGACCAGAAAAGAGATCAGACACGAGTGAAAGGGGAACTATGCAACTTTTTTGGCTTGATTTACCTTAATATAACAGGCTAAGAGTCATTGCAATGGTTCTATTATACATTTTTGTTTGATTGTTCGTTGTTTCGACTCCCCCTTGCGCATCTTGGCGGAGAAAAGGCTGTGTTGCTTTTGAAATTGAAAAAACCCTTGGGTGAACTTTGTCTTCGTGGTATTCTTGATATTGATAGTCTCTGTACAAATGTGTTTGCTCAACCATTTTGTTGTGAGCCCTGTAAAAATTGTTTTCTCGACCGTTTTGTTGTGAGCCCTGTATGTTTCTAGCTTGCTTGGTTGCAACCATATAAACACCTTTGTTTCCATGGGTGTTTTGCTGTTCGTCCGTCTCGTCCCGCAGATACAGACTGAATCCCCGAATCCAGGTTCTTGTTTATTTAGATTATTATGTTGGCCAACACTCTTACACTGATTGTTCTGTTCAACCTAAGATAAAACAATTATAATCTAGGATATAAATTCTCCCCGTCAACTATAAAAAATGATGGATTTATGTTTATTGCAATACAAATACACCATTTTAAAAATGTATAACGTTGCCTACACTTTATGAACATCTACTTCGGACATGGCTCCACGCATTCGCCGGCTTCTTTGAAAACAAATGCACATGGCTCGCGAGCCGTAGAAGTGCATGGGGAAGGGTCGTCAACGAGTTGTTACGACAGTGTTGTAAAAGATCTACTACGAAGCTGTAGGGGACGCTGTGTAGAGAAATGTGCGTGCCAAAACCAAGAAAAAAGCGAAGAAATGCCCGAAGTTGCATAGTGGGCCTTTAAACTATAGGTGTCCGGGAAGACCGAAGACCCTCGGACGCGGACATTAAATAAATCGCTGCCCAGACAGAGCTCCACATGGACACACAAACCGCGCCGCCGCTCACAAAAATCACGCCACGTACTTTGGGGTGAATTGCAAGAACATAGGATTTTTCACATTTTTCCCTAAATTGGCGACTTATTTCAGTAACAGTGATAAAATGGCATCTATTTTGATCGTGATGTCGGGCGTGTTAGGCCTACTACCGTTAAAACCGGAACATCACGTCGAAACCTTTTTCCCGGGTTTTGACCCTCATGTCTGGCATTTTAATTATAGGCCTACTAATGCAAATAAAAGGAAATTGCTTACCTGGGCTGTAGCATAATCTATTTTCACACATTTGGTGGTGAGATCGTAATTTCTTCATTCTTCTTGCAAAGCTCTCCATGCGCCATTTGCAAGAAGTTGAAGTTGCAGGGCCTATGTCACGGAACAATTGAAGACCGGAAAAAGCTCGCGGAGTAGGGTAACTGCTCTTCCGCTTAGCTTAGCTAAACTGTGTTTACCATGGCGGAGGCAGATCGATACCCGTCCAAGTACCCCTGACTGCAGCCGCAGACGGACCCCACATGGAGGGGGCGGGCACTCAGTCCACATGGAGGGGGCCGGCACTCCGCCCGAATTGAGGGGGCGGGCACTCAGTCCACATCGGGCCAAGTACCCCTGACTGCAGCCCGCAGACGGAGCCCACATGGAGGGGGCGGGCACTCAGTCCACATGGAGGGGGCCGGCACTCCGCCCACATGGAGGGGGCGGATACTCATGCTGCGTTCGAGTATTCTCTGCGAACCGACTCGGATCTCGGATCTGACGCCACGCCCGTCCACATCGAGGGGGCGGCCACTCAGTTCACATTGAGGACTGGTCAAACAGCATTTCTGATCCCGTTTCTGACCTGAAATGTACCTGAAATTACCTGAAATTAGAGTGTGCCCGCCCGAGCGAGTGATGCCTAAAACATGCAAGTAAGTGAGACTGTCAAAATGCTTAATATATTTAGTAATATTCATGCAATTATGTATTATGTCTTGTTAACTACTTAATCGTCTTTTAAGTTTTAGTTACACCTAGCATGTTCCACCCAACATGCTAGGTCAATTTTCAGCATCATAAGGTTGAGTGATATAGTAATGTCATACACTGTTTGAAAGCTTAGAGCGTTCCTCACAGCCATCCACATACAAGAACCTACCAGACATTTTGGAAAGCAACCTGAGTGCCCGCCCCCTCCATGTGGGCGGAGTGCCGGCTGCCCGCCCCCTCCATGTGGGCTCCGTCTGCGGGCTGTGTCACACTAAATTTGTACCGGCTGCCAAATTTGTACCGGGCGCGTCATCCATACGTAATCCATTCCAAACCTGCCTGCAACAGATGATCGCGTCGTCCGTTGCCGGGCAGGTTTCAAAAAACATTCGCGCTCATGTTGCCAAAGACTAAATAACATAGTACAGTTAACGGATCGCTAGATAACACTTGTTTTTACTTTATATTTGTATTGTATTTCATTTTTTAATCAAATTTAGCTAGTAAACTGAGTGTTTAAAGCGGGTTTCAAAAAACATTTGCGCTCATGTTGCCAAAGACGAAATAACATAATACAGAAAACGGATCGCTAGATAACACTTGTTTTTACTTTATATTTGTAATGTATTTCATTGTTTAATCAAATTTAGCAAGTAAACTGAGTGTTTAAAGCAGGTCAAGGACGAAATAGCACAATACAGATAACGGATCGCTAGATAGAAGGTTCGCGAATGTTCGTGAACCTTTCACGTCATTCGACGCGATCGTCCGTTGCCAGGCATCGGACGACGCGATCATCTGTTGCCGGGCAGGTTTGGAATGGATTACGTATTGATGACGCGCCCGGTACAAATTTGGCAGCCGGTACAAATTTAGTGTGACAGCTGCAGTCAGGGGTACTTGGACACAACAGCGGCCACTTGCCCTTCCCCCACCCCAACTACTATGAATCCTACATTCAATGGAAGCAATTGCACATCAATTGGACATTCTTATGGATTGAGTTGTACCGGATCTACTACACAAATTGCCCTAGGAAAGCATAAAAAATGGAATAAATGCTAAATAAAATTAAAACACACTAAGTTAGAACAATTAATTATAAATACTGAGGAAACAAAAATCTGTAGACGGAACCAAACACAGGGCCTTTATCAATTTACCTCTATAGTAGTTGGGGAACAATCAAATAGTGATTAGTGGTCATGTGACCCAAAAGCTATTGAATTGCAAAACGTTGGAAAAAATCTAATAAAATAGCTGAATCAATCCATTAGAAGTATTATTAACATATCTTCCCGTTGGGGTAAAGGGTCAAACGAGGTGTCTTGAATATGTTTAAGTGTAGTAATTAGCTGCCGAAGTTGGAGGCCTTTATCAATAATGACCAGCTATTGATTTGCTTCCCTATAGAAATTTATGACAAATTACATGCTATTTAGCATCTACACGTTGAGCTGAGTCCAATGACACCAAGCATGACCCTCTAACACAACAGAAACAGGGAGGGGAGAGGGGAGTACGGTCCATGTAGGCACTGTATTCTGCAGATCACTATGGCAAGCCGATTCGACATAAATTCGCTAGACTGGATATGTTTTACATACATCTGCAATTCAGTTTCGACTGGTCAAAACTAACATTTCGGATATCCGCACCTACATTCCTCCTTTCCACAATTGTCATTTCAGATATCCACTAAGACATTCCTCCTAGGAGAAATGACGTCATTTTCGCCATTAATGTCTATGGGGTTTCTCATTGCAGATATCTACAATTGAGTTGCGGATATCCACTTTGTGAATTACGGATATCTGCAACTGGATTGTAGATATCTGTAATTCCAGTTTGAGATATCTACAATTTGATTCTGACTAGTCATAATTCCAGGTCAAGATATCTTTAATTCACCTCAATTCAAGATGTCCCTTTTCAGATATCTTAAATTAAGTTTTGACCAGGCGAAATGATGTTGTAGATATCTCTAACTGGAGTTACGACTAGTCAAAATGACGTTTTATCTCTAACTGGAGTTACGACTAGTCAAAACGACATTATAGATATCTCAAACTGGAGTTAGGGATAGTCATAATTTAATTGTAGATATATATTATTAAGTTATAGATGTCTTGAAAGAAATTTTGATTAGAGATATCTAAAATTGTCGATATCTGTCGATATTTGAATGAAAATTCCAACTATTCAATATGTAATTACGACTAGTCAGAAAGAAGTTGTTGATCTCTACAATGTTAATCCCGGATAGTCAAACTTAGATAATAAATGACAATTCGGCTTGCCATAGACCACTACTGGATTGTCGTTGTTGTGTCTGGCTGTGTGTGTGCATGCATGCTATGCGTAGGGTCAATGCAATCGCATCAAGACAAATCTGATTGGCCAATCAGCTAACCAAGCCATCCTGGGTGGTGTTCCTACAAAGCCCTTGCCTTTTGTCATATGCACAGAGCTGAAATCAATTTACATTTTAAGTGTGTCAATTTGTTTGAAATGACAAATTCATTTTGTTGTATGTATTGTATGTTTAATGAACAATACACAATGAAGAAATATTTTAAGAGTACATCTTTTCCTTCTAGATTTTGAAGGAAGTAATTGTACTTTTACTTGAGTCGATTTTCAGTACTCTACCGACCACTGGGTATGTGTACATATGTATACATACGTGTGGGTACGTATGTTTGCTATGTATGTGTACGTATTTTTACGTATATGTATCAGTAAGTATACGTATGTATACTATGAATACGTATGTGTACATATGTTTACGTTATGTGTACGTTTGTATTAGGATAGGTTACGTATGTATACTATGCATGTATTCGTATGTATACTTTGTATGTGTACTTATGCATTTGTATGTATGAACGTGTATGAATGAGTACATTTTTATGTACAATTAATATCTTGAAAATTAAGAAGTATTGGTTAGATATTTCTTATGAGCGATCAGCTCATCATGCTTTTGATGCATAATATGTGTATAAGTTTAAATATTTAGGGAGAAAATGCAGTTTATACATTTTCCTTGCTTTCAATTGTTTTGATTGGGACAGCCACTCACACACATGTGATTTTTAAGTAACTTTAATCTTATTTATTTTTTTTACTTTATGTACTATTGCTTGGAAAAGCTATAGCACACAATTCCACTATAGTACCTATCATCCGATTTTTTTTTTGTCTTTCTATGTTAATGTTTGAAGAGTTATAGAGAGATAGCGACCAAAAAAAGTGTCTGAGAGAATAATAAGTATATGCAAGAGAATAGTACTTGCTCTGCTTGCAGCAGTGCAAGGTGCATCTCTGCCTTCAGCTCAGCCTTCAGTGATGGCCCATCAAGGGGAGGGCCCCTCCCCCCCTGCACCTGGACTGCTGCTGCCTGACACATATTTTCATTAGTCAATCAGAAGAATGTAAATATCTTCCCGGTGGCGTAAGAGGGCGAACAAGGTGTCCTTCAACATCGACGCTTCCAGGCGATTGCAACGGTGCCACACATGAGCATATTCAAACATGTTTAATGGTAGTAAGTAGCTGTCGAATTGGAGGCCTTAATCAATAATGACCAGCTATTGATTTGCTTCCCGATAAAGGTTTATGACAAATGACATGTTTTTTAGCATCTACACATTGAGCTGAGTCCAATGACACCAAGCATGACACTCCACGGCCCTACACGGCCCCCTACACTACATGGCCCCTGTATTTTACATGGTACACCTATGGTCTAGGACATGATCTCTGTGTGGCACAAGGTGGAGCTTGGTCTCATTGGACTCAGCTCAACGTGTAGATGCTAAACCACATGTCATTTGTCAAAAATCTCCATCGGGGAGCAAATCTATAGCTGATCAATATTGATTAAGGCCTCCAAAATCGACAGCTAATTACTACCCCGAAACATATTCAAATATGGTCATGTGTGGCACCGTTGCAATTGCCTCGAAACGTAGATGTCAAAGGACACCTTGATTTCCCCGTTACGCCACCGGGAAGATATTCTTCATACTTCTATTGGATTGATGAACTATTTTAAGTCACCTCTGTTGCGTCAGGCAGCAGCACGTGCAGGGGGGGAGGCCCCTCCCCTTGATGGTGCAGTACCGAAGAACGACTCTAGGGTGGGTCAGAGAAAAATATGGGTGCAGTACCGAAGACCGACCGTAGGTGGGTCAGAGAGCAAAAGTGTGTTAAAATACAGGAGTAAAAAACTCATTTTTGACCCAAAATGAGGACCTTTGAGAAAAACAGAGGACAGCATCTATATAGCCTTAGGAGGTGATTTCAATGAAGACAAACTGAGGACCGGCCAAAATGTCCTCACTTCCCAAAAAGGACCTCACTCTGTTGGTTAAAAACTTGCATCGGTCCTCTGGCAATGGCAATGGCAATGGCAATGAGATGCGGGGCGCTCCTATGTTTGAGCGACTCGTCATTGAAAGGCTACTTTATTACATATTTAATTTACTTTTTCACATTTTTGTCGAGTTTAAATCGTGACAATATTCTTATGAGTTATGGATACTGTCAAATCTGCGTTGGAGGAATTCAAAAGCCATTCTTCATCAAGTTATGGAGGTTTATTCTCTGCTGGGGTCACCACGTATCCAAATCCACCGAGACGCACTTACGCTAGAGCGGACCTTCTGGAGCTTCAACTCGCTTGCCAGACAGTTGATTTATCACCCGAACAACTGGATTTCATACCAACAACTCTGATAAAGAAGACAATACAGAGGAAAAGAAGATTGAGAGGAGGAATTAGGAACAGGATAGGAGACGAGGAAGTAAACTCGTTGCCAGGGCGACTAACTGGCGGCGCGCACAGTCGCAGCGGCCCCTCTTGAGATCTGTGAGATTGAGATTGAATGTTTGAGTGTGAGACGTCCTACGAACATAGTTTATGACAGGGAAACAATATTAAACATTAGGACATTGAGAGTGAGTAACATCACTGGCATCTGGACATACTACGCAAACACAGGATACTAACGGACACTGTGACACCGTGCCTGCAAACTGCCCGGAGGAGGAAGCAGCAGAGACGGGGTGGACGTAAACAAACTGAACAGCTTCTTTCAGCTCCTACCCTCCAAGAAACGCTATCGCAGCTTAAGATGCTCCACCACCAGGCTGCGGAACAGCTTCCTACCTCAAGCTGTCAGGATGCTCAATGCACCAGCGTCCCAGATCTTCTCACTGGACTTTATTTATTATTTATTTATTTATTCATCATTGGGACGTTTGTTTGTTTGTTGGTTTGAAATGTATGTTTGATCTTGATCCGTGAGAAACGCCTTCTCGTTTTGTTGTTCAATCAACAAAATGACAATAAATTTGATTTGATTTGATTGATTGACTATGTAGCAAAAAAAAACACATACACGCACACACACACGCACACACATACTACTTACACACACATACATACACGGACACACACATACATACACACATACATGTTTGAAAGCTTTACATGATGACCCATTATTAATCAAATGACAATAAACATATGGATGTAGTTCACTGGATGCCCACGCTTGATTCAAGCTCTGACTCAGCAATGGCCCACAGGCAGATGGCGGCGGCACGACACAACATAGCGTCGGAAAACAAAAGAAGAAGAGCAGCTCCCCTGTTTATTTATTGATATCATGTGTGGAGTAAAGTTAAAAAAGCAATTGCTCATTCGATTACAATTAGGTGCTTTAAACTGTGTGTAATGTGATTGCAGAGTTTATGCAAACGAGGGCAGAGTAAAGGTTAAACATGGGAGGTGCAGACGCAGCACGGAGGCGGTTGATGCAGACAATGTTGGAGGCAAAGGAAGGAGACCTTTTGTGTTGAAGACATACACACATGCATGTGCTTTTTTTCATTAGTTTATATAAAGAGTAAACAGCAAAAGGACAACTTTGTGAAATTATATTAATGGGATAAACAGATAACAATACACTAAAAGCAATAGTGGTATTGTCACAGTGAAGATTGCGATCTTGTTGAACGATAACCCTACTTTTACCTGATTATACTGAGTGGGAAAATCACATCTATTTTTCTATTACCAAAACAAGGTAGGCCTACTTGAATGTGATTCTTCAAAGTACATTTCAGCTCTAAAAAGAAAGAGGGAAAATGCAGCACATTAGCGAACCGTGTAATTTTCCTTGTCGGGTAATTATAAGAGAATTACAGGCTAAAGCTTAGTCTTAGTCATTTAGACAGGACCTCAGAGTCAGGTTCAAACAATTATCTCCTAAACTACTTTTCTTTTGGCAGTACAAAGGTAGCGTTTCATTTTGCTTTTACTGCCATCTTGCTCTTACTCTGCCTGTCTGTCTCTATTTATGTCTCTCTATATATATGTATTTTTTCATCCACTTGTCTGTCTTTCTCTCTATCTCTGGCTCTGTATATGTCGGCCGGTTTTGTGACTTACTCCCAATTACATTATGTTAACCCTTTTAAAGGCAGGCCCCATTCTGTGCTCTCTAATCCTTTTGTGAAGCAGCTCTCTTAACGTACCACCTGGTCCCCAGATTTTTATCACAAGTGGACAAATCTCTCTGAGACGGCACACAGATTTGACATGGCACTGAAACACTTCGGTTGCACTCGCGTACTCAAACGCAGCTCAGGAGGTCGAGCAGACATGCAGCAATAAGAATGTGGCTGGTTTGATTCTTAGTGTCATGGTGTCCTTTTGTAAAGCATTACAAGTAATCACTTTTGCATGTCAAAAATCTGTCTTTACAGCTCAGAGGGCTGTGTGTGAGAGTAGGATAGGATAGGATATATTTATTTGTCATTGGACAGAAGTACAACGAAATTCAGTGCACTCACGTACTGATCTCATTTAAAAAGGTAACATAATAAATAATAAATAAAGAAAGAAAATACATTCAACATTTCGTTCACTCACTGCATTCATGTCGTCGAACACTATACTGTTAACTTAGTGCCATTGTATGCCTAAAAAATAGTAAAAAAATAAATAAATAAAATAAATAATAATAGTATGCCTTAAAATAGTAGTACAAATATGTAAAGTGCTGATCATTGCATTACATGTGGACGTCACAGATTAAAACTCTTTCAGGTCAGAGTTAAGTATTGTGACTGCTTTGGGATAGAAACTGTTTATGAATCTTGTGGTGCGTGTTCTGATGGACCTGTAACGTTTCCCTGAGGGCAGCAGTTCAAACAGATAGTTGGCCGGGTGGTATGAGTCTTTCATAATGTTGTGTGTCTTCTGCAAGCATCGGGAGTTGAAGATGGTGTCCATGGTAGGTAGCTGTTGGTTGATGATGTTTTGGGCGGTTTTAATAATCCTCTGCAGTGACTTCCTGTCTGCAGCAGAACTGCTACCGTACCACGACAGGATGTAAGTAAGAGGCAGACTCTTTTTTTCTCTCTCTCTCGCTCTCTTCCTCACTTACTCAATTGAAACACATAAATACACACACACACACGCCTTATATTTTTGCTAAAATGTCTTGCCTCTCTTTTGTCTTGCATCAAAAAGCATGGTGCAAATTTTGCCGATGCTGGTAAGATGCAGGTAAAATGCCAATAATACCTGGCCACAAAAAAAGGATTTCGAACAGCAGTTTATCATTACATTTTTCCTTTCATGTAAAAAAGAAAAATTCTAGCAATCATTTCAATCCAAGTTTTTGTTTGCTAACTACATGGGACATTACAGCTTTAGTAGAGTTCTATGTAATCACGAATTCTTTTCACGACCATCAGCATGTAAATGCTAGGATATGATTGCACTATCCACCCCTCTGTAGATCTCTCTCACATCCCTTTGCGTCCATTTAATCCCGCCATGTTTTGACTCTCTCTCCAACCATTTTCCATCATCTACTGCTGTCCTTCTGATAGGGGCCCCGGGCCCCTCAGAGTGGAAGCGACAGACAGAGGCGGTGATTAAAAGTCGGGTTTCATCTGTTGGGAGAAGCAAACCTCAATCAGAAGCATTCTTATGGTGAGAAGGACGCTCTGTCGCACTCGGGTTCTCCCTTCAGCCCGCCTTCCCCACCCTCCTACTCAGCCCTCGCCTTCTCATCATCCCTCTCTGTCTTGTCTCGTCTCCCCCTGCACCGCCCTCCCCCCCTGCCATCCATCAGTCCTGATTCATCATCATCCCAGAGATTGTTCTGTGGCCAACAACTCTTGTCCCTCTCAAACTCCAGCCCGGAGGCCTCCTGGCTGACTTTTAAGGCCCCTTAAAGGTCAGACGAATAAAATCAAGAGTTTCTTTAAATGTGAGAGCCTAATTAGTCTCTAGTACTTTTTAAGTATGCTTTTTAAAGGCAACCCAATGATTCTAGCAAGACACAGTTAACAGCAGAGCTTTCTTCCCATCTTTGGTCTCTTTTGATTTTTCGAGGATCTAGAAATGGAAAGGGTGACTTTGACCTACAGTATGTGGACCCTCCCTAAGGATTGACTCATTTGAGGTATAAGCTGAAAGAGGTGATGATCAATGTGCACGATCAAATATGTGACTTGTAAATTATACTTACATTAATACCAAGGGGCTGTGGTGTGTGTGTGTGTGTGTGTGCATGCATGCATTCGGCGTACGTGTGTGTGTGTTATAAAATAAAGAGGATGGATTGTCATGAGTGTCCTTAGAAATGTCAACAAAGCAAACCAAGCATTGCTGGGTCTATTTTTCGACCTCCTTGCCTTGTAACCTTTGTAATCCTATCGGTGATGCTTAACGTGTCACCTTGTGCTACATTGGTGCTGCTTTGTGCTGTATATTCAAATTCAAATGTAGCCTAGATACAGCTTACGTAAGCAACATGACGTGCCAGCTGTCAAAAGGGCAGAGTGAAATGTGAATGAATCATGCATCTGTCTGTATGTGAACCAACAGATCCTCACCACCACCTCTGTTGACACGAAAGGTTCCTTATATTCTTCTTGCTCCAACCAATTGAACAGGCCCTGTATAGTAAATTACATTAACTATAGTAGTAGCAGAGCTATTTTGGATGATCTCAGAGACTTTAACCTCCAGTGATCTCAAACGGAGCGATCCCCGAGTCCTATTTAGTATGTCTTCCTGAACCCGGTGCACTTGGTTAGAATCTATAGTCTCTGGCTTGGTCATATCAAACGTTATGTCTAATCCTCAGAGTTCTAAACTGCTTGTTGTTGGACTGGCTCCGTTGATCTGAAAGTGATGAAATCCGACCGGCCCGTATTTCCAGTGATATTTTAGAAATTTGTTGCATGGTTGCTCTGGCCAATTGGTAAATCACTATTTCACCATGCGTGGCCTACTCCCGATTTGTAGAGGATGTTTGTGTAACCATGTGAGGTGTGGGTGTATTCGATGGGATTCAGACGGATGTGTGCATGTGGCCATCCATCAATGTTTAATACTCCATGTGCACCCTGCCAGATAGTACAACTAACAACCTAAAACTTGGTTCATTCAGAAATCGTCTGGCCTTATTTATTCACAGAGACTCACACCTAGAAAATAGTCTTAATTCCTTCACAGTTGGAGCCAACACAGAGGGCCTTGATACATTTGTCAATTTGCATTTGGCATGGCCTATACCTTATTTTACAAATTGAAGTAATTGTCTTGTAATAAGCCTTAGTTAATATGTAATAAAACCTTATTATATTGTTATTAACATAGCATATATATATATATCACATATATATCTAACAAAATAAACATGTTTATTGTGAGATTATAAGACTTTTATACCACTTATAAGAAACTTCTTAACTATTTATTGAATGCTTAAAAACATTAATAATGTTCTTATATATAATAATGAGATTCTTATAGTTGTTAATAATCGCATTACAAACCCATTTATTGGCTCTTTTTAACTTACCTATTATGTCATTGATAAACCGTTACTAAGCATTTTCTATGCTTATTAAGGTTAATAAACCCTTTATTAAACTGCCAATTATGCATTTTGCAGGTACGGGATCTAAAGCGGGAACCATGATTATAAAGGTTAATAAGTCCTTTATTAAACTGCGAATTATGCATTTTGCAGGTATGGGATCTAAAGCGGGAACCATGCGTAATTAAGGTTAATAAGTCCTTTATTAAACTGCTATTTACGCATTTTGCAGGTACAGGATCTAAAGCGGGAACCATGCTTAATTAAGGTTAATAAGTCCTCAACTGTTAATTACGCATTTTGCAGGTACGGGATCTAAAGCGGGAACAATGCTTATTAAGTTTAGTAAGTCCTTTAATATACACTTAATAACAGTTAATGAGTATAGGCTACTGCATATTATCAATGTTAAATAAAAAATACATATATCGTCAATACAATGTTATGGCTGTGAAGCACATCTTTAGAAAAATATATATTTTTTTAATTTTAAAAACATCTTAATGTATTCTTTAACATCAACATTTTAAAAAACGGACTACACGAATCTGAGTCCGGCTTCTCCATGGCCTCAGGGGATGGTTGGGAATTCTTGTGACTGTATTAAGAAACACAAAGAACGTTGACCACAATAGACAGTTAGAAGACAGGTTATAATAAGCATTAAGCCTGTTAGAATTAGATACGTTTGGTTACCTAGTTTCATATGATAGCATAAGCTAAACGCAGTGGCGATTCTAGGTCCAGTTACGCCCCGGGCAAGATTGTTGACGGGGGACGAGGGACGGGGGGGGGGATGGGGGGGGGACGGGGGGGACGGGGGTTTGTATCGTGAACCTACGGACTTCAGTGGGGGTTTCATTCCGTCTATACACGGCACCTTCTCAACGAGCAGGTGTGCGCCTGTAGCAGGGGGCGCCAAAATACCTATTCCCCACACAATGTCGTACTTCATTGATAACCGCTACGCAGCGCATTTCTTTTTTATACTGCTCGTGGCGCCACCCATGTGCTTTGCCGCCCCCCACAAATATGCCGCCCCGGGCGGCTGCCCGGTTCGCCCGTGCCTAAAACCGCCACTGGCTAAACGTTAGACAAAGCCTCTGAAAGAAAGTAATCTAAGCCAAAAAAGTTTGCTAGCAAACAGGGGGTCATCCCTATGTTCCCCGGGTCCTATGTTCCTTTTTTTAAAAAAAGGTCCTATGTTCCCCGCTTTTCCCAAAAAGGGTCCTATGTTCCCCTGTATCCATACATACCGGGGAGCATAGGACTCTTTTTGGGAAAAGCGGGGAACATAGGACCCTTTTCTGGGAAAAGGGTCCTATGTTCCCCGCAATCTATCAATCTTTACAAATATTTAAACTTTGACGCGACATTCGCGTGATGACAGCCAATCGGCGTGCAACAGCGTGGCCACTGAGTGACATGTGTAACGTAACAGCCAATCAGCGTTCAACCGGCCAACTCAGTGCAGTGCAGTCCGGGGTGAACTGCAGCATGGAGGAGAAAGTGATTGTTGCCATTTGCGACTCCCGGAGCTCTTTATATAATAGTATATAATATAATATAATTGTATAATAATATCACGGCCAAAAGCTCTGTGCGCCTCCGGACGGCCGTAGCGCGGGGAGCTCCCGTAGGGATTGGGCTTATCGGGGTTTGTTTACCGGCGTATGAATAGACTGCGTCAGGTTCTCCGACGTCTCTCCCTCTTCCTCAAAAGGTAAAGACATGCAATGGTAGTTATCTCGGCCGGAATTTGGCAGTAATGGTGGAAAAAGTAACAGACCGGGGAACATAGAACCCTTTTTTTTAAAAAGGGTCCGATGTTCCCTAGGGCTGGCCCGAATTATTCGAATATTCGAATACTCGTTCGGAAAATTAGTATTCGAAGCTTAAATCAGTATTCGGAGCTTCGTTTATTTATTTTTTTCACGTACGTGACGTTACCAGAGCGAGGGAGGCAAACTATAAGCGTCAGCGACACCAAGCAGAGAAGCGAGAGAGGTGGAGGAAGAATAGATATCTTGTTTCCCTTTACTTTATAACACAACAATAGCGGGATCTCTGGAGGAAAAGTAAAAAAAGTAACTTAAAACCTTACGGTACGGCCACACCAACCGCGTTACTCCCGTTAGGGGCGTCCAAACTCTGCATTTTTGCATAGGGAACCATTGGTATGGGCGCGTAGACGCGTTACATGCGTTGAAGCGTCGCGTTAGGGGCGTTAAGGTGCGGCCACACCAGACGCGTATCTCGCGTACCTCTCGTATAAAATCGCCATTTTTTCCATAGGGAACCATTGGTTTACGCGCGTATGAGACGCGTACACGCGTTACACGCGTAAAAGCAACATTTTACGCGCGTAACGCGCGTATGAGGCGCGTATATTTACGCGCGTAACGCGCGTAAAGCGCGTATATCGCGTACATTTCAAGAGTTCAAAAAATTGAACTTTTTACGCTCATACGCATGACGATTAGCCGCGTTGCCCAATCAGCGTTGAGCTTGACCCGACGTCACTGGCAGAGAGTAGTGAGCTTGGACAGAAGCATACGGCCGACATCTTTCTTTATTCTGTGTGGAAATAGTAACATAGTTACGCCATTAAATGCTTTTATGGAAACATTTCTAGCGAGAAATGTGCATTTTACTTTCATAATGTTCGCTAAGCAACCTCAACGTTGAGGTTACTAAGCAACCTCAACGTCTTGGCGGACTATATATCTGCTGATCAACATTACGAATGCTGGAAACACACCAGACACACCATGTGAAGTTATTTAACCCGATTATTGTTATTTATATCCGAGATTATTTAATCTAACCCGATCTAAACTCTATCACCCAAACACGGCGGCGTTTGGGTTTCCTACCTCGGACTCCAGCGCAACCACGGCCGACAACTTTCTTTATTCTGGGTGGAAATAGTAACATAGTTACGCCATTAAATGCGTTTATGGAAACATTTTTAGCGAGAAATGTGCATTTTACTTTCGTAATGTTCGCTCGGTGAATGTGAAGGATGTTTGGTTTGATAGTTATGACGAAGAGGGAACGCTCCGTTCACTTGCATGGACATGGACTCATCTAGGCGAGTGACGTAGGCGCGTATGGCGCGTATGCGACCATTTTTGACACAAAATGGTCAAGCAACATTTTACGCGCGTATCTTGCGTAAGAATTACGCGAGATACGCGTCTGGTGTGGCCGCACCTTTAGGCGCGTCAGACGCACGTAATAACGCACGTAAAAGCAGTAACGCGCCCAACGCACCAACGCCCGGAGTTCAGAAATGTGAACTTTTAACGCTCCAACGCGTGGCGCTTAGCCGCGATAGCCAATCAGCGTGGAGCTTGACCCGACGTCACTGGCAGAGAGTAGTGAGCTTGGACAGAAGCATACGGCCGACATCTTTCTTTATTCTGGGTGGAAATAGTAACATAGTTACGCTATTAAATGCGTTTATGGAAACATTTTTAGCGAGAAATTTGCATTTTACTTTCATAATGTTTGCTCGGTGTATGTGAAGGATGTTTGGTTTGATAGTTATGACGAAGAGGGAACGCTCCGTTCACTTGCATGGACAGAGTCTCTGGATGCTAAGCAACCTCAACGTCTTGGCGGACAATTTCTCTCCTGATCAACATTACGAATGCTGGAAAAACACCAGACAGACCATGTGAAGTTATTTAACCCGATTATTGTTATTTATATCAGAGATTATTTAATCTAACCCGATCTAAACTCTATCACCCAAACACGGCGGCGTTTGGGTTTCCTACCTCGGACTCCAGCGCAGCCACGGCCGACAACTATCTTTATTCTGGGTGGAAATAGTAACATAGTTACGCCATTAAATGCGTTTATGGAAACATTTTTAGCGAGAAATGTGCATTTTACTTTCATAATGTTCGCTCGGTGAATGTGAAGGATGTTTGGTTTGATAGTTATGACGAAGAGGGAACGCTCCGTTCACTTGCATGGACATGGACTAATCTAGCTGCGTTGGCGCGTTGACGCGTTGGAAGCGTTGAACCACCACACAATGATCAAGCGTCAGGTTAGGCGCGTTACTCGCGTTATCCAACGCGAGTAACGCGTTTGGTGTGGCCGCACCGTTAGCTTAGTTGTTTGTTTACGTTCGCTGTACAGCGCCGCGCCAATCAACTGTGACTGGCTTGCTGCAGAGCGTGAGCGTCTTGGGAATACCCGGTCAATATAATGGATATAATATGGACACATAAGACAATCAATATTCGGTATTGGTTATGGATTTATTGTACAAATTCCCTGAAAAGATGCACGTTCCAGGATGAATTGAAAAGCTCCCGTAAGGGCTGAGATGGCAGAGAACAGCTGATTTGGAACGGAGCAACAGCTGTTCGCTTTCACGGGGAAAAACTAAGGAACTTCAACCTACTTAGGCCTACTAATTAACGTTCAAAAGCTATTAAATCTTCATCAAAATATGCAGATACTGTCAAAATCGGTTCCAGGGAGTATATAGGGATTATTAATGTTGTTTTTGATGGTGCTTTTTTCTGGAACTAAAATTTGCTCGGAAAAACCAACGACTATTCAAAGCCTGAAAAATGGCATTTGTGTGTTCCCCGGTCACATACATATCGGGGAACATAGGACCCTTTTTGGGAAAAGCGAGGAACATAGGACCCGGGGAACATAGGACCCGGGGAACATAGACACGCTCCCGCAAACAGCTAGCTAGCTAGAACCAGCTACTGTTACTATAGCATTACATTCTTAAACTTACAAGAGTCATCCTCCAGTTCGGACCTCTTCCTCTTATCCATATATCGGTGCTTGTTCCTGTCTTTTGTCTGTCAGTTGTTGGTCTTGGGTGCTCGTGCCGACGATTTCGACATGTTCTCCAGACGTTCGTCAAACACTTCATCAAGCATATGCGTCAAGCTGTCATCCACTTGCATAGACAGATTTTCCGGTTTAAAACGACCTTCAAAATAAATACCTTTAAAGGATATATTAAATGAGGCACAAAACAGATAACACTCGCTCAACATGTGCAGACTTATTAACCTTAATAAGCATTTTTACCGCTTTAGATCCCGTAGGCTACCTGCAAAATGCATAATTAGCAGTTTAATAAAGGATTTATTAACCTTAATAAGCATAAAGAAATGCTTAGTAAAGTTTTAACAATGACATAATAGGTCAGTTAGTAAGACTCAATAAATGGGTTTGTAATGCTTTTATTAACAACTATAAG
Organism: Gadus chalcogrammus; assembly: GCF_026213295.1. Taxonomy (NCBI): domain Eukaryota; kingdom Metazoa; phylum Chordata; class Actinopteri; order Gadiformes; family Gadidae; genus Gadus; species Gadus chalcogrammus. The sequence continues at coordinate 17,512,532 of NC_079427.1, forward strand.
AAACTCATAAGACTATTCTTAATATTATTAAGCAATCAATAATTAGTTAACACGTTTCTTATAAGTGCTTATAAAATTCTTATAATATCACAATAAACATGTTTATTATGTCATTATTAACACTAATAGATAGTCTTATTAACACCAATTAATGTTAATAAGCTTATAATAAGTGTCTTATTACCTATTAACAAAGGCTTATTACAATGACCTTTATATAAAGCGTTGCCAATAAAAAAATGTGTGTGTCAAAATATTCACATGGCCAATCAGAGAGAGGTTTTTTGTAATTTTTTCCATCTAACAGAATACAGCATGCGCTAATGTCTAGAAGGCTGGGAAAATGACCTTGTTACGGGCTAACAACTCGCTTAAAATCTCAATAGAGTCTGTGCTGTTCTGTACATAAAACATAGCACTGAAAACATAAATGCTTCCATAAATAGAATTCTGTAAGATTACATTCAGACGTATATTCCTTCAAGATTAAACTTATTTTGAAACTTCTTCCCTCCCAGTTATTCAAGGTAGCTTCCCTCAGTTCGGTAGCAATTGATGACCTAATATGGGCACAGCCTTACGTTGTTCAAAAAACAGTGACGCTGCGTCTCTGTTTTTAATTTCTTCCCAAAACTGGTCGGAAGTAAAAATAAATAATTGTCTCCTCTGCGAAAAGCATACCATCGAAATGTTTTAAAATCACTACTAAGTCTAAAAGATAACACGCTTTAGATTGCTCCTTCGATTGCTTTCTTTGGGCGCCGCAATTGTTTTTGAAATTCGGTAGACCGCGCTGCTCCTTGCATCGTGGACTGAAACTTTTTGGATAAGCTTCAACGTACTGGAGGCCAGACAAATCTGAATAAAGAACTGGAGTGGGAGCTAGCGAAATTAATATGTTCCCACGAGGCTATAAACCCCCGTATTTATAATGGAAATATGCATGAATACTGTGTTGCTGTGGAAAAACTAGGGTCAAACAGATTGAAATGAATGTTCAACATGTGACAAACCTTATGACACTCTGGCTTGACATAAACACTGATTGGGTGAGTAGGTGCCTACGTGAATGTGTATTTAAAGATTTTTTTTATCATGACTGGCCGGTTTTATGAGAGGCAGAGAAGTCTAGTATGAATAGGTATTATTTAGTGGGCATCAGAGAGCACTACATATGACATGATGCAGGAGGATTGTGCACGTGTGTTTGTGTCGAACGGAACAAGGTTAAAGTCTCGGATAGAAAATTAACCTACATTGTTGTTTATATTTTCTTTCCCTGTCTTATTGAATACCCACAAATGCTATCAGTGAATCAGAGCTATTCTTTCTTTCTTTACAGACATAGATTTTCATCACCATAGACCCATAGCCCCCCCATTGTCTCTTTAACAGACAAAACAACACACCCAGTGGAGGTGCTCCGAGGCCAGACGCACGTTCTTCAGCGAAGATAAATAAAGAGTCTTCGAGGCGCTGCCTAAGCTGAGTGATTTCGCCCCCCTCCATCCCTTTTCGGTGTTCTCCCCCACCCCTCCCCCCTACAAATATGATTCCACCTCCAGGTAGAAACGTAAACAATCCTAATCCTCAAAGTTTGAGCAGAGTCCCCCCTCTGTGACACAGTGGATGCTTTTTGTTCTTTGCGTGACATCAAAGAAATAAATGATGGCTTGTGAGTGCGGCACTCCGCAGGAGGCCGTGTGTTCATGTTGAAAGTGGAATTCACTTAGCGGCACCCCAGGGCTATTAACCAGGGATCGGGGATAAGCCTGTGACGGCACAGCCCTAATAATACCCTGCCATGTTAATAACACACCCACCACTTTGTTATCACACTGGGAATAATAGAGACGAGATCTCAAGCACAGTGACTGTTTATATTTTGTGCTGCACGTGAGAATCTGGGGAGCAGTTTGTGACCGCCCAATATCCGTATCGCTGCGTCGCGAGAAGTCAACCAACACGATGAAGAAAATGGCTCTCAAAGTTTTATGTCGGCGGGCTTCAAAAGGAATTAGGCAATGGCCCGGGTTGTGACAAGTACACCGACAGGACTGTGTTTTAGTATAGGGGAGTACACTCAAACACGCATGCACACAAAAGCAAGCGCACGAGCACACATGCAAGAAAATGCAACCCTCTCACAAACAACGTTGTCTTTCATGTGAGTGTTTTGCTGCTCTCTCATGTTGCTTTACCCCTTTGTTGTTTTCCATCCATCAGCGACACACTTAAATCCGTCAGTCTGTACTGTAACAAAGAATGCTTGTGATTGCAGTTCACTCAATAGCACAATGCCTGCTAGACGGGCACGGTGGCGCAGCACACTAAATAAGAGAGGAAACGCGAGCCCATCGATCTCTGAATGATGGAAGTTGGAGGTAAAGGCTGGCTGCATGACGTGGCGTTTAATGAAAGCACATATGTGTAAATATTATTAGTATACCAGGGATGGATTTTATAATATACTTGGTTAAAGATATTTATGTTTATCTCCTTAACTTCCCCCCTCTCTCTCTCTCTCTCTCTCTCTCCTCTCTCTCTCCTCTATCTCTCTCTCTCTCTCTCTCCCTCTCTCTCTCTCTCTCTCTCTCTCTCTCTCTCTCTCTCTCTCTCTCTCTCTCTCTCTCTCTCTCTCTCTCATACGGTTAAATGACTGTTAACGAACACATACACATGAACACACGTACACATTAACATTCAGACACAGAGGCGTGTGTTGTGTCCGTCACTTGTGTTCACCAGTCACCTCCTTGTAAATTCTTCCCAGAAGATTGCCCCTTCCAGGGGAAAATTATTGAAGGTCCCCACGGCCAAAATTAGATCATTACGTTTACTGCAGGCGGCGTAATAATGTACAATTGTATCATTTTATGTGTGGTTAATGAGATTTGACAAGGCACAGGTAGACAGATCCCTGCAGGTGAAGACCGTAATAACTAGTCTTTAGCTGCAGTCCCCAATATTCAATTATCCATCTATCTATCCATCCTTCCATCCAACTGTGATGCATATGAGGTAGATGCCATATACAGTACACAGCACATATACAATTGTATGTTGATTTTATTTGTCCTCAATACAGTGAAACATTTCAGGACACCATTTCACTAAAAGAAAAACAATTTCAGACAAAGACAATTTCTTAACCTAAGGCATTCACCAAAATAAGATTGGTGCTTTTGTTTTTTATATACATTGCTAAATTGATTGTACACGGTATAATGTTAAAAGCCACTGCTTCTTCTCTGCTCTGTTCAGAGGCTGGTCTTCCACTCCATTGTGAACATCTGATCTACATGGACTGATATGGCTGTAGCGTCTACTTTCAGCTCCTGGAGAGGTAGAGGTGGAGGGAGAGGGGGAGGGGGAGAGAGAGAGGACTTGATCACAAACTAAGCACTGTTCCTTTACAACATATTTGTATTTACACCTTGTAACGCACATACACGCACGCACGCACGCACGCACGCACGCACACACGCACGCACACACACGGGATATTACATTGCAGTATCAACCGCCTGTCTGTTGTCTGTTGTCTGTCTCTATATCTAATATGTATGTAGTCATTGTAGATATTACTTCCATGCTGCAAATAAGTGTATTTGTACACAATCCCAATTGGGATACACACTATATCGATATATATAAAATACGTTAATAAATATAATAATATCACAATAACCGTAACCCAAATACTACAAAGACTATACTGCTACTAATACTGCTAGTACTACTATTATTACTACTAATACTGCTAATACTGCTACGGCTACTACTACTACTACTACTGCTACTACTACTGCTACTGCTGCTACTACTGCTACTGCTTCTACTACTACTTCTTGTACTTCTAGCTGCCATGCTACTACTGCAACTGCTACTACTCCTGCTTCTACTAATAATAATCGGAATCAGAATGATAATTACTATACTGGTATGAAGGCAGACCCCCTCACCTGCGTGCTCGTGTTATGATCCGGTACCAGTTTGTGCACTATCCCCTTGGAGTCGGTCAGGGTAACCAGCGTCACCTTCACTGTCCCCGCTCCCCAGACCCTCACCAACCCCAGGGTCAGCCGGTCAGCCGTGGCCAGGCCACTGTACCGCACCCGATTGGTCAGCTTGCTCTGCAGCAGGATGCAAGAAGCAAGTGGGATGTTGTAGGAGCGGAGAGTGATAGAGATAGAGAGAGAGAGAAGATGCTGTTTAGATTACCGGGAAAGGTTTGAGGTATCATGTTAGGGATGATCAGGTCAGGGTTTTATTTTGGGTTAATGACTGGCTCACTTTGCAATATCCCGCTTATTACTCGGCTAGTTCCTAAAGAAATCGATCAGTTGAGGCAAAGTATAAAAAACATTAATTATTGAATTTCTACTGCTATTTATAAAATCTTTTCGATTCTACGGTTGGAAATAGTGTCCATAGCAGCATTCTGCTATACAAAAATACCAGACCGCTTAGTGCCATTATTTACCAATCGCAATCAAGTTTTCTAGAAAGCTGGGTATAAGTAACGGTGTGCGGTAATTGAAAGATAATGATGACAGGGGGGCTAAGAAAGGTTTGCCTACAAAAATTTCATTATTTTCCAATAACCGCACACAATAACCGAGTGGATTATCCAGTTTATACCATGGCCACTTGTGAATCCTTAAAATAGGTGTTGATTCATATTTTTGGTGTTTTCTGTTTCAAATGTACATCCTGTTGCTTGAAATATTTGTTGTTCCTGGACACAAAAAATATCGGACCAGAGACATATATGTACGTATATGGGTTTGAATAATGCCTGAAATGTAATCAGTTAACATGCTTCATATGGAATGCAGACGTTGCTTTATAGACTGCGCAATTTCACAAACTGAATAAATACTGCATCGTGGACTGAAACAAACTACACAAAACGTAATCGTAGTTAGCAACTCTGTGGGCAAATGTCACATGCATTTGTGAGCTAGCATCACCGTGTCAGAGGACCAGCAGATCTGTGGTTGCCCATAACTTTTGACGATGACTGTGAAGATTTGTATAGATTGGTAGTTTTAATATTTTAAGATTTAACAGGGTTATTTAAGCTCATGGCCAACTCATGTGAAGTTGAGGGAATGTTGAGCATTAGTTGAGGGAGCAGTGATGAGACTCTGCGAACTCTGTTGTGCTATTATCATGTTACGACTACGTTCATGGCTGTGCAGTTATCAAAAGTCCATCAACAGCCCTCCAGCCAATCAGAATATACTACTCACCCCGGCCATGGTATAATTAATGATTGACTGTATACGATTCTTTCAGCGGCAAAAGCACTCATGAACTGCCTATACAACTGAACCCAAAATGGCAAACAACTCAGTAATCTGCCAGACAGCAGTGGCCTCATTGCCCAACTTATCTTCTCACGTCTGCCCATTACACACACACACACACACACACACACACACACACACACACACACACACACACACACACACACACACACACACACACACACACACACACACACACACACACACACACACGTACACACACACACACCCCAAAATACAAATTTTTCTCTCTCTATCTCCCTCTCTCTCTCGCTCTCATCTTGGCTGTCAGAAGGCCTGTGTGCTTTATCCCTGTGTGAAATTGCTTTGGAATGAGTCTGATGGTAGGCAGAAGACAGCCACAGATGTTTGGCTAGGGGTGATGAGGCTATGTGCGTGCGCGCCCATGTGTGTATGTGTGCCTGTGTTTGGCAAAGAAACACATGGAGGCCCGGGTAGTGTCTGTGCTTTGATAATCTCGACGTCCGGAGAGAGATCAAATTGTTCCCATGGTGAACATTGGGTTTGGCATGAGCCTTGGCTATAGCACCACAGAACACAACAACATAACATTTACCCTTTTTGCTGACTATGCCATGGCCATTTCTTTTTAGGCACAAATACATGGAACAAAAGGAAATAAACCAAAAGAGAATTGAGGACATGAAGTTGCTGTGAAGTCGACAACAACAACAGCCTCAAAACTCAAAGTGGAGACGAAACGCAGCGGGGTCAAACATAGCGTCTCTGCTAATGGTGGTCTCTGACATCTCCCACCGCGGCTCTACAATTCACCCCGGAGCAAGGCACAGTCCTCCCTCTCATCTGCCCTGCCTTGAGATAGCTGTATGATGGTCGTAACAGACAAGAAGGTTGAACTCACCGAGTTTGCTGTGAAGTCGGTCAACAGATAAGCGCCCTCCTCGTACGTATCTGGAGAGAGACGGCAGAAGAAAATAAGAGTAATTAGATGGAAATTAAATGAAATGACGTCAATTGAAAAGTAAACGGGGCTTGGAGAGGAAGAAAGGATGAGCAAGCGTGCAAGAGGGTTCACGATAAAAGAGGAGGGTGAATGTGCTAATGAGAGTTAATGGTTGCCATGGTCTGAAAGCGGCGGTCCAACAAATGAGGACATGACCGTGGCGAATTAGCTCGCCCGTCCCTGCAATGAGCGATGTCGAATGCGCAAGACGTGTTGCTCGAGTTCTATGAATGAGGCGGTGACTGAAGCGCTTTGCTGGGAGAGAAGGGGTTAGTGAGTGAGTGACTTGCTGACTGAAGCACAGTAACAGCCTGATAACCACTGCGGTGAACTCCAGCAACGAGAGTGGTAGTGGAAGCAAACACAAGGTGACAGGGAGCACCTCAGCTTAAAAAGCAGCCTAACACAAGAGACAAAAGCAGGTGTGTGTGTGCATGTGTGTGTGTTTGTGTGGGGGGGGGGGGAGAGGATGGGGGGGTTGTCAGATAAGAGAGGAGTTGGGATGAAAGAGCTGGTCTGATGGAGGGAGCGTATCTCCATGCGGCTACACAGAGAATTACTGTAATAGCCTCTGTCACTCCCTTCCTCTGTCATCTCTCGCCCTCTCCCTCTCTTTATCTGAACACAAACACTGCCAAGACTAAAGAGCGCATTGTACTGCACTCCAGCCGCTGAAGTGCGACTGTGGATGTGAGTGTGTTTGTGCTTTAGTGTTTGTGTGAGTGTGTGCGTAGGTTTGCATATCTACATACAATAAGTACAATCAATCAAGAGGGATTTTTATGTTTCTGTCTAAACATAAACATAGAACATTGTGATAACTATAGCAACACAGAATATGCAGACAACTTACACCCGAGATTAAATGTGCCCCGGCCTTCTCACCCTGAAGTTGATATACAACCCAAGACAAATGTTCACTTCTCATAATGAGCTAACAGGCTAGCTAGTTGACGTCAGCTTATACTAGCTGACAGCAGCAAATACTAGCTGCCGTCCACAGGATTTTTTCTTTACTGGTACTCAACACACTTGGAGGTATAATAAATTCATATGCATATGCACGCAATTATTTTGCGCTATATTATATGTGTCCAAGCATGGGTGTGTTTGTGTGTCCCATTGTTTTCATATTTTGTATCACCTGTGTGTGTATGTTTGTGTTTTTTTCCACAATTATGCATTCGAGCATGCATATTTGCGTGCATTGAGTGTGTGTGTGTGTGTGTGTGTGTGTGTGTGTGTGTGTGTGTGTGTGTGTGTGTGTGTGTGTGTGTGTGTGTGTGTGCAGGTATTCACCACTCACCTATTCCCTCTCCATCATCCCAGAAAAGAGAGCCATGGGCGAATCCACTATCATCCAGCGCAACAATCAAGCCTAAAGGATTCTGTCGACTGTGACAGAGAGACAGAGAGAGAGAGAGAGAGAGAGAGAGAGAAAGAGAGAGAGAGAGAGAGAGAGAGAGAGAAAGAGAGAGAGAGAGAGAGAGAGAGAGAGAGAGAGAGAGAGAGGAGAGAGAGAGAGAGAGAGGCAGAGAGCTATGTTGGTAAAATTATAGTAAATTGAGTGTATTTATATAGTGCTTCTCTAGTCACTATGACCACTCAAAGTACATTAGAGTTAATGCTTCTCATTTAGGAAAATACACAAAGCACACGCGCACAAACCCCCACCCCCACCCCCACACACACACACACACACACACACACACACACACACACACACACACACACACACACACACACACACACACACACACGCACACACACACAGACATGCATGCACAGCCACACAAAAACATTCTCAATTGAGTTTTAATAGAAGGGGCAATGAGTAAAAGTGTAAAAAAAAATGGTGTATGTATGCATGTGTATGCGTTTGTTGGTGTGTGTTTGTGTGAGGGAGTGCACTAACCTAAACTTTGTGTTATTCTCTGCTTTTTGCCAGGGCAAGATGTAACCTCCCCGCACGTGAAGGTTGATGTGGTCCAGAGGTGTTGGCATGGTAACCATCTTGCCACGAACCTGCAATACTTCTGCCTAAAAATTAGAACAATAACAATAAAAAGATTAAATAATAATTAATCGCATATTTATAAACCTTTGACGGCACGAGAGCAAATACACTAGTCGCTTTTTACGTAGGGCCAACAGGACTCTACACACTGTATCATAATCCGGCACCCTTCCTTCGTTCTGTCTACTTGTGTTTAACATTCCTCGTTACTCCAGTGGCTCCGAGCTCAGTGTGGGCTGCGCACGGCTGAAGTCATCCCTCGACTCAACCCTTTTGTAAGCGTTGCTGCAGTTTGTTTTCATGCTTTGTTGGGCCGTAAATAGCAGAGTAACGACGCGTGTTGGGGAAGAGGGTCTCCCACGGCTTGAATGAGGCTGAAGGGATGGCAATGTGATTCTGATGCAGGCAAATGTCTCAGCAGAAGTCCGGGAAAAATGTATTGCTGTTGAGGCAGCTGGTTTGTACATCGAATATGCATATGCATCGATATTTCATGGATCAAGCATCGTCCATTTATCCTAAATTCAACTCATTCATCTTGAACTTAATCAGATGAATCAAAGATGAATAGAGGAAGGAGAGTGGGTTATTTATACGTTGTTCCTGGCCAGCACAGTAGAAAAGATAGGGTCAGTTTCACTACTGTTGATGTTCGGCTGTGATATAGTGCAGTGAGAAAACAGGAGGATAAATCAAAGGTTGATATGATCTCATAACATCCTTTAATAAGCCCATACTGGAAATGAGAGTAGAGCTCTCAAGGTATCACGTTTCTAATTGACCATGAAAGCCTAACCTGGCAGCCAAAGAAAGTCCAGCACTTTCTCGTCTGATTTTATGATATCGTCATACCTTGGTTATAGAACAAAGATGTTTCATTGGAAAAAAACTGTTATGCTATTGATACACATATTCTTTATGCATACACACATGCATCAAATAACATTTTTATACTGTATACACAACCATTACCGCCATTTTAACTTTAATTCAAAAATAAATCGTCCTATTTTGCTTGCATATTTTTTGCATAAAATACAAAGATATCTTATGCATAAAATACAAAGATATAGTCACGGATAGTGTCTCTGAAGCTTTAAAGTTGACACCCTTATTAATGGAGTACCGGCGCAAAGACAACTGTCCTGTCCTTCGACGTACTGCTGAGAATGAGCCTCCATTAATTAATTAAACCAGGGGGGATCAGGGTTACAACGACGTCCTGTATCTGGCCGGGGAGTTATGCTATCAATGTATTAGACGAGCTGAGGGAAGTTCCATTTGTGTGTGTGCGTGCGTGTGTGTGTGTGTGTGTGTGTGTGTGTGTGTGTGTGTGTGTGCGTGCCAGAATCCATGATGGCTTCTGTAGATACTGGGAGGGTCAGCATTGTGGACTCACCGTGTGGTAGTCATACCAGCGGGTGTCCGGAACATAAGCCTTCACATTAGTTACACCCTGGAAAATGGACGGAAGCATAACAAGGAATGCTCGATTAATTGGATGTGTGTGCGTATGTTTGATGTGTGTATACGGATGTGGATGTGTGCGTGTGTGCGTGTGTGCGTGTGTGTGTGTGTGTGTGTACCGGTTCCATGGCAGGTGTGATGAGTAGGGCAGGTCCCCAGAGGAATTGTCTGTAGACGTCCCATGTTGCCCGATCTTCAACAAACCTAAAGCCAAAAATAATACCTTTATATCGTTCATGCACCCTGTAATATTGTTACCTCATACCTTTTGTGAAAAGAGTTACTTCTTCTTTTGGTTGCCTCTTTTTTATACAGCAATTTCTCCAGGCACCAGACAGGAGGTTAAATGCATTCATTAGCAACCCACAGCTCATTACACTAGGCTATGTGACACTATGTGAACATCATTTTTAATGTTTGACTCAAGGGGAGCTATGAATCCACTTGCATAACTCTACAAGAGAAAAACAAAGTTCATGTTCCTTCCAAGGCTAACATTTCAAGGCCTTGAATAAGTTTATTAAAGGAAAATCTGGGCACATTATTCTATTCACTTTCTATGATTTCACCTTGTCAAAAGTAGGGTTATGAATATACGCGCCAAGAGATAGCAACATCCTCCACATTATTTACTCAACGTATATCACTCCCAGTCTTTTTATCTATATCTCCTGTCTTCATGAGTCACCTAACCTTAGCTAGGTCATACACTAGAGGTTTAGCATTGGTATAACATGGAGTGTATAGTGCATGTGGAAATGGAAAGATGGCAAAACACCGGCCTGAATGACTTCTGACGTACGTGACATTGTGCATACAAATGTGATTTGGATCTGTGCGTGTGTGTCTGTGTGTGTTTGTGTGTGTGTGTGTCTGTGTGATAAGGACGATACAGATGTTATCTCACCTGCAAGACGAGCATGAAACATCCATTCCAGATAATGCATGATGTGATCAGGTGATTCTATGTCATGCTACAGCAGCAACGTTAACTAAGAGGTTATGGTTGTATGTGTGCATGTGTGTGGATAAGTGTGCGCACGTGCACACTTATCCACACATGCGCATGCATATGTGTGCACAGATTTGTATGTGCATGGCCTTGTGCATGCATGTATGTATGTGAAGGTGTACATTCCTATATGTTTGAATGTGTGTGTGTGTGTGCGTGCTTGCGTGCGTGCGTGCGTGCGTGCGTGCGTGCGTGCGTGCGTGCGTGCGTGCGTGCGTGCGTGCGTGCGTGCGTGCGTGTGTGTGTGTGTGACTGTACGTACTCATGCAGGAGTGGTCTCACTACAGTGTTTCCAGAGGTGTGAGCCTCAAACATAGTGTGTAGAGGTAAGGCAGGAGAGTGTAGCGAATGTTCAGGACATCGCGGGACGCCTCAGCAAAGGTGCGGTTCCATGAAACTGGGTCCTGTCTCTGTTGATGACATTATAGAAATAGAAGAACTCATTATATGCAGACTTCAGGAAATTCATCTACCAGTGAAAAAGTGGAAATTACTTTAGGAATTTAGAAACTTGGTTGGACAATTCTGCTTATAATTCCTCATCCTCATCATCCTCATCGTCATCCGCTTATCCGGGGTCGGGTCGCGGGGGGAGCAGCTCAAGCAGGGGGCCCCAGACTTCCCTTTCCCGGGCCACATTGACCAGCTCTGACGGGGGGATCCCGAGGCGTTCCCAGGCCAGTGTTGAGATATAATCTCTCCACCTAGTCCTGGGTCTTCCCCGAGGTCTCCTCCTCAATTCTGCTTATAATTTCAACCCATAAACATGCATGTCAAACAACAATGGACCATCAGAACTGCAGAGAGGACTGTTTTAAAATCCATGTTGTGTGGCTGCTCTCAATACCACAGTACTAAAAGGTTGTCTCCTTTTACGAAACATAGCATTGGAAATCTGGAGAATGCCCATCATTATCATTCTTTACACATCGTTTCACTTGGAACTCACCATTTACACATTACAGAGGTGTAGATATTAGTTGAATTAATTTGACCGTTTGGTAATGAAGGTTTGGCTGCCTGCTTTGACTTGAGAAACACAGACAATGCAAGGGGCTGTACCTTCAATATTCACATTCAATATTGTCATGTTCAGAAAAGTGAGAACATTAATCTATTGAGTCGAGAGTCGGGAGGTCTTCGTGAGGTCCACTAAACAGAAAGTCATTATAATTGGAATAATAATAATAAAAAATAATAATTTCATGATGTGGGTTAATCAGGCCATTGCAATGCCTGGTAGCAACACTGTGAAAATTGTCAATTAGTTTCAGTACTCGGAGCGCTTTGTCATGCCGAAGAATAACTGGTTCGTCGAGATAATGGACTGTAGCCCTTTTCATCTGACCAAATACCTAGTGTTATTTTTAATTGTCGACAACTGCCTTGTCCCCTTTAGGGACAATAGAGAAAGAGGACAGGATGTACTCCACTTTTATAGATTTGGGCCGATCTAGATTAAGTATTAAGTCATTTTTAGATCAAGCCTCACGAGGACAACTCTCTCCACTTGTAAAGAAGAAAAACAAAGACACACAAGTGCACACAAACGTAGTCACACACACACACACACACACACACACACACACACACACACACACACACACACACACACACACACACACACACACACACACACACACACACACACACTCACATTCATGCTGGCTACATGTGTTTCGACCCACTCTGATCTTCTGTAGCTCCTTTGTCCAAATGTGTTTTTGCAAACTTTGGTTGAGCATCGGATCATTTGATTTGTTTTTTTGCCTCAAGTTTGTTATAGATGATTTATGTGTGCGTTTGAGTGTGTGTGTGTGTGTGTGTGTGTGTGTGTGTGTGTGTGTGTGTGTGTGTGTGTGTGTGTGTGTGTGTGTGTGTGTGTGTGTGTGTGTGTGGTGTGTCTGGGTGGGGGTATGTGTGTGTGTGTCTGTGTGTTTGGGGGCGGTATGTGTGTTTGTGTGTGTTGTGTGTTGTGTATGTGTGTGTGTGTGTGTGTGTGTGTGTGTGTGTGTGTGTGTGTGTGTGTGTGTGTGTGTGTGTGTGTGTGTGTGTGTGTGTGTGTGTGTGTGTGTGTGTGTGTGTGTCTGTGTCCTGGCCCCATCTCAATCTACCTGGACGAAAACGGCAATTAATCTGTCTATTCAAGCTGGAAACGGGTGAGGTTTGGGTGATAATGATCCACCATGGCCTGGTGGTGACTAAGCAGGGTCCAACAGTAGATTGTGATTGATAGAAGAAAGAACATTTCCATTATCTCCTGACCTTAGGAGTTAACCACATTATAATTTCATTTTCTATGGGAAATTACAGGATTGTAATTATGTGGTAAACTGTGAGTGCACAGACGCGGCCGTTTTAATCCCACAAGCCTTGCTGCTTTGCTGTGTCGCTTAAACTAAAGGAACAAAAAAGCAGATTCTGCAAGTTGGGATTGATTAGGTGAGAAAACTGTGAAAGTCTGAGGGAGTGTGTTTTTGTGTGTGATTCACTGTGATCGTCGATTAATGATGCGATCATGTGGAATGGCATGAGATGTACACATCAACAACAACAACTTGTACACAATGATAAAGTGTGGGCAAACCATTTTAAAACGTGTTTTTTTGCGAATGCCCAACAATAAAGGTAGGGTAGGCAATTTATTTGGAGGCATCATTTGTCCTATTTGTTGCAATTCTCTTACAGCAATCAATAAATCAAATGCTGGTATCTGTGGCTGTCGCAGGCCTGTTAGAAGCCTCTCCGATAATTTCAATCTTCCCGAAGGCTGGAGAGCGAGTTGGTCATGTGTTTTGGGGGAGTAGCCTTGAAGGCAGGCCAGAAGCGATGGGTGGGATTACTGGATTCTTCAAACTCTAGCCTTCTCTGGCGGGCTTCTTAAATTTGTCTGACGTACTTTTAGAATGAATAAATAAAATTGTACTCCGGCATGAACAAAGTTGACCAAGGCACTGTCCATCACATTAACGTACCGATCAAAGTGTGTCTACAGTGGTTCTCAAGTTTCAATGTCAAACTGACATTTAGTCACTGAGGGAAAGCGAAAAAAAGAAAAATGTCTTCACCGCGACTAAACATGCCCTCATCCCTATCAATTTGATATTTCGTATATTCAAGCCCCGGCTTGACAACTTTAGATACAGAAGTATTAAGATGTGAGATTGAAAGAGGATATGCCCAAGGTCACTGAATACTGCTCAAAGCTGGACATACAGCTCTGCAACTTCTCCTGCGTGTGTGTTCATTAATCATTTGTCCCTAAAGTCCCATCCCAATTCATCCAAGGTTGGATCGTGGTGTTGAAATCACATGCCCACGCAGAGATAGGTCGTGAACAAGGGCGTCAACGACCAACTCAACACGCAAATCATGACTCAACACCTGTCGTCAAGGCAAGCTGAATAATATTTTGGCCAAAAAAAAGGAAATGAGGGCGTGAAGGAGTGGGAAAAGGAGCGTGATGAAATGAGCAGGGGAAGATAAGACGGGGGCCTTCTCATGGACTTTGTATTTATAGCTCTGTTTACCCTAGCAAATAGCCCTGCTACAACATTGCTCAAAAACAGCACCCAAGCACGCACACACACACACGCACACACACTCAAACAGAGCTCACCTCTGCACACTCAAGCAGCCTTGCACGTAAACACATCTACAATCCATACACCAAAATGCAAAGATATGCTAGCATAGACTCATTTAAAAACGAGGTTATCTGTATGTGTCACCTTTTATGTTCAAACTCGTTTCCTTCTCACTCTAATAGTTTTTTTCTGCCTGGCACTCTGCCATCTCTCTCTCTCTCCTCATCTCTCTCTCTCTCTCTCTCTCTCTCTCTCTCCTCTCTCTCTCTCTCTCTGGTCTCTCTCTGTCTCTCTCTCCTCTCTCCTCTCTCTCTCTCTCTCTCCTCTCATCTCTCCTCTCTCCTCTCCTCCTCTCTCTCCTCTCTCTCTCTCTCTCTCTGTATGCATCGACCTCACAATGTTTTGCTCAGTGCCAAATTTGTGACCTTTGACCTCTGCATCTGTGGCATTGGCTTCTTAAGGTGCCCTCAAACGTCTGGGTGAACAAGTGGAGGAGCCCAAGGTACTTCCACCACTCAGAGACTTCTAGCACTGTTGCTAGTTTGTTGTCTTCAATTTCCTGTCCTTAGATGGCGGCCCCTCTTTCTGTGTTTTTTTTCCATTTGCTGTTTGTCTTATGTTTTCATGTACAACCGGTAACATCAGCACCTAAGGGGGTCCCATTTAAATGCAATTCCTCTATTGAAAAATAAAGTTAAACAAAATCCTCCCGGGCGAACAATAACACGTGCAGCGAATCAGATGACTAGCCATATAAATTATCTGATTGGAGTACACTGGAGGAATTTACCACTTGGCGGACAATGCATCCCGTCCAATTAATTTGGTGCTGCCGGGGGCGACTGTGACAGTGCGCTGCAGTGAGAGTCAGGAGAAATTATCTGGAGGTCTGTGCAGTTCTCCCAGGGCAAAGTAACACACAGGCGTGACGGGAGCTTTGGGAGTGAATGACTCTGCAAAAGTTATCTCTTGTTCCCTCACCCCTCTTTCCTTTCACTCCCCACTTCATCACTCTCGCTATCGCTTTCTCCCTCTCTCTCTGTCCCCACTTCATCTCTCCCTCAGTTCATCCCTCTCTCTCTCTCTCTCTCCTCTCTCTCTCTCTCTCTCTCTGTCTCTTTCTCTCTCCCTCGCTCTCTCTCGACCTTGTAGGCTGTATGTTTTTACTGGTTTGGAGTCAGTGCTTTGTTGTCCAAATGTCTTGTCAGGCAGACTGGGAGGTTGAACACGTCGTAGTAGCAAAAGGAAGGCTATTACGATAAAGTCTTCCCTCTTCCGCGTCCTTCTCCTCCCAAAAAAAACACACACACACAAAATGGAAGACAGTACGCACTCAACCTTGCCTCACATCGCGACATCAAGTAGTGTTCGCTCAACCTTTACACGCCCGTGATCAGTGTTGGCCGGGCGCACACACACCTCCATTTCCACCCCCCCTCCCCGAAACATATCCCCAGTGGATATAGCTTGTTGGGTCTTGTCCCAGTTCTCACAGCCCCTATCACACCCAATGTCATCGCCAGCTAACCGCTAGCCTTCTTTCACTCGCGCTCTTGTTCTTCTGCCACAAAGAAAAAACAGGGACATGCGCACACCACACACACACACACACACACACACACACACACACACACACACACACGCACACACACACACACACACACACACACACACACACACACACACACACACACACACACACACACACACACACACACACACACACACACACACACATACACAGACCTTGATTCCTATTTCTATCTCTCCTCCTCTCCTTCTTTCCGATCCACCTTCCACGGTCCTTCTTTATTTTTCCTCCCCATTCATCCATGTCCATCCCTTCCTCCTTGGCTATTCATCCCTAATATCCCATTCCGGGACCGGTTGAAGCCTTGAAGCGCTTGGCAAATTGTGTATGCGTATGTGTGGGTGATATGTTTAAAGTTGCAAGCCTGTAGATTGTACATCACAGCATTTCCAATGGGCAATGCCCAAATTCCCTTTGACAAGGAATATTCATGCTCTTGTGAACAGTCCTGTCTTATGCATTTGAAAGTTGAATATTTTATGAATGTATGCTTGTTATTTGTTAAAATCTCTGCTGCCATCTTATTCTCCACAAATGTGCATGCATCATGCATCATACATTGTGTGAATCTCAGATAGTGGCCATGCAAAAGAGTGTAGCACAACTGGTATTACAAACACAACAAACATTGGCTATTTTTCCAAATGTTCAGAACATCATTACATTTTAGGATTAACATTTTATGATTCAGACCTATTATGAAGTAGACTGTTGGTGTAAAAAAAGTATTTCTTCCCCAGACAAACCGCTGTGAAAGGCAGCTAAAGACCAACAGTAATAGCTTTTTCTTTTTGGACTTAAATAGTTGAGATCCAGCTGAAAAAGAGCAGCCATTAGCATGGCTAAGTGCTATTAAGTGCCAGGGAAGAGATCTAATACTGTGTCTATGCTCTTCAGCTAGGTTCATCTATCCTTAAGCTGTGACATAATTTTCATCCAGTTTATAAAAGGGTTAGCAATGTGCTGACAAAGAAGAGAGACATCGTCTTTGGACCTCAACAAGATTAAGTAGGATTTGAGGGTATTTGTGATTTTGGTTTCGCAGCATGGTTGTGATGTGCATTTTGGCTAATGGCTTATCTCCCCCAGTTCAGCCCCCCATGGGTTTGGCTGGACCCTGTATGGCCACCTCCTCACAGGGGCTCCAAACCTCTTCCCCTCTCCGTTCCCTTTCATCTCAAGCAATGCGTATAATGCTTCTCATTGGTGTATGTGTGTATGTGTGTGTGGGTGTGTGTGCGTGTAGTTCGTATGTGTTTAAATTTTACACCCTGTTTAAACACCCATTTGCAAGCCATTATGAAATGATTGGGATTGTGGGGGGAATAAATGGGTCGGGATGGGCGTGCACTGGGATCACCTTGAGAATTAAATTATGTGTCCGAAAACACACACACACACACACAAGCACACACACACACGCAGCACTTCTGTGTTGTATTGCAAACTCTGATGTGACAAAATTTTACCCGCTGGGATCAATCTCAGGGAGCCTTGGACATTATTGGATTTCTCAGATGTGTTTCAATGCCTTAGAAAGGTCAGCGGGAGACACAAAGGCAGGGACATTGAGACAGAGAGCGGCTCTCGGCAAAATACAGATATATGATAACCATGTCAATCGGCCGGTAAAATGGACTCTGGGGAGGGGTAACAGGGGTGTCTCGCAGCGAGGCGGTTAAAGTAAAGCCAAACCAATCGCTTGGAGAATCCCTGATAATCCTCCTAATCACAAGAACGGTGCATGTTAATATAGTGTCCATCGGGACGTGCACAGGGCTTAACGGAGGAGAGAGAGGGAGTGAAGACTTCTATTCCATCCGTAAACAGAAAACCACTTCAGTGTGTCGTTCTTGCATCAGATGCGGGGCCATCCAAGCCGTCTGGATCAGTGACCTCGGTGAACAGAAGTGACTGAGTGCCATGGAGCAGAAGACGATAGCCGCTGTCTGCGCCGGTAATGCAAGCTTTACTTGTGTGGATAACAGAGGGCGCTACTCGGCCAAGCGCTGACGATCTCGCCACGCGTCCTGGTGATCCTGTGTGAATGCTTAATGATTCCGAGGCGCATCATTTTACCGACAACGGGCTGTCGGACAGAGTAGAGAAAGAGAGACGCCGTACGCACAGATTGCCCTTGTGTGTCATTGTACTCTCTGTCGCTCTCTTTCACTCTCTCTCTTGTCCTGGTGTATCATTGCAATCTCTCTCTCTCTCTCTCCTCTCTCTCTCTCCTCTCTCTCTCTCTCTCTCTCTCTCTCTCTCTTTAGTACTCTCTATCTCTCTCTCTCTCTCGTACCCATGTATATTTTGAGATGTACTCACCGGGGATCCCTTGCCGTTGTGGTTACGGGAGTAGGGGTAGAAGGCGCCCAGTTGCATCCAGCGAAGGCACATCTCGTACTCGGCCGTGTTGAAGAAGCCACAGATATCGGCCCCGGTCTTCCAGAAGAACAGAGAGAGAGGGGAGCTTTTTAGGGTTGTGTAAGAAAAAAACCTGAACTGAAACTGAACTGAAACTTTCAGTGAAATTATTAACCAAAATTGTAATAAAAAAATAACAATGTATTTGGACCCAATGAGATAATTATTATTCAAATACACTAAAATAATACTTAAAAATGCAATATTCTAAATGAATAATACATATTATTACACATAATCCTAATGCTAAGAGAAGGAATAAGTGGAGATTATCAAGCCATCGCTATAGTTGTGCTCTCATTGAATCAAGAGCTGAGCTAAGAGAGGGAGGTGGTAAAGTCATTATGGCAGTCATTATAATCTTGGGCAGACAAGATGAATATTATGGTGTCCTGTGGTCAGATCAATGGAGTTATCGATCGATAGGATGATGATGAGAGGCCAGTTCGAGCTGTGATACTCACATAAGGTATTCCAAACAAACTGAACTCCATCATGCCTGCCCAGGAGAAGAGTTGGGTGAGACAAAACATTATACTTATTAAGTTAAGGTGAATTGTATTGGGTATTAAAAGTACAACTTAATACAATGCATTGTTTTGCATTTGTATTTCTATTATAATATTTATTAATATTACTACCATGAATTATTTTGAATCACACGCACACAGTTATAGTAGTAATCGTATGTGTCCAACACTGACACACACACACAGCCACACACACACTCACCTATGATGGACTTATAAAGTTGGTCCCAGCTTGAGTTGTTGTCTCCGAGCCAGTGTCCAGCCCACTTTCCACTGGAGGGGTAGGTCGAGCGAGTCACCACCACACCTCGCTTTCCCGTCACATTCAAAAGTGCACTGCAGAAACCGGTGGAGTACAGTGTTACATCACCAGCTCACAGCTATAGCACTTTGGGGCGGGAAGGTGTGGTGGCTCGGGTGCTTGACTCCCAGCTGAAACAGTCTGCCTTTTAGACTTCAATGAACAAGATGCCCTCAGCCCATCTGATTTTCGCTCTGTCGCCTTGGATCAAGCCGTCCCCTAAATGACTAAGTAGGAAAATAGCAACAAGCCTGAAATTCTCCCTTTTCAGTATAAAGAAAAATAGCTTTAGTCTACTTTCGATGGGAAATTAATTTGAAAAAACATTAATTTGCCTCTGTCCCGAAACACCAAAGTGCTCTGGGCTCACGACGTAGATTCATTCCTTTCCAGCTCTTCTACTGCCTGAATGTCTTATATTTGTCATGCAAGAGGAAGAGGGAGCCGTCTTGTAGCTCGCGGGTCGCCCGGTTCAATTTCATGTTCCAAGCGTCAATGTGTCCCTGTCCAAGAGACCTAAGACTAAACTGCCAATGACAATCTTTCTTATGTCCTGGCATCGGTGCATGTGAGTTACTTACTGTCCAAATTTGGCCACAGGATTCAGAAAGGCACCGCTAACTTGCTCATGTTTATTTTCCTTTCATTATGAATTTGATTGATGAAAACCCAAATTTGTGCTAATTGCATTAGACATATACATACATTAATGTTTATAAATATATACATAACACATGCATTATTCCTGGATTCAGCCAGTGACAGGATGAACACTTACTCGTAGGTGGGCTTGGCGTGAGACCAGCCGTAGAGGTTGTGCACATCGTAGTGTCTCACCGGAGTTCCATCACTGAGGAACTGCTGACTGTTCATGCACAGAGTTTTATGGTTCAGCCCATTTTCCATGGCGTCCAGCGCTGGTGGTTTTTATGGTGGTGGTGTTGGTGGGGATAAGTGGAGGTATTAACACTATTACGCACTATACCCCACGCACACACAGACGCATGCACCACGGGTATAATGGGAGATTGACATGGGGGTTTACTAGCATGCATGAGTATGTGAGTGCGTCCATTGACTATTAGATGCACACTTTGTGCGGTTTCCTTACGTGGCATGTATGGAGGATTTTCCAGGAGATCCGAACCAAGACACTTTCCCCCTACAGTGCCATGGACAAAGCTGGCAGGCTCGTTCATGTCCTGGGCAAAGGGTTGATAAAAAAAAGTAAACGTTTTTACCGATTCCTAACAACAACAATCTCTCTACAATGTTTTGATGCAAACACATGAGTGGCTGACTCACAATCCACAGTCCGTCAAACTTCAAGCTCTCATAGAAGTCCTTGATTTCCTGAAGCCACCACTTGGCCGTGTGGTTGCGGAAGAAGTCAGGGAACGCGGCGTAGGCTCTGTACCTCTGTCAGGGGTACAGGAGAACAGCCAGGTGAGAGAGGGATCGGTCTCGCTCACAAACACACACACGTGTACAGGTGACTTGATCGGAGCAGCAGGGAGCGTAGGATACTTCACAGAGCAACCATACCTCCACTTGGGTATCCCAGTCCAGAGATTCATCCACCGTGACATTTGGGCGATCCGGCCACACCTGCAAATACGAACACAAAGTGTGGCTTGCAATGAGTCACATTGCACCCCATGTTTCTCATTGTCTGTCTCTGTCCCACCGTGTCCCGTTTCTTACCTTGCCCCAGACAATGCCGTCACCCAACTCCTTGGGCCACTTGATGAAGACATTCTGTTCCAATCCACGGTCAAAAGCGGGGTAAGGCTTTGTTTCATTGCCTGCGATGGCTGGATCCTGGAAAAGCATTTTGGTTTCTTTACTTCCCCCATGCAGTCCAATTTGAAATGTCCCAATGACACTGCACTCCAAGAAGTACGTTACTTGTAAATATGTGGCAAATATATATGTTCCTGATATGTATGCCGCTCATATTATACTAGGAGGTTGCTAATACTGATCAGTTAACTCTTTGGTGTAGGTATCCCTAACGTGTTGCCATCTATATCATGTTACGTACAACAGTCATTAGCGCCGATATCATATCATGGATAGTATCATTACCAGAATGAAGATAAACCTCATGCCTTCGCCCCTCATGCGATTCACCAAGGCAGGAAGTCCAGTAAATTCTGGGTCCAAAACAAAGTTCAACTGGCGATCCATGTAGTCAATATCTGCATACTGGACATCCTGTGGAGCACACAAATCAAATCGTATCGATCACATTTCACACATTTGATTTTCTATCCTACACAATCCTACAATAAGTGAAGGAATCGATTGGATACTACAATATTACAGATTTATACGTACCGTTTTTACCTGTGTATTATACATACTGTATATATACTTAATTGTCACACAGATGACATAAGGGGCACCAGCACATTGAATGCATTAGCATAAACTAGGTTTGGGGCCTGTAAGCATCCAGCATCTGTATCTCTTCCATTAGGCCATGTAATGCAATCGATGAGTGCATACTCTGAAGCATATCTTAGACAATGATGAGACATGGGCTCAGGTTAAACTAGGCAGTTTGCCTTGAGCGACCGTCCCAGCGCTGTCATAATTCAGCGGAGAAGTGGTGCTGTCATCATCGTGTTGTGCTCAATATGAACAGCTTGATGACGTTAGTTCCTTTTAACTATGGAGATCTGGAGCGGTCGGGGTGAAGGTTAATAGGCATTGTAGTCGAGGGCCAATGGTGCGGTGCGCTGGCGTTATCCTTGATTAGGCCTTATTCATAAAGTGAACACTTTGTTTTTACATCTTTGTGTGGGAGGTGTGGCGCGACACATTTATTTGATCCAAATCAGCACGGTTTAAAAGACTGGCAGGCATTCGCATGAACCATTTGCCGTTATGGCATTATTAGCTATAACCATTTCACAGCCTGTTGACACCAGAGCACGCCAATTGTCTGAAAGCAATCACCGCTTACGCCATGACTCATTTATAACAGTACAAAATAGGCATTTAGCTTTGGCCTGATGAAGGCTGAAACACATAGGCCAGATATGATACCATGGGACCTTATGGCAGTCCATACATCTTAGGGTGCTCTCTCTCTCTGGGAACTTACATAGGGTATGCCGGCCGCCACCATGTCTCGATATAGATCCGCTATCTCCGTGTCATTGGCGTAACCATAACGACAGAGCTGGAACCCAAGTGACCAATAGGCAGGTAAAACAGGGCGGCCAATAAGCTGTTGGGCAAGGAGAAAAAAACAAATGAAGTCAGGAAATGTTCAGAACAGAAAAAAATATATTTTTGAGGTATCCAGGAAAATCCAATACAATGATTATATTGTCTGTGTTTGTGTATGTTGGTGTGTTTGTGTGTCTGTGTGTGTGTGCATGTGTTTGAATGAGTATGTATATGTGTGTTTGTGTGTGTGCGTGTGTGTGTGTGTGTGTGTGTTTTTGTGTGTGTGTGTTTGTGTGCACGTTTTGAGATTGGGTAGATGAAAGAGGGCAATGAAGCGAGGAACTCCCAGCTGCTACAGTCCATCAACAGCGGCCCACGGCCAGAAACACAGACACACAAACATTAACAGTCTCTCTCTCTCTCTCTCTCTCTCTCTCTCTCTCTCTCTCTCTCTCTCTCTCTCTCTCTCTCTCTCTCCCTTAATCTCTCTCTCTCTACTTACTTCGGTGTACTGCTGCACAACCATCTCTGGAGTGGGTCCAAGGACCATGTAGAAGTCCAGGATGCCCCCAATAGTTCTGTAGGTTATGGACGGCGTGGGCTGGAACGTCACATCTACACACAAATAACACACAATGTGTTCGCTTCAGTATCCAGACTCAATGGGGTATTGACCTCAAAAGGTCAACATGATGGTGTAGAAGGGTTGCGGTGTGTGTGTGTGTGTGTGTGTGTGTGTGTGTGTGTGTGTGTGTGTGTGTGTGTGTTTGTGTTTGTGTTTGTGCGTGTGTGTGTGTGTGTCTGTGTGTGGGGGGGGGGGGTATATATGTGTGTGTGTGTGTGTGTGTGTGTGTGTGTGTGTGTGTGTGTGTGTGTGTGTGTGTGTGTGTGTGTGTGTGTGTGTGTGTGTGTGCGCGTGTGTGAGTGGGGGGGGGCGGGTGTAGTATAGATACATAGTACACATCCCAAGGTCTTTGTGTAGAGAGGCAATATATATTTTAGTGAATATCATACCTAACTAGATATACTTGAAGGTGGACCACCTTACTTGTTGCAGATAAATATATGTATGAACAATGCATACACAAGTGGTTGTTGCCAATGTTGTGATTTAGATTTAGATTTAGTTTAAGATTTATTTTTGCGTGCGTGCGTGCGTGCGTGCGTGCGTGCGTGCGCGTGCGTGTGTGTGTGCGCGCGTGTGTGTGCGTGCGTGTGTGTGTGTGTGCGGCTCACCCATCGCGTTGCTGTTCAGCAGCAGGACGCCGTGGGCGTGGGCCGTGGTCTCCAGGCCCATGTGGAAGGGGTGGACCCCGTAGCAGTTCTTCTTGTCCTAAAGGGGCAAATCAGGGGACAGCGTCAGCCCACTGACCTTCAAAACTTCCATCTCTGCGCAAACAGAGTGACAGACCATGGCGCATCTCCCTCTCGATGCGTCTGCCTTGAGTGCACAGGCACCTCCCCCACTGCTCCCCCCTCGGCCCGTTTAAACACTGAGTCACATTTCTTCTGTTTCTGCCGCATTTATTATGCTTAGGTGCACATCCGTCAATTGTTCATGTTTGTTTGCCTTTAATCCCCTCCACCTCCATCCTGTTTGTATGTACAGCTTTCTTTTTCCAATAATCATGCAAGCCCTATACTGTCAGAAGGGTTTTGTGTGTGTGTGTGTGTGTGTGTGTGTGTGTGTGTGTGTGTGTGTGTGTGTGTGTGTGTGTGTGTGTGTGTGTGTGTGTGTGTGTGTGTGTGTGTGTGTGTGTGTGTGTGCGTGTGTGTATAGTGTGTGTGTGTGTGTATAATGTGTGTGTGTGTGTGTGTGTGTGTGGCTGTGTGTGTGTGTGTGTGGTTCACGAATGTGCTTGAATGCCCTCTAATTGCCAAGAGGGCGTTGTGGTTCTCTGGATGTGGCGGTGTGGCGATGGAGAGGGTCCTGGACAGATAAGGAGAGCTGGATGGATGACAGGCTGTTGGAGGGCTGCAGGGTAGCAGGGCCGCTATTGGCTGTCACTGCTGTGTGAGCCACCGTCATGGGCCTGTCACAGCGAGCCAGGGGCCTACACTTCTGCCATACAGGGACACTCTTATACTGCGTCAAAAAAAGAGAAATGGCTGCGAATGTGTGTGTGTGTGTGTGTGTGTGTGTGTGTGTGTGTGTGTGTGTGTGTGTGTGTGTGTGTGTGTGTGTGTGTGTGTGTGTGTGTGTGTGTGTGTGTGTGTGTGTGTGTGTGTGCGTGTGTGTGTGCGTGTGTCACAGGACACATGCATCATGAGTCTGAATCAGAGAGGAGAAAGGTCATTTACTTGTCTGCTGACAACAAGTGACAGCCAATGAATAAGCTCCTGTGTTGTCACTCATGCGTTATGTGCTCCTTGCCTTGTGCAAAGACACACAAACACCATGGACATAGAAACACACAAACACACACAGACACCAACAACATACAAACACACACACCATCAACATACAAATACACAAACACCAATATACATTCACACACATGCTATTTCTTCTTCTTTTTATCTTCCCTCTCTTTTTCATTGGCAAAAAGTCTTAGTAGTATCGTAGAATGTTACATATCTGCTCTGTAGTCATCTAGCTGTTCACTTAGTCCACACTTTAGCTTTACATTTGGCCATCTCCTTAATAACCCCTCCACCCTATCAATCTCCTCTTCATCTCTCCGAAGGTCTTTTACCCACTCCGAACCCTGTGGAGGTTTCTCTGACGGCTCGGCAATTAAAACCCGGTAATGCTGACACGAGCAAGAAGACGTCAACGCCGTATTCTCCTGACTCCAAAAGGAAAAAATCATGACGCTCCAAAATCCTTATTTGCGTCGTCCACGGCGCAGACAGTGAAATGGCCTTTGACCGAGTCGCGGAGGGTCTGCCACAGCCACTGTCGCCGTTAACAGTGCGCAGTTAATCATTTGAGAAACATTGATATCATGAGGGTCAATTCTATGTGTATTGTGTCTCACTCTTTTGGAGTTTAAGTAGAACTAATGGGCTGAAATGGGATGAGATGGAATTCTAAATGCATATTTTACATGCATGTTAAGATGTATTTTGCGAGGTAGTCGATGTTGTAAAGATATTATAAGTTACTGTACCATCACATAGTTTCTGCACTATCCCCATCCTGGAGTGTAAAGTTCAGTAAATTATTCATACATTCACTCGAAAAAAACAAAACATCCTATTAATCTCTGTTGTATGACACAAAGAAAAGGTGAACAAACCCAACCAAAAAACGTTTGACCTCGATATGTTGGACCATCGTCAGATACTTTTGCACAATAACACTAAGGGGTTTCATAACTGTGTATGAGAAAAGTTGTCTCTATTGCTACACAGCTGGGCTTAGACAAAGGCATCAAAAGCTATTGTAAATGGCAAAGCAGTTTTTCAGCATGTTCTCTACACACCACACTACATCATTTAACTTAATTTTATCATCTGTTTTATAACTTTGCAAAGCAGTCCTATAATAGTGCCTTGTTAAGGGAATGCTGTTACGTCAATATAAGTAACGATTTGATTTCCCTATTTTGCTTTATGAGACTATATTATTTATAAGGTAATCCCATGCACCTGCAAGAAAATTGTTTAACCAAGGATTCTGTTTTTTCATCCTACAGTTATGCAGCCTCCTCATGGATGCCTATATGTAGGCTTTGGGCATGGGAGATCACACCCAGTGCCTTCTGGTTGGGGGAAGAGCACCTTAGTCACTTGACTATGCTGAACCTTGGGCTAATGCCCACCCTCCACTCCATTCTATCATAGTTAGATACACATATCATATATTTTTGAAACCTGTGAAAGTGTCCTTTAAAGGGAGCTAAACATTGCTAATGATACATTACTTGAGGACTAGCCCATGAAATAACAAATAATATTTTTTGTGAATTACTGTCACCTTTTGCGATTCAGTGCATTGTATCGTTTAAAATTGCGATGTTCAAGAATCAAACATGTTCGTGTGTTTGTGTGTGTGTGCGTGTGCGTGCGTTTGAGCACTCACGCCAGGCGGCTGGTCCTTGGCGAACATGCCCCAGGTGTGGTAGTTGAGGTTGTGTCTGTAAGTCTGATGCTCCGTCTCGCCGAAGCCGTACACGTACTCCGAGGACAAACGCGTGGAGACCTGGATGAACATGTCTGAGAAGGTGAAGCCCGGCACGGCCGAGTCCCAACTGAGCATGGAGAGAGAGAGAGAGAAGGAGAGAGAGAGAGAGAGAGAGAGAGAGGGGGAGGGGGAGGAGAGAGAGAGAGAGAGAGAGAGAGAGAGAGAGAGAGAGAGAGAGAGAGAGAGAGAGAGAGAGAGAGGGAGAGAGAGGGAGAGAGAGGGAGAGAGAGGGAGAGAGAGATAGGTCTAAAGATATTTGCTTGACTGCAAATGGTCAAAAGCAGAGTGCAATAAGACTGCAAGAAGCAAAAGCATCTTACTCATTCAACCATATCTGCAGGGAATACAACTATTATAACCAAAACATACACACATGAAGCAAACAACTGTAAGTGGTGCTTCAGAGCAGAACAAAAGCAGACCTCACTGACCACTTAGCATGTGCTGTCCGGACCATGAGAAATATGAAAACACATTTTTCAATTGTTACATTTGTGACGTTAGATCACATTTGTGACGTTGTCACCTAGAATGAGTTTATTTCATGCATACATTACAGACCCAGGGAGTTTGGTTAAACCCCATCTATGAAGGACCATAACCATATCACATAGGTTCATAATAGTCGATAATGGCAGATATTATTGTATTGTTTCACTGTGAACACCGCTACATGTAAATGTTTTACCTTAGTTGCTGACAATGGACTCCTAGGAACTATGCCATCTTCAAATATGCGACCGGCTGAGTGAGCACAACTAATAAATCCAACCCTTTTTGGAACCCCCCTTCATCGTGAATGTTTTCCTGTCAAAAGGCTTCCAAGAACTCCAGGGTCTCAGCGAGACCACGTGACCGCCCAGGTCCATTATAGCAACCCACAATACAAGCAGCAACTGTGAAATGAGATGTTGCACTTGATTTTCAGCACAAAAAAATTCCCTTCCGCCAGTCCAACCTGCCGCCACTTCCTCCTCCGAGCTCAAACATAATCCATGCCTACCAAAGCCCTCTAAAAAAAATCCATCTCTCCCCATGGACGTAGTAAAACCCACATCTGCTGCAGTACTCACATGGTGGTTTCCGTGCTCTTTCGGATCACCTTGATCCCAAAGGGCCTGTTGGTGATGACGACCTTGTACAGCCTCTTGGCCTCGCTTGTCTCTGGAGTGGCGGGGACGGAGAGAGGAACCGGGACCTCGTAGCGCTTGTTGGACGGATCCCAGATCTATCACAGACCACACATCATAGAGACACCAAGGATAGATATAATGGCCCCAAGTCGTAGTTGGTTTGTTGTGCGTATGTCTGTGACATAGTAAAGTACATATAAAGATTGGTGTCTGCAAGGAACCTAGATATGACTTGGTTTATATTTCTACTTGTGTGTTCCCAGCTGCAGGAACCCGAAGATAAAACAAGCACAAAGTGCGGCTTTTGCATGAAGATCACCTGATGAAAGATGGACACCACGCCACACACATACGTGGTGTCCATATACAACAACACACACCTTGAATTGCAGCATGTGTTCGCTGTGATAGCGGACCTCCACGCGGAGTTGGTCAATGTCCGGGGAGCCTGGGAGTCCACTGCTCCCATACTTCCCGTTTCTTGTGATGTCAACGGTCATTCCCGAGTCCGCCTCGTTAATTATATTAGCGCCGTAGCCGTAGTCCTCAGGATAGAAACACCATGGAGCGCCTGAACGGGTGGTAGGCTAAAAGGAACGGGGAAAGACAGCGTTTAGGGAGCATTCATTCTCAAAAGAATTAGTCATCTTTTGTAAATGGTAAATAGACTCCATTTATATAGCGCTTTTCTAACCAGTGGCCACCCAAAGTGCAGATGGCTGAAACGTTCACCCTTTCATGTACACATTCACTTACGATGGCAGTGTCAATCATGCAAGGCAAGCTCGTCGGGAGCAGTTAGGCGTTAGGTGTCTTGCCCAGGGACACCTCGACACTCAGCTAGGAGGAGCTGGGGATCGAACTAGCAATCTCACGGTTTCCAGCTAACTCGCTCTCCTGAGCCGCATGCCACCCCTCAATGTAAATGTGTTACGTGCTGCAATGGGATTTACTGGTTGGATGGAAGGACGGATGGCGGGATGAATTGCTTGTTGATCAGGTGGACGAATGGATGGGTGGACAGATTAATGTTGTGTGGGTTTTCTGAGTCTATGTTGGGTTGAAGAATTAGCTGAACTGTGTTTGTGTGTGTGTGTATGTGTGTGTGTGTGTGTGTGTGTGTGTGTGTGTGTGTGTGTGTGTGTGTGTGTGTGTGTGTGTGCGTGTGTGCGTGTGTGCGTGTGTGCGTGTGTGCGTGTGTGCGTGTGTGCGTGTGTGTGTGTGTGTGTGTGTGTGGGTGTATGGGTGTGTGTGTATTCTGCTGTGTCCCCTACCTCCCAGAGGCAGCCTCTAGCCTTGCAGCTGTCCTCAGTGGCCACTTGGCCCTTCTGTGGGTAGCAGTCGAACCTCTGGTACTCAGCCCCCCCCCTTTGCCACGCCACCAGGTACGACTCACCCACAATCAGCTCCAGGCCGCTCACCACCAGCACCTGGCGCGTTTGCAAAGCACAAATTAACAAATCGTATACAATATAGTACAGTACAATATAATAAAATGGAATACTTGTACTGATACTAATGTAAACGTACCGACTATCCTACTTATTACCAGGAGAGAGATTGTGGAGCCATGAACGTGGTGAATACAACATACAAACCAACAACACACGCGGTAGACCAAGGAAAGAGACATGAGATTATCACAGAGAGCATCGGGGACGGGACGCACTAAGGTGAGTTCTATGCATTAAAGTGTAGAACACATGCTCCCCCCCCGCCGCATGTAAAGCCAGACAGAACAGCCTGACAGTCCCGTTTGGCCGCTGAACGTGTTGCAAAACATGTCACGGTGCAGCTGTTGTAACATGCCAGCATCGCAGACGTGACCATGAAAATTTTTTCTCCAGGCTGGAGAGCAGGACACGTCGAGGATGATGGATGTGTTGCTAGGACAAGGGTTTAACAAACACCACCCTCCTCCTCGCCCCCCTACAGGAAATGATTACTGCTATGAGTCATTGACAAGTGCTTACATGAGCGGTGGACCATACAGACCTTGAAGGGCAGATACAACCATTCACAAACACAGACAACCACGAAGACATTCATACGCACCCACACACACCCCCCCACACACACCCCAACACAATGGCAGAAACACAAAAGTGCACACTTGAACAAACCTGCACGACTTGCACAAACACAATTGACAGCAGTTCTGACACCTTATTGCCGGATATTCATAATGCCCAGGAAACGCTGTAAGGTCAAGCTCTTAATTTAAGTTATCCACCGCTATCTCTGCCTGTCTCTCTGTGTCTCGCCAACACACAGACAAACACATACACACACACACATACACACACACACACACACACACACACACACACACACACACACACACACACACACACACACACACACACACACACACACACACACACACACACACACACACACACACACACACACTGCTATTTCTGAAACTTAGGTTAACCTTGAGAAGTACAGCGTCATGGATATCTTATTGAAACAAATGGGATCAGCTTACAGTCCCCACCAATGTCAGATTCATCATGACTGCATAACGTGACATATATTTATCTATATAGATATATTTATAGCTATATAAAAATACAAAAGGTTACGTAACAAAATGTAAGTCAATACATGTAAGAAACAAATGATTGGGTGTCGTTATCGAATTATAGTTATTATTTTCTTATTTTCTATTTTCATATTAAGCATATGCCGCAGTAACCAACAATGTTTATATATTAGTTTGTCGAATCTATAAATGTATTGATTCAGAACTGTGTCAAGGCAGAGGTGTGTCCAGTGATTGACCAATCACTGGTATTTACACAATGCTGTGGGAAAATAACAATATTTATATATGTAAATATATAATTTAATCTGAATCTTAAGATATTAACAGATGCATATGTATCTTTTTAAATGTATTTATTTTCTTGCCTTTTCTTCATTAATTCAATCACCAAATCAAGAACTTTTGCTATGATTGCCAGCGTGCTTTTGGGTGCTTGCCTAATCCCCCCCTGTTTGGGAGATTAAGCAGGCACAACGCTGTGGCGTCTGCGTGCAGCGCTCACCTTCTTGACGGCGTCGTAGCGGATCTGGTTTTCATTGAGAATGGTGATGGTGTTCCCGTGGGTAACCGTCACCAGCGGCGGGGGCTGTGGCACACCCAGGACCTTGATTTCCCCGAACACCAGGCCACCCAGGTCCTTGTAGCCGGCATGGGTCACCTGCATGGTAAGAACTCCCTGCAGCGGGACGACACCACGTCTCATCAAGCGGTTTATCCAGAGCGTGAGGCTTGCGTTAATGCTATTGTTTTTTAGGTGAAGATCGGTTATTCGACTTCAAAGAGACGATAGCTCATGTTAAAGGCACCCAGTGCAACTTTATGTAAACATTCAATGAAAAATAAACATTCAATTTCTAGTCTTTTTTACACGTAGTAAGTTTCAATAACTCCATACCATTACATATCGACATTCAAGGAGCAAAGTTGAGACGTCGTTGTGTGGTGAGAACTGATAGAAAATCGTAAACAACAATCGTCGGTGGGGAGAAGCCATTTTTCCATTGACTGGAAGCCTGCTTTATTTATTGTAGGTTACAAAAAATAAAGAAAATGGCGGCATTGTTGTTGTTATCGATTTTCTATCAGTTCTCACCACACAACGACGTCTCATCTTTGCTGCTTGAATGTCGTTATGTAATGGTATGGAGTTATTGAAACTTACTACGTGTAAAAAAGACTAGAAATTGAATGTTTATTTTTAAGCCTCGAAAGTTGCACTGGGTGCCTTTAAGATACTCATCGGGATTTGCGATGGACTTTCAAAGTACGTCTTACGGAGGTAAGAAGAACTTTACCTGTCGGTAACCAAGTAGAACTGTGCTCAGGGGATTGCCAGCGAAAACAGTGAGGCCGGAAATCAAAACAAAATGAGGCTATAAATAGTAGGCCTAGAGGATACTTACGAAAATATATTATTGAAATTGAAGTATTGGCTTCTAGATGTGTCCTTTAGTTTCTTGACGACAAGCTCACATTTCTTGATGGATGGATGAGAACGTTTTGTCATTGGAATTAAAAGGCAATACAACCTCAAAGAAATTGATTTCCTCTGCAAAGATGGATCAAAATGATTCTGGGGAATTACCTTTCAGCTATTTGATCATAAGCTTGATATGCTGTATTGCATAGTGCTGAAACCTTTTACTGAAACAATCAATGAGGAGCAGCTCACTATATCTCTTTCTCATAAGTAATGGCAATGACATTGATATTGACAATAGCAATATTTGATAAACAAATAATGATATCTATAATAATAATATAGTAATAATAATAATTATTATTATTATTACATTCACAATCATCTAAAACATTTTGTATCACTATGATCCTCTTCATCAACTGCCTTATCAGCATCTTCAGCATCAAATTCATTATCCTCATCCTTACCATCATCATCATCATCATCATCATCATCATCATCATCATCATCATCATCATCATCATCATCATCATCATCATCATCATCATCATCATCATCATCATCTCACTATAATGAATATCAACATATGCACTAAAGGGTCATCCTTATGAACCTGAGGCAAAGGTCTCTAGTATTCTCTATACAGTGTCACAGTGTTCTAAACACATTTGAATCGGTAAGACCAAAATACCAAAAACAAGAGAAAACAAGTCAACGTTTGCAGCAAAACCAAACTAAAAGGAAAGCATCACAAGCTTAGAAGGGATTTCACAGGTTTATATGAAGCAGGAACACAGTGCGTGACCCTGCATTGCTTTTTACATGGATCAATCTTTCTTGGTGTAAGAGGGAATGTTGTTGCTAGATTGGTGTCTATATAGTCTTGTGGTCCAAGACTCTTGATTCAAGTTCACAAGCAATGTGTGGGATGGATCTGAAAGCTGCGATGAAAGTGTGTAGGTTGAACAAAATACAACTCACATCATGAACAGAGAAGTTGTAGTGGATGTGGTTCCCATTTTCAACGGTTGCTGCAACAGAAGAGCATGACATTAAAGACTTTGTCACGCTTTTCTGTTTCTTTATTCCTTTTCCATGCCCCTTCCTTATTCCCTCCCACCTTGCGTCATGTTTTTCTCCTTTCCAAGTTCTTTAACCTTTTCCCCAAGTCCCTCCTTCCTCCCTCTCTCCCTAGCTCCATTTCTACCTACCTTGTTTTCTTCCTTCATGCATTCGTCCTTTATTCTCTTCCCTCCTTTCTGTGTATCTTATTGATTCCCTGGGTGCATTTATTTGTTTATGTTGTTTCTCCTTCGTTCCTTTTTCCGACCTTCCTTCCTTCCTTACTTCCTGCCTCCCTTATTTATATATTTTCTTGTTTACTTTCTTCCTCCATCCCTATTCCTATCTTCTTTCTTAACTTCCTTTGTCTTTTACTTATTTTCTACCTTCTTTACTTCCTTCCTCCCTAACTTATTTCCTTCCTTCTCTCCTTTTAACCTCCCTACCTTCTTTCATTCTATATTTCCTGTCTTTCTTCCATCTTTACTTCCCTCATCCTTTTCTTCCTCCCTCCCTTACATACTTATTTCATTTCTCTCTCCCTCCCTCCCTCCCTCCCTCCCTCCCTCCCTCCCTCCCTCCCTCCCTCCCTCCCTCCCTTCCTTCCTTCCTTCCTTCCTCCCTCCCTTCCTTCCTTCCTTCCTTCCTTCCTTCCTTCCTTCCTTCCTTCCTTCCTTCCTTCCTTCCTTCCTTCCTTCATTCTATATCTCCTTGCTTTCTTCCTGCTTTACTTCCTTCCCTCTCCACTCCTCCAACTCCCATGTTCAGGCAATAGAAACACAATTCAAAGACACACAGTGTCTGTGACATTAGTCCGGCATTGATGTGACCAGACCCCTCCGGTTAATAGATACCCGCAGACCACCGGTGTTTAAAAACACTGCGGCCCCTTCAAGTGATGCTGTCTGCACTCTGTGAGATAAGCGCTTCAATTCAACGCTCATAAACGATGCCTGTAATAAGAGGTGTAAACGGAGTGCACACAAACTCACACACACACACACACACAAACACATGCACACATGCACACGTAGAGACACACACACAGATAAACGAATCACAGTAAAAGAAAGCGATACCTCTGGAGTCTCCATCATCCCAGAATAGCTCCCCTGCTGCGCGCTGGTTGTCGTCAAGAGCTACAATCAAACCCATGGGGTTACGCCGACTAGAGGAACGCACACAGAAGAATAGCTTGTTACATCCAGATACATGCCGGCGGATGAATACATAAATGGGCGCACACACACAGACAATGTTCGCATACATACGTTTTTATTTGGTATGCGCTGAAATGATTTATCAATGAATGTCTGTCTCTGTGTTTGTGTTTTTTGTGTGTGATTGTGTGTGTGTGTGTGTATTATGTGTGTGTGTGTGTGTGTGTGTGTGTGTGTGTGTGTGTGTGTGTGTGTGTGTGTGTGTGTGTGTGTGTGTGTGTGTGTGTGTGTGTGTGTGTGTGTGTGTGTGTGTGCGTATGTTTGTGTGTAAGTGTGTGTGTGTGTGTGTGTGTGTGTGTGTGTGTGTGTGTGTGTGTGTGTGTGTGTGTGTGTGTGTGTGTGTGTGTGTGTGTGTGTGTGTGTGTGTGTGTGTGTGTGAATGGGGATGTGTGTGTTTCTATACCTGTATGTGGTGGTGACAGCAGGTGTCTGGGTTGGAAGTATAGCCCCTCCTCTGATGTGTAACCCAAGCTTGTCCGCTGGTAGATACATGTCAAAATGCTGTTTCCTGGCTTTCACTAGGTCCCACTGATTAGACAGAACATAAAAAGGTTATTTATTTCCCCTAAAATGTCTGGCCTGGAGCCAGAGACTTTAAATGTGTCTCTACTGTGAGATGTACGCTGATGGATAGAAACTAGGAGTTGATTCCCCTCGATAAAGAACATCGTAACGCTATTATGGGTGAAATAGTGGACGAATAGGAAAAATCCCATTTAAAAATAATTTGTAACATTTGTACTACAAAAATTACATCAATTAATTGGTATTTTCATGAGGATTTGTTGATTATTATTTATCTTATTAGTAGTTGTATTGAAATAGTAGAAGCAGAAGTAGTTTGTCAGTGTAGGTTGTAGTAGTAATATGTATATAGGGAAGTGTATAAATAGGAGTTATAAGTCTTAGGAGGTCTTGTATCCTTGGGTTCAGTGGTCATTGTGCAGGATAGACTTCAATCACATTTAACATTGTGAGTTATAAACCCCCCAAAAAAGACAAAGAAAATCGAATGGATTGATCTGGTTACTTCAGTGTGGAATCATGGAATCACAGACAGCGTCAAGTGTCATACTACCCCTTCTCTAATACCCAGTTATTTATACTGTAGAACAGAATGGATCAACAATGTCTTGTGTGTCCTTTTGGGAGAGGGACATAGAGAGAAACTAAGACGAACACACAGATTTCACTTTTCTCCTGTCTCCCTTCCCTTTACTTGCATATCTATAAGAGCCTAGAAGGAGCACAGTTCATTTCTAAACCCCGGAGGACTCAATCCTCATGCTGGCCTAAGACAATTTAAAACTTGCTCTCTTCCCTCTATCTGTTTTTCCATACACTCTTGCCTTTCCTTCCCTCCATCATTCTGTCTCTTCTCTATTCTCTCTAGTAGTGCTCTAATTCCATTTTCATCCTTTTCTCTTTCCATTCTAATTTTGTGTGTGCATGTGTGTGAGTGTATGCATGCTTGTGCATGTGAGGCAGTTTGTGTGCTTGTATATGTGTGTGTGTGTGTGTGTGTGTGTGTGTGTGTGTGTGTGTGTGTGTGTGTGTGTGTGTGTGTGTGTGTGTGTGTGTGTGTGTGTGTGTGTGTGTGTGTGTGTGTGTGTGTGTGTGTGTGTGTGTGTGTGTGCGGCGTGGTACAGTATAAGGGTGTGTGGGCCTGAGTTACTGGAGCGTCTATAAGCAATTTCAGATCTTATCTCCACCTCATTGTGAGCTTTAAGGAGGTCCTCCTCTCCTCTCCCCATCCTCCTCTCCCCTCTTTTCCTCTTCCCTCCTCACCTCTCCCCTCCTCCCCTCTCCTCTCCACTCCTCTTCTCTCCTCCCCTCTTCTCTCCTCTCCCCATCCCTCTCTCCTCTCCATTCCTCTCCTTTCCACTCCTCTCCTCTCCATTCCTCATCCTCTAGTCGCCCCCCCCCTCCACCCCTTCATGTGTGTTTTCATCCATCCCCCATTTTCTCCCAGATCCTCCCTATTGTATCTTTCTCTCTCACCAACTCCTAGCCATTTATCACACGCCCCCTTTCCCTGCTTTCTACCAGTAGAACAACAATGAAACACGCACAGAGCAGCGCCCGGTCTGTTTCCCTTCCTGACTTGTTTTCTCCTGTCTCCTTTCTTTCCAACTAACAAACCTTCTTCCGGCCCGTCCCCAGCAACATATTCCCAACAGCCAAGGACTCTTCCTCCCCATCCAACGAAAAAAGGCAAAAAAAAAGAAGATAATCACAGGGGGACCAACCGGGGACGAAGGCCCGTGGCAAGACAGCCAATCTAATCACTCATCAGATCAGTGGCCGCTTTCGCAACAACAGCCGGCGCCGCTGCCCCCCCCCCCCCCTCCCCTCCCCTCCACCACCATGTAGGGTCCCGCAGGAGCTCAACACCTCTTTTATCTCCCTCAGATAGTTCCCCTCCTCTCTTCTTCTCCTTCTTTGTCCCCGTCCCCTCGTTCACTCCCTCTTTGTCCTTCCTCTCACTCCGTCTTATCTTAACTCCGAGTCTCTCTGTCTCAGACAATGACGCCCACAGCAGCGGCGGCGATTCGTGTGATACATGTTCCCCGTGTTAGCCTGTTAGAAAGAGGGTGTGTGTGTATGTGTGTGTGTTTGGGCGAATGTTTGCGTGTGCAATGTCTTATAGTTTTTTTCCAATTGGTCTTGGCTACATTAGATGTTAAAGTAGTGATTTTTGCTATATGCTCCTCACATGTTGCAAAAATAAGATGATTTATGGGCATGTAAGTACTGAAACCTATACTTTAAATGAATAAAATAAATTTCAATGAAAAATAATCATTGTGATGTAGAAAAGTCTGTTTCAGGAGCATCAGTGAGAGACAATGTTGTGAACGACGGCGTGTGGATAAATGAAAGGGATATTGATCCTTATCCAAACTCACCGTGTCGTAGTCGTACCACAAGGCGTCTGGGATGTAGGCTCTCACCGTATCCGTCCACTGCACAACCCAGGAAGCAAAAGGTCATTCACTATGAGTTCCCAAACCAGCTATTGCAGTGATTACAGTTATTGTGTTATTTATCCATTAATAGAGGACAAGAAAAAAAAAAAAAGGTTTCAGTATTTAATTGTGTTTTGAGATGTTATATAGTGACTTGTAAAGTCTGTGGAATGAAGACAGGCTTAACACTACTAAAAATAGTCACCACAATATGGGCAAAATATTAAGTACACAAAGACTGATGCATGTGATGATCAAATGAGGATTACTTTGTAATAGAACAAATATTTTTAATTAATGACTAAATAAACTGTCCGTAAATGTTTTGGTAGTTAAAAATATAACCTATTAAAACGTGTTGAAAAGTGATGCCATGTCTTTGCCATGAAAAAAAACTGAACCCAGCTAGCTATGGGTGGCAGACCTTGAAAGCGAGTTGACAGTATGGGACATCGGGGGAGAGGTGAACACAATGGAAGATCAGAGAGAGAGAGAGAGAGAGAGAGAGAGAGAGAGAGAGAGAGAGAGAGAGAGAGAGAGAAAGAGAGAGATGGAGAGAGAGAGAGAGAGAGAGAGAGAGAGAGAGAGAGAGAGAGAGAGAGAGAGAGAGAGGGAGAGGACATGAAGTGAACTACAAAAACAGTACACAGTGACATATGTCATCTGTGTACACTGTGGCAGTCCATCAAAGGTGCCCATGGCGCCATTGTCTGCCTTCGATCTTTCTAGAAACTCCTACAGCCGCCTCGCTATCTGTCTGCGTCTCTGTTCTCCATCAATTCATTCCGGTAACGTGTCCAATTTCATTTCCCACATGCAGTCATTGTGAACAGGGAGGAAAAATGGTCAATAAATAGCTAAATAAAAGTTGACAGGAGACCAAAAAAAGGATTAAAGACAGAGACTAAAGTACAAAAAAAGGGTGGCCGACCATGCGACCGACCGCATCACTTTCAAAGTTCATCCACTGCTGGGACCGTTCCTTCGCCTGTCAGTCATTCCCTGCTCCAGGTAGATGATTGGCTGTCACAACTGCTGCGTGTACCCCCTTTGGTGGGTTAACGGTAGCATAGGTTAATGAATGCACCCCTTAACGTCCATTCTA
Source organism: Gadus chalcogrammus (assembly GCF_026213295.1). Taxonomy (NCBI): domain Eukaryota; kingdom Metazoa; phylum Chordata; class Actinopteri; order Gadiformes; family Gadidae; genus Gadus; species Gadus chalcogrammus. The sequence continues at coordinate 17,550,533 of NC_079427.1, forward strand.
TTTCTTTTGCTGGCGTCTGGTTCCCTCCCACCGGCCATCACTCACTCTCACTGATGAACGGCGAGGGACTGGGAGGAGTGAGGAGCAGGCGCTGGTGCTAACGGTGATTGAGCGGGACGGGGGCGACGGCGGGGCCTGTGTCCCCGTTTAGAGCGCTGAGAGCCGGGGAGGTGAAGGCTGATCGGATGGGGATAACAAGTGTAAACGGCGGTGGCTGTGATCGCATCAAGCACGTACGGCCTCTTATGGCACGTTAAAGGGGGAGGATAGAGATGGCTAGAGAGGTGAGATAAAAAGGAGGGGGATGAGGGTGCAAGGGGAGGAGATAAAGAGGGAGAGGGAGAAAGAGCAAGAGAGGACTGCGACATAGAGATTATGAGGAAGGAAGGTAAGCGAAGATGGGAACGACGAGGAAGGAGAGAAGAGGGAAGCAGAGAAAGCGAGAGCAAGGAAAGGAACGAGAGGAGAGATGAAGGACCGGAAAGACTGGAAAGAGGAGCGAGAGAAGGGTAGGAGGAAAACAGAGGAGAGGACGGATATGTGTACACATAGTGTTAGAGTGGCAGGGAGTGAGTGAGGGAGTGGAGGAGAGATGAAATGGGATGAGATCACAAGGTTGAGCCGAGTGCAGCTGATTAGGAGAATGCAGATGAGCTGCAGGAGCGTTTGATGAGGCGATAAGATCAGTAGAAAAAATAAAAGGGCATGATAAGTTGTGCAGAGGGGGGGAAAGGCCGTTTGCAGGAAGGCCGGAGGGGATGACAAGAGAGATCCAAACAGATTGAGACACTGTGTGTGTGTGTGTGTGTGTGTGTGTGTGTGTGTGTGTGTGTGTGTGTGTGTGTGTGTGTGTGTGTGTGTGTGTGTGTGTGTGTGTGTGTGTGTGTGTGTGTGTGTGTGTGTGTGTGTGTGTGTGTGTGTGTGTGTGTGTGGGTGGGTGTGGGTGGGTGTATGAGGGAGAGAGAGAGAGAGAGGGAGGAAGAGAGAGAGAGATATTGCAAGCATATCAGAGGGATCGGTGTGAAAGGCTGGAGTCTGATCAGAGAGATGTTGCTAAGGAATGATTTAAGAGTGAGGATTGAGCCAGTAGGTAGTCAGTTGGCGGAGCATTTCAGTAGTGGTCTTTAAGTGCTTACTTTTCAGAGGTTAAGTCTTATTTGAGATAGGTAACTCACTCAACATCCAGCACTTTGGTTTTTACTTTAAGTCAATTAGTCAAGCAAGAATCTATCAATACCCTTATAGCGGATTAATCTCTCTCATCCATGTCAAAAATACCTTTCAATCTTTTGTTGTATTTCACTGGGAAAGTGTCGGTTTTAGGGTGGGAGGTGAAGGGGGAGAGAGTGTACTCTGAGCACCCACGTCAACTCACAGACTACATGGGACTGGTGTTGTTGGACCAATTGTCGCAGAGCGGCTCAAGGTGCAGTTTGGCTGAGGGCCCTCGAATGGCACGTGTTGAAAAACTACACAGAGAAATGTCTATGTGGTTTATATCGCTGCTAATTGCAGCAAACACGCTAATGTCGGGCTGTTTTCACAGTCAGCCAGGCCACTTCTCGTCACATTGCGGAACCCACTTTGAACACAAGCCGCTCTCCACTATTCTGTTATTCGTGAGAGGCCATGCTAAATTGCTTATTAATCAGGCCACTTTGACATGACCACAATCTGCACGCTTGCACACACACGCACACCACACACACACACACACACACACACACACACACACACACACACACACACACACACACACACACACACACCCACACAGGCTAACACACACACACACAGGCAGGCTCACACACATACGCACACTCACACACACCCTTCCATCTACAGTTCTAATCTGTCAGTAATGAGGTCACAGCTCTCATTAGAGCTCAGAGAAAGCGGGGGGATATGAAAGAGAGGAGAACTCAGGGTGTTGGCGGGGGGCGTGCCTGCCTCTCCCTATGGAGGTCAGTAAGTTTGTGTTTGCGCACAGCGTGTAGAAGCATTCGCAATAAGTCCCAATTGCTTGCAGATTTGAGACCGAATGTGTGTGAGTGCAGGCGTGCGTGCGTTCGTGCGTGTGTGTGTGTGTGTGTGTGTGTGTGTGTGTGTGTGAATATCTGTGTGTGTGAAGGATTTTATGCATATGTGTGTGTAGTCATACCGGGTCCAACACAGGTGTGATGAGCAGATGTTTTCCCCAAAGGAACTGCCGGTCCACTGTCCAGCTGGCGCTATCAGAATAGAACCTGCAAAGCACGGTAGAGAAGGGGTCTCTCCATATCACATGCATCCACCATTAGAAATCTGACATGGCACAACAATGATAAACCGACATAAACCCTTGTTGGCACGACTACCGATGACTACAAGACTAATTGATTGGCTGCTTGATGTTTGTATAATTACTGAGTGTGTCGTGTGTAATTTCTTCTTGGACCAGAGGAAGACTAGCTGGTCATCAAGGGCGTCAACAACAGCAAATACACCCTATATTCATGAATACACCATTTTGTTTTGCTCACCACTACAGATATTGTGCACGTCATACATGTGTCTGTCCTCATTGTAGTTGCTCCAATATTCAACAATATATTATGCAAATAACATGTGTGCGTGTGTGTGTGTGTGTGTGTGTGTGTGTGTGTGTGTGTGTGTGTGTGTGTGTGTGTGTGTGTGTGTGTGTGTGTGTGTGTGTGTGTGTGTGTGTGTGTGTGTGTGTGTGTGTGTGTGTGTGCGACTGACTCGTGCATGAGGGGCCTGACGACGGTCTCCCCCGTGGTGTGGGCCTTGTAGAACAGCGTGTACAGGTAGGGCAGCAGGGTGTAGCGGATGGTCAGGTAGTGTTTGGAGCTCTGCACCAGTGTCGAGTTGGCCCCAAACACAGCTGGATCCTGAGGCTAGAGCCGGAGAGAGAGGGGTAGGGGGTCGGGGAGAGAGAGAGAGTGAGAGGGAGGGAGGGATGGATGGATGGATTGACTTAATGGAGGGATGGAAAAAATTGAAAAATTTAAATAACAAGGAAGGAAAGTAAAGTCATTACCGAGTTGGTTTAAGAGGGAGGGAGAAAGATTGGAGAGAGGGGGACGAGGGAATGAAGAAGAACGACGCAAGGTACAGTTTATAGAGAGGGATGGAATATGCAAGAGGGAAGATTATGGTGATGAGGCAAAGAGAGCAATGGAAAATGGAATAGTGGGTTGATGTAGAATAAATGATAGACGGATGGCAGGGTGGTGCACCCGTAGTGAGCGAGTTTAAAAGGGTGGTGATTGGCAGACAAAAGGGGGTGGGGGGGTGTAAAAGGTGATGCATAACGAGAGAAAAAAAGGAATGAAAAGATCACAGGGCAAATAAAGAGAGAGGCAGGGCAGGCATTTAAAACAGCACTTCAATAGCTCTTTGGTCTTGAATGGCAAGTATGACAAAATAAATAAAGGACATATTAAAAGAAACATTAAAGATGGTTTCATCATTCTATGTAGCAATGAAGGCATGGAGCAATAGAAACCTCTCAATTTGAGAGGTGAATGGAAATGTACATATTGAATTATTGAATAAATATAACTTTGTAATGTAAAGTAATGCAATTTAAAGGAAAAGTGCTGTCTTAATTGATATGTAACTGAATGTCTGTATTTTGTAACATCGAGTTTGTTTTTTACTGACTAATAGTGTGCATATTATTCCACATCATATTTTCAAAATGGTTTCAAGACACAGTAATTACACTAATTAATCTCAGGTAGTTGGGGAGGAAAATCTTAGGGGCGTCATTATCAATGACTCTAGATAGATGTTATCATTACAAAATGATTTATAACAATTGATATGATACATAAGATAGCGATTATGATTATAGATAAGCACATTGAAGGAAGTAAAATAGTAGTTTTAAGTTAGCATTATTCCTTAGATCCATTGTCATCATCATTACTTTTATCATTATTGTTACATCATTATAACTTTAAGACCAAAAACAACAGATTTCAAACAGATCTTTTTAGGAAGAGCAGCAAAGTTGTTTTGCACAGAGCAAAACAAGACGTTTGTGCCGGTGATAAACTGAAAAAAGACCTTGCTCATCTTGCTAATCATTTACGCCCTCGACGCCTATGTTTGTGTGTGTGTGTGTGTGTGTGTGTGTGTGTGTGTGTGTGTGTGTGTGTGTGTGTGTGTGTGTGTGTGTGTGTGTGTGTGTGTGTGTGTGTGTGTGTGTGTGTGTGTGTGTGTGTGTGTGGTGTTTGGAATATGGCCTCTCTGGCCTTCTGATGAGAGTAGTGATTAGGGCAAAGCAAAGGTCACACATTAGCTGTCTCATTTACTGGAAATCGTACTTCAGATTCATCATCATCATCTCCCTGTCCCTGTCCTCAAGCTAATAGAAGCCGAGTATTATCACCCCCTCCC
>NC_079427.1:17557439-17574576 GCF_026213295.1 Gadus chalcogrammus
GTGTGTGTGTGTGTGTGTGTAGCTGTATTTGTGTGTATAGTGGATATGATTACAGTTTTTTCCTATCGTTTTAGGCAATTTACCTAAACCATGTTCACATTCCCTAAACACTTCACACAGTGAGCATACCAGTAGACCATGTGAACCAAACTGTGGTTACTTGCCCCTATGCTAAGATACAAATGCTGGCAATGACGCCTTCTTCCAAATTTCATGGATACCTGCCCCAGTCAATGTTCACTACCGGCAAAACGCTGTGGAACTACAGCATATTTTACCAATGTTTAGATACTCTGTTCAAAACAGTGAACTTTCTGTTCAAAACCTAACAGTAATTTAGATCACTGTAGATGGAAAGATGCTGCATTTGGACAGACAAATGAAGTTACATGTTTGAATAAGAAAAAATATTTAGTTTATAGTATATTTATTTTATTTTACAGTAATTTAGATTTTTTTTCCCCCTGTGCACCATAGTTCTTGGTGAATTGGCATGGAATTACTTTTTTTACGTAAAAGCAACACTACATACAATGATCTGTACAAAACACAGAGGATAAGTTTTGCAATGCAAAACACCTGGTGGTCATTTCAGCTAAAGACCTACTCAGCTAAAGACCTACTCAGGTGTTTTACATGTAATTTGTGCCTCGTTGAAAATTGTTATTCTCAGTTTCTCATAAAACACTTTACAGTACATTACAATTACAATTACAGTACATTTACCACACTCAATTGTGACATCTTTTGTGGGAGGTAAACCGACATATGAACACTGTCAGCAGATACTTGGCTTGGATTGTCATACTGTAATATTACAAACTTTATTACTGTAGTCCAAAGAAGTGTTTGTCTGTGTTTTTTCTCTTTTTTTCAATGCAACACTACAGGAAATCTATGCCAAACTGGAGGACACAGCAACATTTTATATATGCAATTGGCAATGCTTCAAGATGTTAGTGTTTTTTAGGTCATAGTGTTCTGAGAGGAAACATGTGTTAAGTTATGGCAGCATTGTTTGTGGTGTGGTTGTTGTAGTGCATTTTGCACCAAAGGTTAACAGATATGCAGAGGTGTGTGTCTCTAAAGCCCACTGTGTTAAGTGATAGGGAAAAGTGACCATAGTATGGGTACATGACCGAAAACGATAGGAAAAAACTGTAACACCTACCCCCAGTTGCGCTCTAACTGCTGTATGCATTCAATGTACAGAGCCATTTCCCTGAGGGTGAACAAACCCATCCTTTCTGTGTATCCATGTTTCTCAACTAATCTTGTGCACAAAGATGTTTCCTGCACTTTTAGATGTCAACGTGTAAATATGAATATTTACACCTTGTATTATCATACCAATCTAAAATGGATTTCATATCTGTAGGACGGACACATTGCATGTTATCTCAAGATGAGGTGTTAAAGATGATACTTTAGATAAATTCCTTCTAATTCCTTTATCTTTTCAATTAGCTTATATTAGTCCCTGAGCCGAGCAAGCACAGGAAACACGCTTCTAATATGAATATAGTCTGGACATTCACACAGCGTTTTCTCATAAGGTATTACATAATGGTTAAGGTTTATTGGGAAAGGCCTGGGATGACCTGTCCTAGTTGGTATTCTGCTTGGGTTACAACTACTGTTACTTCTACTGCTAGTATAACTGCCAATAACAAAATACCAACTTCCAAACACAATAGACTTGCCACACGTTCAGCGAAGGATAAAGCACTATCATTCCAAACCATTGTTGTATAAATAGCAATTCTTATTGCATGGCACCAATAGTGTCATGTAATAGTAACAGTCTGTACTCTCTGAGTCCGTACTGATACTTACGTAGGGAACCCCAAACAGGCCAAACTCCAGCATGCCCGGGATGGCCCATTTTATGTCGTTCCAGTTGGCCGCGTTGTCCCCAAGCCAGTGACCCGAATACTTCCCCACGCCCGGGAAGGAGGAGCGGGTCAGCATCAGGGTCCGGTTTTCACCGAAGACGCGCTCCAGAGCTCTGTGGGGCCGGGTGAAAAGAAAAGAGTAGGAGTGAGAGAGAGGGAGGAGGACATTTTAATGAGAATCAAATACCAATCAACTGCATGTGAGAGAGGATGGGAGAGAGAGAGGAAGATAGGAAGAGACGAAGAGACGAAGAGAGGTTGATCATGAAAATGGAAAAAATGTAAAGCTGAAATAGGCCTGTGTATCAGTGAGAAGGTAGAGAGGAAACGAGGAATAGCGAGAGACAGAGGGATAGGGAAAGACAGGGGGGGAGAGTGTGGAAGAGAGGCAGAGAGAGAAAGGAGAGATATAGAGTATCAAAGATAGAGGAAGAGAGAAAAAGGGGAGAGAAAGGGAGAAATAGAGAGTATCAGCGAAAGAGGGAGAAAGAGCGAGACAAGAGAGGGAGAAAGGAATAGGCTGTGTGTGAAACACAGAGAGAGAGAGTGCAAGGGAGAGAGATAGAGAGGATCAAAGGAATGAGAGACAAAGAAAGAGTGTGTGTGGGTGAGAGAGAGCGAGAGAGAGAGTGAACACGAGAGAAGGAGAGTGAGAGAGAGAGAAAGACAAACAGATCTGACAGGTACAAACCCAGATCTAGGTGAAGCGCCTTTTTTATTTTTCTATTTGATGAAGGGATCGAAGCGCCATTGATTTTGAGGACAATAGAAAGCCCTGATGATGTTTACAAAATGTGTCTCCTGCCAATAACACATTTTAATTAGTCGACGGAGGGAAAAGAGAGGCATGCCAGGAGGAGAGAGAGATAGCTTCAAAAGATGAGCTAGCGTTAAAGCAGAAAGAGGTAGTAAGCACATTTTTACTTCACAGGGCTTGTGACTCATGCTCTGCAGGGCTTGTGTGTGTGTGTGTGTGTGTGTGTGTGTGTGTGTGTGTGTGTGTGTGTGTGTGTGTGTGTGTGTGTGTGTGTGTGTGTGTGTGTGTGTGTGTGTGTGTGTGTGTGTGTGTGTGTGTGTGTGTTTGAGAGTGTGTGTGTGTGTGTGTGTTTGTGGGTGCCTTTGTGTCTATGCTGCTTTCATTTGACAGGCAATATGCTCCATCTGGGGCAAGCCTCACAGCAAATGTTGCCGGGAGCGTCTGTTTGATGGTGTGATTAGTGTTCATTTCAGCCTCCAGGTTCATTTCGACATCCTCAACTGGGCCTCACTATCATTATGGGATGGTTGGGCGCTCAAGGTCAACTCCCGATCACAAGGGTCAGCTCTATGGTGCCATGCTGTGAAATAGCATTATCCTCATCAGCCCCCCAGATTACTCATCAATCGAGCACCAGATTAAAAGCAGTTTTTACAAACATACCCACATACTTTCACTTCCATATATCCTACTTCTGAATGCAGTTTGTCACTTGCATTGATAGAGCCCTTGGTGCTAAGTAGTGTTGCTCTTTTAGGGTTAGGGTTAATTAACATGATAATCATGTTAATTATAATATATTATATATTATATAATAATACAAAATTGGCATCAAAGTAATCAGAACTATACATTTACAAACTGACAATGTGACGAGACATGATAATAAAGGATTACCATTATGTACCCTCCTCCATAGCTTGACCCCAGTCCAATAACATCCCAGTAGAGGATAACATTAAGCCATTCACACACTGAACATAAAATCCACACTGCCGGACACAGTTTGAGACGCTATTGTTGTGTCCAACAATTGCTGCAGAAACATCAACTCTGCTTCAATGGGCCGTGCGGGAGGGCGGGACGTGTTTGTTTGTGAGTGTGTGTAACAGCATGCTTTGTTTTTGGCTTCGGCCAACAGCTCGGAGTAAACAGGACCAAGAGTCAAATTGACAACCGAGTATGTGTTTATGCAGCATAATCCTACGTTTCTAAGGGCAAATGGTTTAGGTGCAATTCTGCAAATGGCAGACCTAAGCAACACATCACTGTGCTGTCACTTCCACCACCAGGTTGAATTCCGCAGCTGGGCTGGCAAAAAACAGCAGTATCTGCCTTCGAACCGGTGCCTCAACATCCATCCCATCTCTAAACGATGAGCACTATTTTGTTAATGAAACTTGATACTATGATTACAGTCTTAATTCATTACCCCCTTAGAGACTTATTCCCCATGCAGGATGTTGATGCTGCGGCTACATAGAAGATTTGTAGAAGTCATGCTCTCGTAAACTCCAACGCTGCGCCAAAATGGAAAATCCAATCTCTCCCGAGGGACGCCTGGCCTCATTAAAATATATTACTACCCTTACCATGTGGGGAACCATTGCCACTTGGCAAGCGCAATATTTTAATTGTATTGCTATGGAGGGCTGTAGTTCATCCCTGTCTTTGTGTTCACAGCTGCCAAATTATCTCCATAACACAATGCCATGGACATTAGTTAAGTTGTGTTGGAGACAGTTTGAGCATCTGACTATAAGGATATTGCAGTTGTTACACAAATAAATTGGGCTAGCTAGCCCCTACTGGCACTGAGGAAAAATGTGGCATCATGTGTTTTGTTCATCGATAGTCAGCAATAAAGAGTGGTGCCCACTTCTCAGTAGCCAGCACCATGGAGTAACCATAGAGACTGTGGACATCGTAGTGGTTCCCCCAGGCCTGCTTGGCATCCATGCAGAGCGTCTTACTGTACATCAGTCCATCCAGAATATCTGCAGGAGGAGGAGTAGGAGAATTGGCGGGGGTTGGAAGTGGATGGAGGGAGGGAAGTGATGGGGGGGGGGTGAACAAAAATAAATTAGGTGTGAGGTGGAGGAGGATGACAAGAACACAGCATGAAAGAAAACAGAAGAAGAAATAATAAGGTCAGATCATCGACCAGATGATGGGAAAGAGAGAGAGATAGAGAGAGAGAGAGAGAGAGAGAGAGAGAGAGAGAGAGAGAGAGAGAGAGAGAGAGAGAGAGAGAGAGAGAGAGAGAGAGAGAGAGAGAGAGAGAATATGTGATAGAGAAGACAGGAGAGTTACATTGGAGGGAATGGAGAAGAATGGCACTTGGAGGACAATACAGTGAGGGATGTAGGGGGGAGTAAGTGAGAAAGAGAGAGAGAGAGAGAGAGAGAGAGAGAGAGAGAGAGAGAGAGAGAGAGAGAGAGAGAGAGAGAGAGAGAGAGAGAGAGAGAGAGAGAGGGAGAGAGAGAGAGAGAGAGAGAGAGAGAGAGAGAGAGAGAGAGAGAGAGAGAGAGAGAGAGAGAGAGAGAGAGAGAGAGGGAGAGAGAGAGAGAGAGAGACTTTAGAGGAGAGCAATAAAACAGGGGAGCCACGGGATTTAGCCTTCCCCAGTTATGATCATCTGTCTGGGACACCGTCAAAATAACAGACATGGAAGAAGAGCAGCCATTTTCAAAATACCACACTTGGGACTCAACATTTGGAATTACTCTTCCAGTGGGCAAGAACTGATTTTGTGGGCTATTAGGGTGTAAAAAAACAAGAAGAAGGACACTTTTCAATGCGTATTCCACTGTGTTGTATTGGGGGGGGGGGATTTCACTATTGCTATTTGGTAATAATGCTAACGCTACTAATTCCTGCTACTAATTCATAATTAATTAGTTTCCATACATTTCGACACTGCTATGAATGCTTCACAACATACAACAGATGGCATTAAAAATCAACTCTCTGTGATACAACCTGGATTGTATCGTGCTAGCCAAGTTAGGACTTGAAAGGATAGATAGAGAAGTTACCCATTTGGTTCACAAAGGGTAAAGAATAAGCAACACCACAGGAAACACTGTGTATTGTCGGCGGACACATACTCGGTGTGAAGGGGGGGTTGTTGAGGTTGTTGACTTCACAGCCCTTGTTTGATCCCTGGTCGAAGCTTGCCACCTCATTCATGTCCTGCAGATAAAGATCATCAAGGGTCATCGAGGGAGAGCCTATCCGAGCGTTTATTGGTGCAATCGTTCATGGGTATAGCAGGCAATGCATTTGATGTCAAAGCTACATATTTACTGAACGCGCAGAGCCGACTAAAGAAAACGTATCGAACGGCACGCCAATCGTGGAGCGACGTCAGGTAGACTTACGATCCAGAGCGCGTCGTGTTTGACCTCTTGGGAAAAGCGCACGTACTCATCCACCCACCAGTCGATACAGTTGGTGCTGGTGTAGTCTGGGAACACGGTTTCTCCTGGCCAGACCTGCCACACAAACAACCATTGTACCGCACGTTCTTGAATGAACAAATGTGATCTAAATGCATTTGTATCATTCCATTGCTTCTACTGAAGCCTGCATTTGAATTGTCAGTTGTTTTTTTTGCTTTAAAGACCCCAGTCTAAAGGAACTTTGACTCATGAGACACAGATCCAATGTCCCAGCCTGGCCAGCGTACGATTTAAAAATATTTTCATTCGCAACTTTATGTAACTTTATGTGATTTATGTATTATAAGAGTGAGTTTGTTTGTTCATGTGCATGCATTAGTGTGTGTGTGTGTGTGTGTGTGTGTGTGTGTGTGTGTGTGTGTGTGTGTGTGTGTGTGTGTGTGTGTGTGTGTGTGTGTGTGTGTGTGTGTGTGTGTGTGTGTGTGTGTGTGTGTGTGTGTGTGTGTGTGTGCGTGCACCTGTGCCTATTGGTGTGTGCATGTGTTTGCATGCACCTGTGTGCGTGTGTGTCTGGGTGTTTGTTTGTGATAGCGTGGTAGATATTACATCTGAAGGTTGCTCAGCTCTCGCTATCTGTTTCCTTTACCTCCTTCGCCAATCATTTTACTACCCTTTTTCTAGCAAGGACACGGTCACACGCACAAAAACCCACACACAAACTCACACACACACAACGAAACCACACGCACACGCACACACCTGAAGCTTAATAAAAAAAAACACACTCACACAAACACACACACACACACACACACACACACATATACATAAAGATTTATAGGCAGATGTTGCTGGCATGTGGTGAAAACCAAGGTCAGGTTTTATTGATAGTTGCTCATTGTGGCCATCCTTCTTCAACTACATCTTTTAGCTCAGTCTCTCTTCTGATGCCTAAAGTCACTCTAGATTCCACCACATCAACCCTCTGCTGTACCATTAAAAAAGTATCCTAGTGTGTTGTTTGTTGATCTCTGAATGGGACGTGTTCCGTCTAAATAGTTAAAAGATGTATGTGTGCCGCATTGCCTTTTGAATGGTTAGCGTATCTCCCATTTAGTTCCAATAATTAGGAGGGATGCAATGCATGGTACCATTTAACTCAATCAAGATCCAGGGGAATTAAGAGTTACTTTCCAGAAGTCATCCATTTGGTGCCTAACATGATCTAGAGAGCAACCGAAACCATGTAGGGGACCTATTATGCTTTTTCGACTTTTATGACCTATAAACGTTGTTATAATGATTGACAGTCATGTTTAACCATGCTAAAGTGTCAAATCATGACGTACATGCATTTCGACGTATTCCCTGCTGACAGTCTGGGGTGGCTGTGCAGAGCGCTAAACACTCGGGACAACGTTTGTGATTCACTTGTTCACATTTCCGGGAAATCATCTACGTAGAGGCACTTCTGCCACGCCCCCTTATGCCTGGTTAAATCTGCCCGCGCGCGTGCTTCAAGGAAGGTAACCAATCACAACGGAGTTGGGTTGGCAGGAGGGGGGCGAGGGGGCGGAGAACGACGAAACCGAGCGTTGACAGAGAATGCTGAAAGCGCCCAGATGAGAGGAAGAGTTTCCCGAAAATCTACATCGTTTTTTCTGCTGTGATTCGTGTCAGGTTGCGCTATAGGAGTCATTAATAAGAAATTAAGACCAGAAAAGTAGTATAATAGGTCCTCTTTAACGTTTCCCATCTGGCCCAAACCTCGATGGATCTACACTTCGAAAACTGTCTCACCTGTCTCAGGAAATATACATCAATGTGTTCTTATCCTCATTTGGGCTTTATATTGCCTTTAGCCGCATCGGCATGAAGCAAACACAGGACACAAATGGCTCACACAACTATTTAAAGATTGAATAAAACTGTCTCAACTTTCATCATGTAACATTTGTGGGAATCATGTACTGAAAGCCTTGCTGTCATACACTTTGCTGTCTGATTTGTTTTTATGTTGCGTTATGCCCCACTGAGTCCATCTGGGATTTGCCTGATACATGCAAAGAAGTGTCACTTCCTCCCTGTCCCTTCACCTGCTTCACATCACTTTTTGCTCTGCTGACGCCAAATAAAAATGTTTTCTGTTTATTTAAAAAAAATTGCTGCTAATAGTTTCACATGCAACCCATTGTAGTGTTAGTTTATCTTAGGTGACTAGCTTTCCTTAAAGCCCTTAAATGAAAGATAAATATTGAACGGTATTCTACGGTACGTGTTCAATGTTACTATGCAGATACATGTAAATGAATTTAGGAAGTAATTGTCTTCGAGAAGCACACGTTCACCCTATAACCTTATCTGATACATATGCATTATGTAATATGTACGGACACATGCTCTGAATTCTGTGATGCAGAACGATTAAATGTAGCAATGAATACGTTTGACCAGCTGCAATCATCGCCAAACAAAGGTTTGCTCAGGCTAATAACAACTCACTATCTTGAAATAAATGTTTGACTACAGTCCTTGTCTGAAGTGTTGACATATCTACTATGGGAAGAAACATAAAATTATACCATACGATACAAATGGCTTGGCTCACTTGCGGTAATTTGAAATACCCAGATTTCAGTCACAAATGCATAGACCTTTCTTGCAAACTGTGGCAATGACATATGGACTGCATTGCATCATGCACAGGCGTATTGTTAGAATCAGTCTAGACTAGATGTAAAAAAAAACTCCAGAAAAACACACAAGACGATGCCAAAAAACAACTCACCCGCTCCCACTAGGGGTGTTTTGCCATCAGACTCAGTGACCCATGCCTTCTTGGCTGTGCCTCTGTCATAGGAGCCGTAAGGAGCGTCCCCTTGCAGCTTACTGGTGGCTATCGCAGGGTCCTTAGACAGAAATACCACAATATTCATACCCATGGTAAACAGAATGGTCACTGCTATTTCAGTCCCGTTACATCACATTCAAGGTGACTGAAATCTATTGGATTTATTGGATCTGAAATTCTATTGGATTTGTTGGATCTGAAATTCACACACTCAATCCATTTACTAATTTAATTGGTGAGGCGAGGACTGAAATCAAATGTGGAAAATGTACGGGATATGTTTAATAGATATAGAAAATCTCAAATAATAATCGCTGATTGAACAATCATATAATTAATGACACATTATTAGCATTCTTGATTTAAAACAAAAAACTCCCACATTATTTGCATTGCCTGATTGAAATCAAAAAACTCCCACATTATTATTAGCATTGCTCGATGAAAAACAATAAACTGTCATAATGTATGTCAATGTTCAGGCGAGTCTTATACCAGGATGAGTATGTATCTCTGACCCTTCTCATGGAGGTAGTCAGCAAACTGAGGCAGATCTGCGAAAGATTCTTGTCGTAGGTGAAGTCCTTCGTAGCCTCCAGGTAGTCAATGTCTGTGTACTGAATGTCCTGAGAAAGAGGGAAATTAGAATGAAACCTGTAACAGCCGATGTTTACTGATTAAATATGCATTACAATAATGTAATGTAAGTCTTTTTGATATTTAAAGAAAACATTTAAGGCGAGACACGGCAGGTGAATAGGATTTTTTTTTGTAACTTACAGATATCTTTATGAAACTTTACCGGTTGATTAGCCACATGATTAGAAGAAGAAAATAGCATTGGAAGTTTTCTGTAATTGTATGGTAAGATATGCTAATCAGGCTATATCTAATGAAATATGCGCAAATGTGCATATAGAATCGGACCATTGGAAAAAAGCCAGGCTCAAAATTATTTTTCTTATGTTACTATATTAAATAGAAAAAATATTTACAAAGGGGATTATGGATATCTCCTTTCGTTATCCAGTTATCAGAAAATACTGTCAATGCCTAAAAAATGTATCGCCGCCCCTATTTTATGTATAAAATGTCATGTAAATCAGGCCAAGATGATATATCAACAAATCCCCATGTAGAAATCTTCATATAGTAGCTGAGAATAAGATTCTAAGTTTGGTGTATGTAGGTGCTACAGAAGTGGAGATTCCTTGCTTGGCGTGTGAAGAAAACTCATTTTGAGCAACGGCAAAAGATTTTATGGTAAAAGCTAACCAGGAAGCTTGAGAGCATACCACGTGATACATTCGAACCAATAGTCTTGTCGGAAATCGAGTCCAGCCAATCAGATATCACTTTTATGTTGTGCAGCAGATCGAGTGCTTTCAACGATACCACGGAAACACATATGACAGAGACCGGCTGTAATTTGAAACGTTGCGTAATAAAGACAACTTTTGGTGAATCTTCTGTAAAATTCAGAGGCGCAAGTTGAAAAAACTATAATAAACGAACACCTAAATGTTTTGTTCTGACTTTTTTTTCTTTTGTGTGAACATTACATGTTAATGGTGCATAATAGCCCAAAATATCAAAAGTGACCAGTGACTGAAAAATCAATCATTTGCCTGCTGTGTTCTCGCCTTAATGATCATGCACTTTTTAATGATGATCTCACAGAAGGTAAGGTGAGATGGATTTAGAATAGTATAGAAGCATATTAATAACAATAAGAAATATAACAACGTATTTTCAATTCAAATGAAATGCCGTTGACATTTAATCCATTTCATAAATGTTATCTTCGATGAAGATTAGATTCAACATTATTAGGGGACAATAATAATAATAATACATTTAATTTAGAGGCGCCTTTCAAGACACCCAAGGTCTATATATAATATAATGAGTCACCAATAATAAAGTCCAGTTAAAGTTGAGAACGCAATGTTGTAGATCTTCAATTGGTCTAAAGACAGCCGTACACTTTGCAATGTACAACTGACACTTACCCACTATAACACAATATTAGTATCTCTCACTTGTGTACCCTTCCGCTTGAGAAGCATTGAATTTCATGTTCATATTATTATGTCATGTCATTACTTCAGTAGTAATGTTTTGTTAAGTTACTAATCGTGCAATCATTTGTCATTATGGGGAGATATTCTTACCCAAAACCTAAAAAAAAACACAATGCATTTTGATGTACAAGTCCCTATCACATTTTTGCACAAAAGTTGTAGTTAAAGACAAATAAGCTGCTAGCCTTCTGTTGGCTTGTTCGCGGCAGGGCAGAAGGAGGCTCAGTGCACCAGCTAGCTATAGAGTGCACGCGCTAATGTGCTCGAAAACCTTGGGAGGACACTGAGAATGTAACACATTCTGGATGGGCTTCTTTTTCATCTTTACTGACTATTCCTTCATGCTAGCATTCTGTCTGCTTGTTGGCTGCCAAATTGTTCTTGGTATGGATAGAGCAGATGGTTGGCGGGGTCTGCCAGATCCTTCGCCTAATGGTAATCAGCTCCAGACGTATTAGGGAGAATGTGATATGCCCTCTTTGGTCTATCTGATGCTTATCAAATATGTCCCTCAGTAAAGCACGAGTGGAACCAGCTGCATCCTAATTCCTTCGGATAGATGGGGCAGAAAAGAAAAGAAAAAATAAGTTTATCAGGATGAAATATTGAGCCGGGATGGGCAGTTTCGAATGGATTCGGTGTGTCTGCGACCAAACGGTCGGGGCTGAGAATTGATTATTATTATTATTTTTTCTTCTTTACAGGGTAATTTTGAGCTCATGAGATTAGAGCTGTATTTCTATGTCTTAGTGTACTGACGCACACAAGTTGAGCATTTTTTCGTATTTTTAGATCAAATATGCCCACAGCTCCCCGTTTACAATTGCAGACGCTAACCAAGATGAGCAGATTATCGCTTTCACTGACAAAATGTCCTCCAGAAGTGGCATTCATCCTGGTCTTCAGGGTTTGGGAGAGAAAGTGTTTTTTTACTCCGCTAACGTGATTTAATGAGATGGGAGCCCAGCATCTTGATCTCTGTTTACCAGTAATATTTAAACATATGTGAACAATTGTCCTACAGGGATTGCAGACTGAACACACTGGGGCATACTACTCCATTATTTGAAAGCAAGCTGGATTACCCCGTCAAACTGAAAGGCCATCCCTATCAATCTGACTGGCTGTCCAGCCACTGCTTTACCTTTCATATCACGTCCCTGGAGATGGTGTAGTAGGAAGGACCCTTGCCTCTGGAATCCCACTAAAGTGCTTGAGTGGCTCACAGTTAAGAAGAGTTTGGAAAGGTAACATCTCGATTGCCTCCACCTCCTCCCCACTATAGTCATTTGGCGAAAGTCTCCCTCGTCCTTTTCTTAAATTTTTTCACAGAACAATATTTGAGGTTAGTTGCTCCCAGAGGTTTTGGAGTACAGGGGTGCAAAGATTGAATAAAAGGGTCGCAAGTCATGGTATACAGACTTTGAAAACCCCACAATGCGTCGTAATACTTGATATCCTGCTTATGTTTAATTATGCTTTGGCCGTTACAAGGACGAGACCTCTTCCTATCCATCATATATTGGGGTTGTGTTTTCCTTTCAGAAAAAGTTAAAGCAAATAGCTAATAGCCAAATCAAAGGGATTGCCAATTACAGTGTGTGTGTGTGTGTGTGTGTGTGGTGTGGTGTGTGTGTGTGTGTGGTGTGTGTGTGTGGTGTGTGTGTGTGTGTGTGTTGTGTGTGTTGTGTGGTGTGTGTGTGTGTGTGTGTGTGTGTGTGTGTGTGTGTGTGTGTATGTGTTTGTGTGTGTGTGTGGTTGCGTGTGTGGTGTGTGTGTGTGTGTGTGTGGTGTGTGTGTGTGTATGTGTGTGTGTGTGTGTGGTGTGTGTGTGTGTGTGTGTGTGTGGTGTGTGTGTGTGTGTCTGTGTGTGTCTGTGTGTGTCTGTGTGTGTGTGTTTTGTCAGGTGAGTGTGTAATGGATAAATTGAGTTAAGAATTAAACATGGTCAATCTGGTGGACATAACGCAGAGTGCTTTAATCTTTTAATTGCATGATCAAATATTATACATTCAAACCTTCATTGCTAAACTTTTGTTTTGTGATTAGTGAAGAAATCCTGCAGTAATATACTTTTGTAATGAATTGTTTATAAGAAGGAGTATCATTGATTGCATCATTATGTCAAAATAATTCTTTAAGATAAGTGAGAGAAAGGTGTAAGAGTCTGAACTCCCCCTAACTGACTATAAGTGAACTGCAGCCTGTGGGAGCTCGGCTTGGGTGGCACTGGAGTACGAGCGTTATTCACCAATAATACAGACTAAGTACATAATACAAACTAATAATATAAACTAATAACACGATAATATGAACGAGTTATGTTCTTCTTTAAATACTAGGGGACTCGGGAGTGTCTTGCACCCCATTTCCTGCCTTTTTTAAATAGGAGAAAAAAAAGAGGATATGTCTTACATATGGGAGGTCCACAGCACGATTCCTCTACAGTCCTTTTGACCTCCTCCAGGCTCCCGTAATCCCAGCGGGACAGCTGGAAACCCAGGGACCAGTAGGGTGGGATGACAGGGCCGGCCAATCAGCTGCAGGGAGCAAACCCACAATAAGAAACAATGAGTTTGATGAAGTCTTTCTGAACAAGCTGACAAAACCTTTAGACATTCAATAAGTCTTTCTGGGTTTGAATTGAATGAGAGTATAACGGCGCTTTTCTATCGGCGGGTACACTTCGGACCCAGCACGCCACAGTCCAGTAGTGAGGGCGCGGTATAGCCCAGCCTCAGTACGGCTCACATTTCCAACCGCCGACAGTACCCTTGACAATGAATAAAGAGCAACAATGTAGGACGTCCAAGAAGGATGGCAAACTTTTGCGCGACATGTTTTCTTAAATAAATGAAGATTTCGCCGTTGTCCAGAAATACCATGCGGGTAATGTGTTTGTTTGTTATTATCCCACAGTCTGTCGACCTATCAACGACGGCTTGTGTAGCTCAAACGTGCCGGTGGGTGTCAGATGACTCGGCTGCCAGATCGACTCGTGGGCCCTGCGCAATAATGACGCACTTCCTGTAAACTGCTGTCTTTTAAATGCGCATGCGTGTTTCATTCATTCCAGGTTATCCCCAGTATTAACAATCTCCTTTTGTTTTCTAATCTATGAATAATAATCAAATGTACAAATTATTAATGCATATACTGGGTTATATATTAAAAGAAGAATCGGCTAACTCCATTCACTGAACGGGACGATCCAATTTATTTCCAGCGCTCCCAACACAGAGTCAAAACAGCGACCCACACGCAGACACTTCCGTTCTCCCTTCAGAATAAGTCCCTAACAGGAGCTGGGTTACAGATACATTCATCAGTGCTTTTAGACGTGTTTCCAATGGCTTTGTTGTGCTAAAGAGCGGGCTGCGTTCAATGAAATCAAAACTAAAACGGATTGAGCCTTCTTTTTATGTCCATGATTGAGCCCCATTATAAACAACCCTTCCGGGTTTTGTCCGTTGGCTTGTGTCGATACGTCAAGTGTCGATGCGTCATCTGTAAGCGCAGGACCCCGAGTCGATCTGGCAGCCGAGTCAATCTGACACCCACACCGGCACCCTTTCAGGCGTCTCAGTATCCCAACGGAGGAGTACTGCGAGACGAGTATGGCTCAATATGGCTGAGTCCGGATCACGGCCACTTTTGGCGGGGAAAACGCGACCTGTGCCGCATCTTTCCGGACTGAACCGACCCTCTGGTGGAAACGCGCCATATATGTAGTACCTCCTTCAGCTAAATTCATGATTCTTTTTTTAAAGCTACTTCTGTCGTTGTGTAGGAGCACTATTATGACCAATGTTTTCTAGGAAATAAAACATTGTTTTTTAGTTACAGTGACAAATGGGCATAGCTTACAACGTTGAAGATTCATCGATTCAAATTTCATAGATTTTGAAACATCTTCAATCAACAATTGCAAATCATTTTGATTGGATCGACATTTTCTGCATGAGTGTAGCTCAAACCGGACCCTTTGTGAGTCTCCCTCGCCTATAATGGCGTTGGAGAGCTCACGAGTACATCCTTATCCAGCTCTATTCTCCTCACGAGGAGCGCTGGTGGACTTTCCGAGCGGCGCCGGCTCACCTCGAGGAACTCCTGCACCACTTGTTCCGGCGTGTCTCCAAAGAGAACGTAGAAGTCCAGGATTCCTCCGATAGTCCTGTAGGTCACCGCAGGGGCCGGCTGCAGGGTGACTTCTGCAATGGGACCCACACGATCGATACCAACACAAACACGGCACACACACACCTCACATGCACTCACAGAAGGGCACATTAACTCAATGGACCCAGACACCCGCACAAACAGAGCGACAGACAGACACTCACGCACTTGTCTGAAGCTATGATGAAGGGTAAAGGGCTCTTCTATACGAATGAGTGCAGACATCCGTCAGATAAACACCTCATTTCCATTCTCCTCCATCATCCATTACGGGCTAAAACAAACATCGCCCTATTCTCTTTGATATGTCAGCACCTTTTTTGGATTGGAGCAGTTGATGTTTTTTTCTGGTTGATTAAAGAAAAGATGTTTGTTTTACCCTTGAAACACAGCACACCGAGAGTTGACTGACGCTAAATGTCTGGCTGTGCGTGTTTCCAGATTTGCGTGTACAGTCCCATTATTACTTATGTTTAAATGTTGGCCCTGAACACTTTTTTTTACTTTTTGGCCTCTGCGTGTATGTGTGTATATGGGTACGTTTATGTGTATGTGTTGTGTGTGTGTGTTGTGGTGTGTGTGTGTGTGTGTGTGTGTGTGTGTGTGTGTGTGTGTGTGTGTGTGTGTGTGTGTGTGTGGTGTGTGTGTGTGTGTGTGTGTGTGTGTCCGTGTCTGTGTGTCTTTGTTGGCGTGCATGTGATTCTTTACCCATAGCGTTGCTGTTCATTAAGAAGACGCCAAATGACTTTCCACTCTCGTCTTCCAGACAGAGAAAGAACGGGTAGTGGCCATAGAGGTTGTGCGTTCCCTGGAGAGAGGAAGAGAGAGAGAGAGAGAGAGAGAGAGAGAGAGGAGAGAGAGGAGGAGAGGGAGAGAAAGAGAGAGAGAGAGGAGAGAGAGAGAGAGAGAAGAGAGGAGAGAGAGAGAGAGAGAGAGAGGAGAGAAGAGAGAGAGATACAGAAAAGGGGCGAATTGGAGAATTTGTGAGAGATAGAACTCGAAGCACAAATTACCTCTTTCCAAATAAGCTTACAAGACATTGAATTATAAAATCATTGGAGAACAGGATAACCATGAAAGGAACAGCATCAAATTCCGTGGATACGTCTCATGCATAAGAAAATCAATCAACCTTGCCCTCCGCCGATTCTAAGCATGAGCGAGGCTAAGGAAAGTAATGGATGCTGTTGAGCATGGATGCTATAAGAATTCATGCTAATGAAGGCGTAAGTATACAGTTGTATTATGTGTGTGTGTGAGTGTGTGTGTGTGTGGTGTGTGTGTGGTGTGTGGTGTGTTTGGGTGTGTGTGTGTGTGTGTGTGTGTGTGTGTGTTGTGTGTGTGTGTGTGTGTGTGTGTGTGTGTGTGTTGTGTGTTGTGTGTGTGTGTGTGTGTGGGTTGTCTGTCTGTCTATGTGAGTGTGAGTCTGATTGTGTACTATAGAGTGCTCCTACCCCGTTTGGAAAGGCGTCTCTTGTAAAATGGGCCAGGTCTTCCAGTTGTGGTGTCATGGCGATATTGTTTGTGAACATGCTCCCCTAACCCATAGATATTATGGGATGGCAGCCTGGCAGAAAGCTGGAGATATTGGTCGGCAACACTAGAGGGGCCATGGTGTGCAAACCTAGTTGGGGATAAATGAATGATGAAATTAATAAACAATAGTTTAATAAATAAACATGAAACACAATCAAACAACATAAAAAATGTTATTTAGCCCAAACATACGTCATGCCAATTTGGGTTATTATTTGTAACACAGACAAAAATAAATATAACCTATCGTTTAATCTGAGAAGAGCAAGTGTAGAGTGGGTGGTGGTCATTTGTTCACTTCTTACAGGACTGACTTCATTGTTCCTACAACATAATTTGTCTTTACGGTGGATTTGTTCTTTCAAAAACTGTATCATAGGAGAGAGTAATAAAGAAATGTATATATATATCTATATAATCGTATATATATA
>NC_079427.1:17574676-17604676 GCF_026213295.1 Gadus chalcogrammus
TGTGGTGTGTTGTGTGTGTGTGTGTGTGTGTGTGTGTGGTGTGTGTGGTGGTGTTGTGTGTGTTGGTTTGAGATTCCACTTTCCCTTGAAGCATTGGTGGGTTAACAATCAGATATTTCTTCTGAGTTTACGCAGGAGATTGGATCCCCATTGGAAAAATGCCTTTTCCAATTGTATTTATGCAATCTTACTTCTAAGTGCAAATTCTATAGAAATGTATCACCGCAATTTCCCACCCAGCCCGATTACTGTGCTGTGTGTGTGTGGTGTGTGTGTGTGTGTGTGTGTGGTGGTTGGTGTGTGTGTGTTGTGTGGTTGTGTGTTGTGTGGGGTGTGTGTGTGTGTGTGGTGTGTGGTGTGTGTTGTGTGTGTGTGTGTCTGTGGTGTGTGGTGTGTGTGTGTGTGTGCACGTGTGAGTGTGTGTCTGTCTGTGTGTGTGTGTTTGCTTTGTGTGGACACTGTGCGGTTGTGAGATTGGTCTGGTTTGGGGTTGAGCTGGCAAATACCTTAAAGCAAACTGTCAGAAGAGTGCCAGCCAGTTGAAAGGGACAGACCACACACAAGTCTGTGGCTACCACCTTAGGGCCAATCTCAGAAAACCGGTGGCTGTTGTCTGACCCTTGATTACCTCCAGAGGGACAACGGACCATATGTCTGGGGTTCACGCTGTAGCAGAATAACGGATGATGGATAACAAAGCCAACACGTCCTCTTCCATGCTCCTGTCATTAGTTACAGTCAGATTAGCAATTTCGGACTAAAACTCGCTTTGGATACCAAAATCCGGTCCTGTTGCCTTCAGATTCTGAACTAATATGCATAATTTGTTATAGCCACACATACACACACACACACACACACACACCACACACACACACACACACACCACACACACACACACACACACACACACACACACACACACACACACCTTATATACACTCATTCACCCACCCATTCCTGGTGTATTTTGGACTATGATATCAGTTTATTTGCTGATGTTTAGAAACCAAAACCGTTTAAAAACACAGCGTCTGTACTAGTCTCCTCACTATGTTGCCCTGTATGTGTGTGTTTGTTGTGTTTATTTTGAGTATATGTGTGTCTGTGTGTATTGTGTTGTGTGTGTGTGTGTGTGTGTGTGTGTTGTTGTGTGTGTGTTGTGTGTGGTGTGTGTGTGTGTGTGTGTGTGTGTGTGTGTGTGGTGTGGTGTTGTGTTGTGCAGTGTGTGTGGTGTGTGTGTGTGTGTGTGTGTGTGTGTTGTGTGTGCTGGTGCCAGGGCTGGGGGCCTGGTTAGAATAATGGACACACTCCATAGATCTCAGAGCCATTCTGCTCCCCTTGATTAAAGGGGAGGCTAAAACTACTCTACGGCCAATATTGACATTAGTACAGTGAGAGTCACAGTACTGATCCCAGCCAACACGAACTGTGTGGGTGTGTTGTGTGTGTGTGTGTGTGTGCGTGTGCGTTGTGTGTGTGTGTGGTGCGCATGTGTGTGTGTGTGTGTGTGTGTGTGTGTGTGAGTGACTGTTGGAGTGTGTGAATGTTGTGAGTGAGTGTGTGTTCATGCCTGATGGACATGTTGATTGGGATGATTGTAGTCTGCTGAATAAGACGGCCATGGCTTGTGTCAAACGCGTTGTTCCACCTCCAGATCAGAGACTATGAAGGAGCCAAAACACGCACACACACGCACACACAACACACACACACACACACACCACACACACCCAAGAATGCATCATACACGTGCTATGCAACGCACACACACACATACATACACACACAAACAGATGGCAACACCAAGCCATTGAGTACATGCATTGGCCTACAACCGGCCTGTCTGTATGCTTGAGGGTTTGTGTGTGTGTGTGTGTGTGTGGTGTGTGTGTGTGTGTGTGTGTGTGTGTGTGTGTGTGTGTGTGTGTGTGTGTGTGTGTGTGTGTGTGGTGTGTGTTGTGTGTGAGCTCGCATGTGCCCACATGCGTATATGTGTGTGTCTGTCAGCGGGGCCTTGTGAGTGTAAGTGTCCTCAGGGGCCCGTATCCTGGTACAGTAGAAAAGAGGTTAGTAGACAGAAGCATCCAGAGTGAGGGTCCATGTCTACTGCTGCGTCCCCGTCCCCCCCCACGCCCCCCGACCCTGTCTTAAAGCCGGCTGCCCGTGGCTAGCCGGGGAGGCACGGAGCGGCATGCGCCGGTTTACCATCAGCACTCCTGCCAGGCCGTCTTCCTCATGGCCACCCACCGTAATTGAGTACCTCAGCGCCCCAGGCCTCCTTGGCAGGTCGGGGGGGGGGGGGGGGGGGGGGGGGGGGGGGGCTGCGGAGGCTACCGTGTTCCTGCTCTGGTTGATGGTCCGGGGCCCCACCTGCGTAGATTTGCCCCGACATTAAGAGAACCGCTAGACATAAGGCGAGCGGTGTCTCTCCACGATTAAGGAGCCATATGTTATGGCTGCGAGGAAAACATGGTCTTCAGCTGACTGGGGAACCGGCATCTGCCCTGGAGCCATGGAGGGGGCCTGTTTTCACACAGCTCCCCCCTTTCCATTGGAAACCACCCAGTTGAGAGTCACCGGGGTGCGTCTGCTTCATTACGTCTTCTTCCCCGCTGTAGGTCTCCAGGTTGCTTGGTGAGGGGGGAAACATGTTGATCCACAAATCTTAATATTCACCTCAGAGGATTCTTTTTGGATGAAAAAGTGGGCGTCCGTTGACTCTCGTTATATAACAAACTTATTATAAAACAGTTCATCATTTGTGACTCACATATCATCAAAACACGCCCGCCAAGAGGCTTTCTTGGCGTTCACAACCAATCACAGTCTGCTATAGCGTCCTCCTATATGTTCATCTGCTTCTCCACACACAGCTTGAGTAGAGCAGTAGGTTGTAGCAGAGGTCTCCGGGCTAGATAGAAACTTTATCCAAATCCACAGGCGGCCTCGACTATTTCTTGAACTGTAGCATGGAGCTAAGTGCGCTGACCTACCTTTATTTTCAGTCCAGCCTTGCTGTGAATGCTTGGTCTGTTGACGCCACGCGAGGCAAAGCTAGACCGGAGTTCAGTCCCCCGCCTGTTCTCCCAACAACCACAACTCCCATCCAACCCATCTCTTTGCTATTGAACAGCATTCAACCGCATCACCCATCGGACTCAAAAACCTGCGTGCGTCGGCAGTCTGTCAAGCGACTCTGGTGCTAGGCTTTCAATCTCACTACCTCCTGCTGCGCGTCACAAGATGCCTTTCAATCAGGCAGCGTGCGTCACCACTCCCTTCTCAAGCTGTCTTGGCCCTCCTCCATCCCCTTCACAGCTAGTCCCGAGGGTGCTTCTACGGAGTGTGTTTTCCTCAGCGTGAGGCCAGCCGCGCTCTTGGACGTGCCCTCAATAAACCAAATGCAGAATTATGAGGGCCCCCACCCCCAGCCGGCCTCATCAGCTACGGGCTCGGCCTCTCTATGACCCGCAAATCCCCTGGAGTGTTTCTCAAGTCCAAGCCTTTTGGGAGGACAAAAATGAAGATGCAAGGACCAGCAGAGGGCTTCATTAAAGATGGCTAAGATTGAAGCTGAAGACGTGGATCTTGCTGACAAGGAGTTACTGCTGTTGCTGCTTGCTATGACCCTTATTGTTATAAGTTAGACATGTTTATGTTAATGTCCCACCCTGTGTTTTCCTTTTGTGCCGGCCGGTTGATGTGTTTGAGTTGATTGGATGATTAATTAATTTGGTGTTTGTGTTTTATTTGGCGTTTGTGTCGAGTGTGGGGATGGTCCTGACTGATCTTGGTTTGAATATCAGCAATGGACCTTTTTGCCTCTTCCTGATCAGCCACCAGTGTTGTGTGTTCATGTGAGCATTCGACCTCCTCAGTTTCAGATAAGTTTGGTCACATGTCAAATCCATGCCTTGTCTTCTGCGTCCCACCCCTGTTTGGCCATATAGGGAGGTGTCGAACCTCAGTGTTTCTGGCTGGTTCCGTAGGCCGGCCATGTCACTGCTTCCAGGAGACTAAAACAGTAGCTTGGGAGAAAGAGACGCCCACTCCACCGCTACTACTCGGTAATGCAGCGCCTGCAATGGAATCAGACGTTCTGTGATTGACCTAAGCAGTTGTCCAATAATGTGGAATTTGACTTTCGATGCCATGGATAACCAGCACAAGCGGTGAGTGTGTGTGTGTGTGTGTGTGTGTGTGTGTGTGTGTGTGTGTGTGTGTGTGTGTGTGTGTGTGTGTGTGTGTGTGTGTGTGTGTGTGTGTGTGTATGTGCAACACATTTCATAAGATTTCATTGATTTTGTTGCATTAATGAGCTGCAGTGAAAACAATCGGATAGGTGGGTTGGTTAGATGTGTTACATGTACATTGTGTGCAGACATGCACCCAAATACAGCACTCTCAAGGCTATAAGTATGTTTTCACAAATTATGTTTCCATTGTTTAATAAAAATGGTGACCTGGTCTATTTACATAAATAATACCAATCTACCAGTATCATCTCTGATGAATGATGAATAGATGAATGTAGAAAGAAGGTTAAATGTGCATAACCGCACTACCACAGCATTTCATTTAAAGCAGAAAATGTACATCATCTAGGGGACACGGACCGAAGTACACTTAGTGGTCGGTGGCCTATGGTCCCCCAAGGAGCAATGGGCTGAACTAACGAAGTACGCTGATGTTCATTCCTGCTCTGAAAAGGCTTTTAACACGCGGTCGTCCTTTCATCTGATTTTCAATTTGAACCGAACAAGATGGATTCAGAACAGCTCCTAGTTCCTCTACTACAGTCGCTAGCACATTAAATTATTTTTTTGGTGTGTGTTCCAGTCCAGACAACAAACCCTTTGTGGTGTGCGTCTCTATCTGTATCTCTGCCTCCCTTACAGCCCACCCTGCCCCCCCCCCCCCCCCCCCCCCCCCCCCCCCCTCCCCACCCACCACCAGAAAGGCTGCCGTTTTGAAGACCTGAGGAATCCCGGCTGTCTCCTCCCATTTACAGACAAGACAATCGCCTCCTGCCCCCAGCCGCCCCCCTCTGTTATCCTCACTGTGATCTGATGGGGGAGGAGGGGGAGGAGGGGAGGAGGAGGAGGAAGGAGGGAGGGAGGGAGGGATGGGAGGCCGTTGTGGCTGCCTCCCTCCTGAATGATTTACAGATCCTCGGCCTTGATCAAATATGTTTGGCTCTCCCTCAGTCACGATCACCCTATCTCTCTCCTGTGTGATGGTGCCTGTATGCATGTTTGTGTACGTGCGTGTGTTTGCGTGTCTGCGCTCATCTGACATTGTGTGTGTGAGTGCGATACATGTATGTGTGTGTGTGTGTGTGTGTGTGTGTGTGTGTGTGTGTGTGTGTGTGTGTGTGTGTGTGTGTGATATAGAATAAATACCCGGGGTCCCTCTAGCACGCAGCGTGTTAATAATGGAATAAGCACTGTAGCTTCATGTCTGTTTTGTATTATTAAATATGATTATATCTACGCTGTGTCTACCGGCTGGAATGAACAGGCATAGAGTAAAAGACAAGAAGGTGTGCGGGTGTGCGCCTGCATGGTTGCGTAGGCCTAGCAAGCCGTAATATGCGTTTGTGAACATGTGTGTACATCCTAGGTGAGAGAGAGAGTATGTGTGTGTGTGTGTGTGTGTGTCTCTGTGTGTGTGTATGTTGTGTGTGTGTTTGTCTATCTGCAAACAAATCCATTTGAGAGTATTTTTCGTTTGTAAATTTTGTATCTTGATTGGCGTGAAACGCCAGACATTCCGTACATCCCGGAAAAAACGCATCCCAGCGCACCCGATGAGATGATAAGTTGGAGATGTGTCTTAATGGGGTCCTGACCTACAAAAACTAGAGCAACAAAAACACTTGACGACCTGGAGAAGTAAATGGGTAAAATAAAGAAAGCTATCAAAGTTGATGAGTCTACTGGAGTATATAGCCAGTGATAGTGTTTGGAGTGATACTATGAATTCCTTTTTCAACCTTGCACTCATGTTGCAGCTCACACATTTGAACAGACTTCCATCAAGGGTTATCATCCCACTCACAAACAATCCACCCAGCCTCCCCTCCCCACCTAACTTACTTTCTGACTGTTTTGTACTCACTCTGTGCTGCTGCACCTAAGTGACTTTACCGTTTTTTAATGAATACCGTTTTGGTATTCCTTGTTTGCGCTCTTTGTTCTGTTGCTGCACATTCCCATCAGTCGGCTGAAGTCTGATCCTTTCTAAAGTTATTCCTCAATGTTTTCACCCCAGCCGTGTATAATTCCTCCTTATTGTATGAAGCATACTGTTCCCTAAACTCCTCCACTATTATGTACGTGGACTGCTGCAGAATGACATTCAGAAGAATGCTAAGAAAAATACTGAAAAAGGAATAAATCAGCTCTGCAATGCTGTATTTAACAGTGCCCTGAAACGATCCTTAACTTTCTTCCTTCCGATGTTTCTTATAACAACAAATAAAGACAGTGACAGAAAGAGAGTGCACTGTTGACTGTGTTTGGCATGGCTCCCGGATCAGGTGGTATGGAGAAATGGAAGAGGACTAGTGGGATTAGGGTTGGCAGGTGCGTGTCTAGGACGCAAGAGGTTAACATGGACGATGAAGGCTGATCCTTCAGCTTCAATTCAAACAGTAGGCCCTAAAAAAGGCCCTCACTTAAATACACCAACGAGATATCGCCTGAATTAGGTTTTACTAACCCACGCAAAACGTAGCCAACCTTGGTGACATTATCTTATAAAAGTATGTATTTCTGCATGGGGTTGTGTGTGTGTGTGTGTGTGTGTGTGTGTGTGTGTGTGTGTGTGTGTGTGTGTGTGTGTGTGTGTGTGTGTGTGTGTGTGTGTGTGTGTGTGTGTGCGTGCGTGCGTGTGTGTGTGTGTGTGTGTGTGTGTGTGTGTGTGTGTGTGTGTGTGTGTGTGTGTGTGCGTGTGTGTGCGTGTGTGTGTGTGTGTGTGTGTGTGTGTGTGTGCGTGTGTGTGTGTGTGTGTGTGTGTGTGTGTGTGTGTGTGTGTATGTGTGTGTGTGAGAGCATGTGCTTTCATGTGTGCGTGTGTGTGTGTGTGTGTGTTTTTTTTTGTGTGTGTGTGAGTGTGTGTGCGTGCATGTGTGTGAGCGAGTGTGCTAATGATAGGCCTTTATCTCCTCTCTCCACAGCCCATTAATCCTGAGTGTGGGACAAGCAGTCATTACAAGTTAACCCAGGTCACTTACTGTGGGTGGCTGATAGGTGCTGTCACCAACTGGGAACGTGCAAGTGTGTGGTGTGTGTGTCTCTGTGTGTGGATTGGCCACGTATGCACGCATGAATTCAACCGTATAATGTGTGCGCAATTGTTTGGAGTGCATTTTTTTTTGTCCGATTCAGCTGCTCGCCATGCTGTTTGTGCCGATGCGCTTGCATAGTTTTTATTTTATGTCTCTCTGTGTGTGTGAGTGTACGTCGTCTGTGTGTTGGGGAGGGGGGGGGGGATATGATATGTAAAACCTGACCTTAAGATAATACCCCCTGCTCAACCGTTCCTAATATTATCTCTTCCACAGACGCCGCTAGGTAAATCTCAGCCTGAGAGAAGAGGGGCGAGAACGGAATGGGGGGGGGGGGGGGAGGGGGCGGTGGAAATATGCCACCGGAGACTTGACTCACACACTCCACACCCTTCACTCTCTTCAATTTCAGGAGGTAGGCTAAGGTAGGCTATGTTTATTTGTGTGTGTGTGTGTGTGTGTGTGTGTGTGTGTGTGTGTGTGTGTGTGTGTGTGTGTGTGTGTGTGTGTGTGTGTGTGTGTGTGTGTGTGTGTGTGTGTGTGTGTGTGTGTGTGTAGCCTCACCATTCTGACATTCCCATTGACACCTCCTCTGCGCCTGGTGCCTTCTGATGGATATTCCCTGCATCTCCTTGTCAACCCTCCATTCCGCCATTTGTTCCAGTTGACTGGACTCAGGCGATCTTGGATTAAAAACCCCGGATTTCCACGCTGAAGCGCTCCGGGTATTAGAATTCAAAGGCTTACAGTTTGGAAATCTTTGGCGGCGTTGGTGGTTGAGGGGGCAGGGAAAGGGGACACTCAGGCGATAACCTTGAGAAGCCAATTTAGAATGCATGGCTTAGATGTATGTCTAAAGGTGATATAGTACCAAAGGACTTCTTCCTCTGCAGATGTGAGGTATGTTAAAGAGGTGGGAGGGTGATAGAGTAGAGGGAGAAGCACCAGAGAGACAGGGAGCAGGGGATGAAGAGGTAAAGAGATCGGAGATATAATCAACCCTCTTGCGTTTTACGCGTTTGTCTTTGCGTGAGTGTGTGTCGATGTGCATTTGTGTGTGTGTGCATGAGTGCGTGCATGTGTGTGCGTGCTTGTGTGTGTGTGATTGTTTGTGTGTTTGTGTGTGTGTGTGTTTATGTTGGTGTGAGTGTGTGCGTGTGTGTGTCTGTCTGTGAGTAGCTGGAAGGCTAGGTGATGGTCTAATATGTTTTGCTACCAGGGGAAATAAAGAGCTAATACTGTGGGTCAGGCTAATAGCCTGAAAACAACCTCTTCACCTCTTACTTTATTTTCATTTAGTTCATCAACTATTTCACACACACACACACACACACACACACACACACACACACACACACACACACACACACACACACACACACACACACACACACACACACACACACACACACACACACACACATATAAACATGCACAAACACAAACACACCCACACACACACACACACACATACCGCCACAAAACCATCTTGACGGACGACTGGTTTCTTGGTTTAGTTTTCTGATGACATGTGTCTAATCTCACTGGTAATGTTCCAGGAATTCTCCGATTTTTAACAGAACACACACACACACACACACACACACACACACACACACACACACACACACACACACACACACACACACACACACACACACACACACACACACACACACACACACACACACATACACACACACACATACAAAGGCTATTTTCATATCCATGCTGTCATACCCTTTGTGTCCCTAAGTGGGCCTAACGTCAGTGAATCATCAGTGCTTTTAAGGCTACCTCAGGCTGGCCAGGGGTGAGTGCTGCATTTGCCTCACCACCAACTGACAGTAATTGCGGTGAATGACTATCTATATATATATTTCTTTCTTCCTTTCTTTTTAGTGAACAGTACTTTAACTCAAGGCGGTGACCGTGGATGTGTCACATCACATTACAATGGGCCAGTAGGTAGAAGGACACCTCTGGGACAAGGGCAGTCAGACAGTTTGGAACCACCTGATACCATGGCCTGACTGACTGGTGACATCCTGGCCCTCTGAGTTTGAGTGTGAGTTTATGTCTGTGTTGTGTGTGTTTTGTTTCTGTGTGTGTGTGTGTGTGTGTGTGTGTGTGTGTGTGTGTGTGTGTGTGTGTGTTTGTGTTTGTGCGTGCGTGCGTGTGTGTGTGTGTGTGTGCAAGTCTGTGCTTGTTTTTGTGGTTGTGGGCCTGTGTGTGTGTGCGTGTTTGTGTGTGTGTGTGTGTGTGTGTGTGTGCTTGTGTGTGCCTGTGTGTGTGCGTGTTAGCTTAGCCCTGCAAGGATGATGTGAATACCAGAGAGATTTAGAAGGACAAGCTGAGAGACAAGGAATCCAAACACTAAACACTGGTTCACTCAGTGGAACCAAATCTTATTCTTCCTCCTTGACAAAAGCCTCCAATTCTCTGGGTAAGGAATTTTTAATCGTCCCTGTGAGGATGTTGACAAGTAAGCTGTTATATTGTCAACGTTGCTCACAGCCACTACAAAGTATATCTGAATGATAACTGCCATATAATTGCATTAAACACATTTTCTTTAAAATAACCCACACTTATGCACATTAAGGCAAATATACTATTTGTTTGGCTTTTGCTGTGTTCCAAACAAGTTACGATTAATCAACCAACTATGAGAAGACGTTTGAACAAAAATGGCATTCATGGTAGCATTAGATTCGAGTGTTGCCTTAACAAGCTGTTAATAGTGCTATAGCTGGACTCGGCAAAGATCCTACTGCTAGCTTTCACTGACAATGTAAGGCCCAGCAGAAAGTGTAGTGAGGTGCGAGAATGGGAGGAGAGGGATGGCAGGATGGCAGGATAGAGTGCTGTTCTCAATAGCCAAGGACCATTCTCATTATGCATTCAAAAGGACTTGTATTTGCAATTTAAAAGCCACAACCAGTTTAATTTAGCGGATCTAAATGCTCATATTATATCCCTCATACGATTTTTGGGCCTATATTTAAAGTGGACTGTCACCTAATATGAAAGGCCACCTATTCGTCATCTGAGGTTGATTACTTCAATCCTGTTATTTAACCACATGGCTAACTTCTATGCTCTTACATAACTGTGTCAACATATTCAACGTCCTCTTCGCATTTCACCCAGGTAATTGTTTATGGGACCGCATTGGTCCTATGAATGTCTGTTTCTGGGTTCACCAGAAACAGAAACAGCCTTAGTTTGTCTGTGATGGGGACATATTTTCATATTGTTGGCATATATATAAATATGCCTGCTAACATATAAGATTGTGTGCACACACTTAGAAGCATTTAAACATTCACATTTACATTTACATTCACATTTACACCTACATTTAGGGCACTTAGAAGACACTTTTATCCAAAGCAACTCACAATAAGTACTTTCATCCGAGAGAAAAAATAACCCTACAATATATCAAAGTTGGTGCAGTGAAGATATTCATAGAAACTTAAATCACAGGAAAGTTCTTCAAGGTACTTAGAGTGAATTAATTGAATTCAAATTCAACAAGAATTTCCATGTCTGCATTAGGAGAGTCAATCTAAAGGCTTCCCATTCAGTCAAATATGTGGGTGGGTCATATAACTGTTCTTGGACGTGCACGTCTGAGTTTGGTTTATTCAAAAGTGGCATCGGTTTTATTCAATGACTCTCTGAAAGTCTTCCCAAATGTGTGTGGTTTTGTTCGTGTTGAGTAACTTGGTCCTGAAAAATCCAATCAAGGGTAAGAGGCTCAAAATGACAATGTGGGAAACGTGGAGTTGGCTCAGAAGCCCATGCAACAAAACCACAAGCCTTTCCCATAGAAATAACAAACGTCTGTCCTCGGGCATTAAAGTATTAAACTGGCTTTTAATAATGTGTTTATTTTATTTGCATTAAAATGCCATGCCACCATAACTAGCTTTAACCTTTCTATGTAGGCTAATGAAAAAGTAAGATAAACTCTTTCTGAACTCTGGAGGTAAAATGCGGTCAAGTGTTTCTTGTTTTAATGATAAGTCTCAGCTGTATCTGTATTTCACAAGAGCCCCCCTCCCTGTTCCGCTGGAAATTGGCATTGCGTATCGCATGCCGGATATATTGCTATTCATCCCTCCCGCCTCCCCCTTTTGAAGTTGATAAACTATGAAGGATGACTTATTTGAATCTAATTCTGTTTTCAATGTACACCGTTTGATTCCAGTGGGTTTTCAAAGCGTGACTCCTTTGAAGTCAATACTTGTGTCCCCGCTGAAGTGCACACTTCTGGGAAGACGCAGAGTTGTCTCTGAAGTCGAGTGCGTGTCCCATTTGGAAGTCAATGCGTTAAAGGACAGAGAGTAAAGGACCTTTAAATGCATTGGTGGATATTTAATAGTCTTTTTTAGTTGGCTGGCTTTTCAAACACTGGTTACGTTATTTCTGCTTTCATCGTCATTCCCACGGAAATGGCTTGTTTCTACCATTTTTTAAATATTGGGGTCTAGTCCTGAAAACCGAGTCGGTTATGTAAGTGGCTGCTTGCCCATTGCGGTATTGGTATGCAAATGAACTTGATTTGTGGGGATGGATACACACTGCGTCCATCTCCATCTCGCTGGACCAAACCAGAGTTTACTAATCAATCATTTAGCCGACACTTTTATCCGAAGCAGCCTGCGCCATCGGACAGCTGCCCCAGATCACATAAATCCCAGATTTGCTTCTGACAAGGTTCATTAAGGTCTTTCTGGCATACGGTACGCATGCTCAATGCATGCTGAAAGGTGTTTACTTATACAATCGATTGGTCAACTTTAACATTTCTTCCTTCCCTGACTCTGGATCCATAAAAGGAGGGATTATCTCAGTTTATCTAAACTCTACCATTATATAGCAGCACAGTATTTTTACTTTTCATCGAGTTGTCACACACCGAGCAAGTCCTCAACAAATATCATCGTCAGACTCAGATGAGGCAATTGATATTTCATCCTTTTTTTTAATGAATCCTGAATGGATCCTTAATATCAACCCATGAATACATGTCATGAATAGCTTCGTTCAATGGGGCTCACGGACCCAAATGGTGGACAATGGTGGTCAACCAGTGCAGCAAGGCCTGGAGGAAACCGCAGGGCTAACCATGTAGAAGCAGGACTTCCAAAAGCTGGTTGTCCCTCCAGGACCAAAAGCCGATGATCGCTGGAGACCTGTCTGACCTTGGCCTGACCACGGGGGTTGTGGCCCAGGATGTGGTTCCTCGTTGCTCTTCCTGCATTCCCATTGCCCTTGGCCGGCCACATCTTATCCCTCCTCACAGCTGGTTGGCTGGGAGTTTTACCCACGTACACTCTACCCTCTAGCGTCTGCAACTTGATGGGGTGTTAGATGGTGTGATCTGCCGCTGTTCACCTGTGTGTGTGTTTGTGTGTGTTTGCGCTTGTGTGTGTGTCTGTGTGTGTGTGTGTGTGTGTGTGTGTGTGTGTGTGTGTGTGTGTGTGTGTGTGTGTGTGTGTGTGTGTGTGTGTGTGTGTGTGTGTGTGTGTGTGTGTGTGTGTGTGTGTGTGTGTGTGTACCGGTGTGTCTGCATGTAAATATGTGTGTGCATTCGTGAGTATGTGTGCATGCATGAGTGTTTGAGTTAGTGTGGGTGTGTGTGTGTGTGTGTGTGTGTGTGTGTGTGTGTGTGTGTGTGTGTGTGTGTGTGTGTGTGTGTGTGTGTGTGTGTGTGTGTGTGTGCGTGCGTGCATGAATGTGTTAGTGTGTGTGTGTGTGTGTGTGTGTGTGTGTGTGTGTGTGTGTGTGTGTGTGTGTGTGTGTGTGTGTGTGTGTGTGTGTTGCTTCTTGTTTGAGCTAATGGGGGTGTTGAAGGGCATCGTGTCATGATGAAGGAAATGGGGGTGCTTGGGAAGATTTATGTTAAACACATACAATATTCTCCCCGTCAAAGCTGGACATTGCAGGCCATGAATGTGAGAATGTCATGGAATATCTCAATGCATGGCAAGACAATATTCACCAAAAAATGATGAATGTAAGAAACAACTAAGCTTGGAAAAAATAGGATCAAACAATAAACTGAACAGAAGACAAAGAATGACATATATATAGGCAACTGTGTTAACTTAACACACATTTACTAATCGCGCAAATCATTAAAATAAATGAACAGCAATCATGAATAGTTTTTCATGTACAATTCACAAATGCACATACTGTAAGTCTGACCTCACGAGTTATATTGACGTCAACCACCAAACCCTACAATCGCCATTCAACCATGTGCTCAAACCTGGGCCTGGCTGCTACTCTGAACATCTGGGAGGTAAACAAACCAGCCATGCCTCTTTGTATTACCTGCCTGGAAATATTTTGGCCATTATAATCCCATTTCCCCATAGATGGTATTAACATGTGACATTCTGTGCACAGTCCAATTTTTTGTACATCATATAACTGAATGCTCATGTTTTATATCAACCTGAGCATTCACTGTCTTTTATTTGATAGAGAGAGAGAGAGAGAGAGAGAGAGAGAGAGAGAGAGAGAGAGAGAGAGAGAGAGAGAGAGAGAGAGAGAGAGAGACCTCACACACATGTATCTTGAACATTTCAGCAGTACCTATTCTGAAACGCTGGCAGTGTCAGACCAACATCTGTTACCTGGCACCGAGAACAGTAATTATGCATAAGTGTTTTCTGCCTCTCATCAATAGCTGTAATTACAGGGGAGAGTTGCAGAGTGTTGAAAATCGTTCGTATGAGGCTGACACTTTTGTCTTCAATTTTAAATTTTTCTCTGCTCATATCCTGACATGTTAAGCAATAAACATATGCACAAAAAACACGACCCTCTGGGTAAATTATTTCTGTAACATATGTTAATTTGTCAATACATGCTCCAACGTACCTTGCTCTCCTCCATATAATTGTTCTCAACTTGGACAGTTGGAAGTTTTTT
Source organism: Gadus chalcogrammus (assembly GCF_026213295.1). Classification (NCBI taxonomy): domain Eukaryota; kingdom Metazoa; phylum Chordata; class Actinopteri; order Gadiformes; family Gadidae; genus Gadus; species Gadus chalcogrammus. The sequence continues at coordinate 17,588,928 of NC_079427.1, forward strand.
TTCAGAAATGGAAACATTCAGCAAGTCAATTATTTGCATAATAAGAAAAGTATTTTATTCAAACAGCAAACTAACGAGTGGAAGTTGTCAAATAGGGCTTCTGAAAGGGGTGCATTTTTGGAGACACATCACAGTGACCACAGAAGTCCCTGGTAATGGGCTTTATAGAAATCTCACACTTTTGTTTGCTTTATTTTATTTAGAAATATCCAATAAGAAAACAGTTGTTGTTCAGTAAACAATGATCGTCGCAGTTGAGTTAGCCTTTTCTAAAGTTCATAACAGTTCATATTGACATTCCCTTTAAATTACTTAGCTTATTATTTATATCAAATTATTATTTGGGTCTCCAAATGATTAATACATCTTTTAGAATAATAAAAATGATTAGCCAAAAACAGCTGTTCATAGACAGACGCAAAAAATAACAACGTAAAAATATACAAATGTATACAATCAAAAGATATATTCAAATAAAAAAAACATACCAACATGGTTGCTGCTGTTTTGCATTCTCTTGCTATAGGTTGAGTAAATGTTCTCACATGGAGCGTGGAAATGTGTTTTTGAGACGCGGGAATGACCCATCAGGAGAGCGAGGCACACCTGGGCTCAATTAACATGGATCTATATCTCGGCGGCTACGGCAGGTGTGTGTGGTGACAGCGGCAGCGGTGCTTACATTAGGCCAGACTGACGAGTACAGGCGTCTGACAAAGCCCCTCCGTTTAGCCTCCTGGCGCCGGCTCCACTCGCTTCAGTAACACACAACATTTAGTCATTAGACACAACATTTACTCAAATCCTTAAACCCTTTAATCCCTGAATCTCCCCTCTGGGAGTAAAACAGTATCTTCTTATTCGATATTGTGTCCATTTTCCTGTCTTCTATATGAAGACAAGGCGTTTAGGACACTGTGATTAAAAAAGAAAATACCGTTGCATGAATATATGAAGAAAGAAGTGGTTGACTTAAATGTGTGGTTATGTCAACCTTACAATATACAAGCTAAGGGAAATTAATTATTTCTACAAAGACTAATAAACCCATGCTAGAGGAAGGACTGTAAAAACATATACAAGGGTGAGCATTTTATAATGAAGATAAAAATATTACCTATGAAATACATAGAATATATATCTTAGATTTATTCAATGTCTGTTACTGATGTTTACCTTAACAGTGCATTGCCTTATGTTGTCACTTTACATGTGTATTGCAATTACCTGTCACGTTTTGCACACGATAATAGTCATATGGTGGTATTCTTTCATACTGTAGACACTTCGATTGTCACCGGCATCTGTTTCATCTCATACAAACAGCTTTGTCCTGTGCTGTCTGTTTGTGGACTGCGGTTATGTGGAGGGACACAAATAGCTTGTAATGCTTCCGCAAACAGCGGTGTTGTGTTTGCAGAGGCTTATTATCAGTGTTATTTATAATTTATTTCTGGGAAATAAGGAACAAAGCTAATATTGTACCACCCTTGGCGGGCTCTCAGAGAAACATGAGAAGGTGTCTGGATTTAGGATGCAGACCCTTCTCACACGCTCCCCTGGTTCTTTTGCTGCACCTGCGGGAGGTTCAAAGGGGATAGAGAGTAGATCTAGCACCAGATACTTTTCGTTTTGCCGTCAGTATTTCTTTTATTGAATTCCCCCCATGACTCCACACCTTGATGCCAATGTGATCGTTCGACAGAGAGGTGTTAGTGTGGTGTGTGGTAGTGATGTCACTCACATCAGCTCCCTTCCAGCCTCTTTCATGATATCAGACCATGCTGCCTTTGAAGGATACAGATGTGAATGAGGCAGTGAGTCGGACAATAGACCCTTTTCACAGAGGTGTCCTCCGTAGAGAAGCGCAGGTGTTGCTTTATAAATCAGGCCACAGGTAGTGCACTCATCTAGTGCACTCATTGACCAGGGACTCCTTTACTTTACGGAGCTGTCACAGCAGGGCAAACACATCTACTAACATAAAAATTGAATAGGAATGTGTTATCTTTAATGCTTTAGCCTTCTGGCCACGCCCAGGTACATAAGGGAAGCAGACCTTTAATTAATGCGATGAGCGACAGTGTTTGTTCTACGGCGACTCCTCTGTTGTGTGTGTGCCTGTGTGTGAGGATGTGTGCGCCAGGGTATGTTGCATGTGTGCATGCTTGTATGTTTTTGTACACGTGTGTGTTTGTGTGTGCCTGCATGTCTTTGTGGGTGCAGCTGTGTGCGTTGGGCTGTGTGCTCCTCTGTTGAAGGAGCGACGCTCCCTTATACAAAACTTCCTGGTGCTTCCTAAGTTAAGGCGGCTCTCTGGGCCCATAGGATTATCATTTAAACACTGTTTGTTTTTATCTCACTCACACAACTATAGGGTTTTGGCATTCATGTTTGTGGCTTATCTGTTTACTCCGTATTTTTTGCATGGGGCATTGGGCAGAGACATGATGAATCAGGCCACTTTCAAACTTTGCCTCAGTCTATCATAGTCATTGGAAGGCCAACAGGAAGGCTTACACTCGATCTCCACATAGACGAGAGACCAACATCGTACACGTTAGAAGGCTGTGAGGAATAGTTACGCCACTGCTTAATGTTGCAGGCCATGTATATGCTGTGGTTAGACAGCAAGTAGTTCACATTAATGCATTGGCACTTTGTGTTTTGGTATTGAATATTAATCATAAACCTCATAAATCATGAACATTATAATCAGTTTAGTCTTTTTTCTTTTGGTGCATTTTGGGTTTCCATTTTATTTAAATTTCACATTGTGGAAGTTTAACATATTGGTTGTGTATGTCTGTGTGTCCTGGGTGGAAGTGTGTGTGTCCTCAGGGGTAGTGTGTGTGTGTGTGTGTGTGTGTGTGTGTGTGTGTGTGTGTGTGTGTGTGTGTGTGTGTGTGTGTGTGTGTGTGTCCTGGGTGGTAGACCATTAGACAAGGGTTGTGTGTAATTCCTATTGTTACTGAAATGCCACCGCTGTTATTAGGGAAGATTTATGTGCTGCGCCTAGGGATGGAGTCGAATGCCAGCTTGTGTGTGTGTGTGTGTGTGTGTGTGTGTGTGTGTGTGTGTGTGTGAGTGTGTGTGTGTGTGTTTGCATATGGCTGTGTGTGTGTTTCTCTGTGTGTTCGTGCATGTGTGTGCGTGATTAATGCATCACACTGGGGGACAGAGTCATAGTGCCAGAATGCATTCATGTTTATGAGTCATTACATTGTCAGATGTAGCTAAATTCTCTATGGTGATAATTGATTCGGGGGACGAAACAATTTATGCTGCATTTAGTCCAAAAGACAATCAACATATTTGGTGGACATGTACTCTATGTGTGTGAGTATGTGTGTCTCTGTGAGGATGTATCGGTTCGTAATGGAATGATTTACACAATTAACATATCATTCATTTTGCGAATAAATTACCCGTTATCTTTTCAATGTGTAATGTGTCTTCATTACTTTTTCAATACATGATATGTTGATAAGCCTGATATTAGGATTGACCTTCAATGCTGTTGGGATTTACCCTTGCACGTGCACCCACATTCACACAATCACGCACACATGCGCACAAACCCCCCCACAAACACACACGCTCACACACAACCACAAACAGAGAGCCACAATAACATGACCTTCTATGGAAATATTACCAAGACCAATATAACCACTATGATGAGGCTTCATGTGTTTGCGCATTTCCATTTTAATCGCTATCATACAGTTTAAGCTTTCCGTGAGGACGATTAAAAATAACGACACAGCCTTTTCTGCATGGCGACAGTTCGTCACCTGAATGCAAACTGCACAAACAAATGCACACACCAGGCCACATCCATGCACACTTAATGGTCTATTGCTGAGATACCTTTCCAGGCATCGCTAGTGATTTTCCCTATTCACACATGCAGCTAGATTCTGGATGCAATGCCAGAATAGACAGGCCACGGGTCAGTTCAGCAGGTAATGTTCACTTATGAATGTCGGCCGCCATTGAACTCGAGCACTGAGAGGAGCTGGCTTATTTTGGAATCTGTCCAATTTCCTGGCATTCTTTAAAAAATTTGCTTGTTCGCAAACAATAGAAGCTGAATAGATATTGTTATCGTATTGCCCGGAAAGCTTTGACGCAATGAGATGATTCAGACCCGCCATCAGCGTAGTCTTGCGATTGGTCTGTTGCTCCGCGTGAAAGCATCTTAAGTCAGAGGCGTGCCTCGCCCGGCAATTTCATCACAACCCAGCCGTACCGGCAGTGATCTGGAAACGTCACGAGGTCTTGAGCAGGCAAATTGCCTGCACGGATTTTCCCAGAATATCGATCCGTGATCCCATTCAAACATGACCTCATGCAGGATATGTTCAGGAATATGCCTGGGAAGACATTAGGGAAACAGGCTTAATAGAGAGATTTTCAACAGACAGATGCACACATGTTCAACACAATATCGCATACATGGACACCCTACAGACACACACACACTCACACACACACACACACACACACACACACACACACACACACACACACACACACACACACACACACACACACACACACACACACACACACACACACACACACACACACACACACACACACACACACACACACACACACAATACACTAATTCCATGCACATATTGATGAGAGGGGATTTGAATCCACAGTGCAATTGGTCACAGGAAGCTGAGGAATCTGGGTATGGCAGAGCGAGTAACGACATAGGAACAGGGACAAGGAAGAGAGAGAGAGAGAGAGAGAGAGAGAGAGAGAGAGAGAGAGAGAGAGAGAGAGAGAGAGAGAGAGAGAGAGAGAGAGAGAGGGAGGTCACGAAGGCAAAGACGTTCATTCTGATACACACACAGAACCATCTTGCCAGCGTACCATGTCACTTGTCATTCATCTTCCTTAGCTTCACTCACTCCACTCGCTCGGCAGGCCTGCCTGCCCTTGAGTCTTATTATGCATCCTAAGTTTCCTCGTTCGTGTGTGTGTGTGTGTGTGTGTGTGTGTGTGTGTGTGTGTGTGTGTGTGTGTGTGTGTGTGTGTGTGTGTGTGTGTGTGTGTGTGTGTGCCTGTGTGTGAGGATGTGTGCGCCAGGGTATGTTGCATGTGTGCATGCTTGTATGTTTTTGTACACGTGTGTGTTTGTGTGTGCCTGCATGTCTTTGTGGGTGTGCGTTGGGCTGTGTGTGTGTGCGTGTGTGTGTGTGTGTGTGTGTGTGTGTGTGTGTGTGTGTGTGTGTGTGTGTGTGTGTGTGTGTGTGTGTGTCCTTAATGCACTTAAGTGCCTGTGGGGTTCAATATGATGCCCCGCAGGACGTTATGGAAGAAACGGCATCCATGTCATCTCCATCTTCATCTCCGGCAGCGAAGCTTCTCAGAGGAGAGGACGGGACAATGGAGCTGAGAGGAGATGAGAACTGATGAGAAGGGCGGGGGGGCGTCAACGGGAGGTAGGAGGTAGGGAGGAGATGTGGAAGAACAGCAACAGGGAGCTGTGCGTGATGAAGGTAAGAAGCCTTTCCTATCATACCGGCTGCCGGAAGGAGACCTCCATATTCGAGACCTTCATGTAACGTTTCCAATTTGTTTGGATTCCTCTTCATCACTTTGTGGATCCTCATTCCTCTTTCCACGTCTATAAGGACTATGTCCAATGGTAGGTTGTAGGTTTATCCAGGGTACACATTGCTGGACACTCCCATGCGTGATGTTACATAGGGTACATTCTTAAGGGCTGATTAAGGACCACGCAAACGCGTCGACGCAGTCGTGAACCTGTTTTGGTTCTGACTCGGGTTTTGGTGAGCGGACCAATCACAGCCCTTGCTGATGCGTAGCCTCGACGCAAGGTTAACATTTTTAAGAGGCGCACATCAGGCCCTTGCGGTGGACGCAAGGAGGGTCCGCACGGACGTAATGGGTCCGTAAACCCCCTTGCTTTGTATGGACGTGGAACCATAATCCGCCCTTTAGGTGGCTTGCAATTGCTAATCAAGATCACACTTGGTGGTATTGGAGCTCTTTAATCCCAAAGTCACCCGTCTTCACACAGAGAAGCTAGCGGTGTGTATAGTGTTTGTAGTGTGTGTAGTGTGTGAAGTCTGTTTAGCCTATAGTCTTTATGCTCTGTATATTCTGTATTTCCAGTCTGTATAGTCTGTTTAGTCTTAAAATTCTGTATATACTGCAGCCTGTATAGTTTAAATAGTCTGTACAGTCTAAGTGATCCAAGGCAACATACTCTCTTTTACCCCTTCCTTCCACATCCACGTCAACATCATACAATCTCTCTCTTCTCTCTCTCTCTCTCTCTCTCTCTCTCTCTCTCTCTCTCTCTCTCTCGTGTCCCTCTCTCTCTCTCTCGTCCCTCTCTCTCTCTCTCTCTCTCTCTCTCTCTCTCTCTCTCTCTCTCTCTCTCTCTCTCTCTCGTGTCCCTCTCTCTCTCTCTCGTCCCTCTCTCTCTCTCTCTCTCTCTCTCTCTCTCTCTCTCTCTCTCTCTCTCTCTCTCTCTCTCCCTCGTGTCCTCTCTCTCTCTCTCTTGTCCCTCTCTCTCTCTCTCTCTCTCTCTCTCTCTCTCTCTCTCTCTCTCTCTCTTTTTTCTCTCTCCTCTCTCTCTTCCTCTCTCTCTCTTCTCTATCTCTCTCTCTCTCTCTCTCGTGTCCCTCTCTCTCTCTCTTGTTGTCCCTTCTCTCTCTCTCTTGTCCCTCTCTTGTCCCTCTCTCTCTCTCTCTCTCTCTCCTCTCTCTCCTCTCTCTCGTTGTCCCTCTCTCTCTCTCTCGTGTCCCTCTCTCTCTCTCTCTCTCTCTCTCTCCTCTCTCTCTCTCCTCTCTCTCTCTCTCCTTGTCCCTCTCTCTCTCTCCCTCTCTCTTGTCCCTCTCTCTCTCTCCCTCTCTCTTGTCCCTCTCTCTCTCTCCCTCTCTCTCTCTCTCTCTCTCTCTCTCTCTCTCTCTCTCTCTCTCTCTCTCTCTCTCTCTCTCTCTCTCTCTCTCTCTCTCTCTCTCTCTCTCTCCTCTCTCTCTCTCTCTCTCTCTCTTTTCGCTGTCCATCTCAATATATGCGTTGCTCAAGCCCTGCTGTCTTTCATGTGTTCATGTTTAGGTTTCACCTGGCTTAGCAGCCTGTGGCAGATGAATAGCTACTGTTCATGATCTGACCAAATCTGCTCGGACGACTGCCCAAACACACGCACCCACACCACACACACACACACACACACACACACACACACACACACACACACACACACACACACACACACACACACACACACACACACACACACACACACACACACACACACACACACACACACACACACACACACACACACATAAACTCGCCAAGGCACACGTGCACACTTACAAGGATAAGATTTCCCCCTTACCATAGCACAGGAAATTAAACATTTATCAATCCTCCCCAACCCGTACCTTGTTATATTCTTATTCTACATAAATGGGTGTAGTCTCAATGCTTCAAACCTGAAGCCCTGCTAACTACACCCATGTTCTATACCAAGGATTTCCATGTAATGGGGGCATTAGTGGTTTTAATGATGTTACAGAAGCCTGCTTCCTACCCCTAGTTTCCTCATTTGGACAAGCATATCAATACCAATGCATGTTTCATCATAGCATTGTGGGATTCAATGTTTGCAATGCTTGTTATTATCCTGCTAAATAGTGGGCATCCGTCTTAGGATTTGTCCACAACAGCAACAAACCTCACCGCCTTCCCTTAATATCGTGTGCATTGTTTTTGTTCATTCATGCGTTCACACGTTGTTCTTTCTCAGGGACTCTGACCAACACTAATATGGCCTCTTGGTTCTCTTTATAGATTATATTACACACGCAAACAATAGGTTGCTATTTTTATAGGTTCCTCATTAGGTTTCCGGTAACATTTCCTTCAATAAGTAATGTGACCGTTGGAATTCCCATGATATAAGAAGCCTCGTTATAAACCAGGATAAACCTTATTATACAGCAGGACATTACTCCTAATTTTCCCAGTTGTGGAGCTTTATAAATCTTTCTAAACGTACGTGTTCTCCAAACGTTTTGGTAGGGGGTTGTTGTGTATACATAATAGTAGTCTTGAAAGCACATTAGCTTTAATGAGTTTCATTCGGCTTTCCCAGGACACTTTGAGGAGTATCTGTCCTTCAGAATTGCTTTCACTGGACAACAAGAATCCCGTCATAATCTTTGTAATTTATAACGTGCATTAATCGACCAGGAAAAAATTCGCAAACACAATATCACTCTTTGCGGTCCTTCTATGTTAACGTCAGGGGCACCATCGCCAACGGTTGGCAACTGTCATTTATCCTTCCGTGGACGATAGTTCAAGTAGTTAAACATTAAACACACAAGAGTGGAACTCATCGCCTCACACTCTCTAGGCTTGTGATGGCTGCTGTAAAAACAGAGTTAAAAGAAAGTGTAATCAACTGTATTGTTTATTGCTGTGGATGGCTCGGTTGTCAGTGCATCTTCCCACAGCTGCGTGCTTTTGAACTTTCACAGGGAGGTTCCTGCATTGAAGTATCATCTGCTGCAGTGTTGTTTGTTATCGCTATGCTATTTATTTATGTTATGTATTAATATGGTAAACAACTCGCAGAGGGATCAAGAGTTGGGCACGGCAGTTGGGTGAATCCTAATGTACTCAAAGTATATTAACACAACAGGTCAATGCTGGTTCTTCTCCGAAGGTTTTCCATTCTCTCATCAGTGGTTACACTAATATCATGTGCCATAATTCTGTAGGGGAGGACACATGGACTTAATTGTATTATTTTATTCAATAAAATGTTACGCAATATAATCATTATGAAAATTATGTACATCATTCTTCAAGGGCAATTCTGCTTTAGCCCTGGGCCGCTGTAAGTGATCCAAGGAATCATACTCTCTTCTCCCCCTTCCTATCCCATTCTCATCGCCATCATTCAGTCTTTAACTCTCTGTCTCTCTGACTCTCTCTATCCCGCATGATTTCCTGGTCTGTCATTCTCTACACATGACGACCCACTCTTCCATGATGCCTTTTGGCCACTGTCGACCTCTGATATTGGTTGGTGTGTGCAGGTGTGTGTGTGTGTGTGTGTGTGTTTGTGTGTGTGTGTGGATGTGTGTGTGTGTGTGTGTGTGTGTGTGTGTGTGTGTGTGTGTGTGTGTGTGTGTGTGTGTGTGTGTGTGTGTGTGTGTGTGTGTGTGTGTGTGTTTATGTGTGTGTGTTTATGTGTGTGTGTGGATGTCTATGTGTGTGTGTGTATGTGTGTGTGTGTGTGTGCGTGTGTGTGTGTGTGTGTGTGTGTGTGTGTGTGTGTGTGTGTGTGTGTGTGTGTGTGTGTGTGTGTGTGTGTGTGTGTGTGTGTGTGTGTGTGTGTGTGTGTGTGTGTGTGTGTCTGTGCATGTGCATCTTTCCTGCAGTGTAGTATCCATGGGTCAGGATAATAGATTCTAGAAGATTGTATTAAATTTCTCCAGTTCCTCTAGGCATCTGATTTTGGATCTGTATTTATGTCTATGCTGGAATACACATTTGTGTATAATTATGCATGCAAATATGTCCTTGTGTATGTGCGTAGGCTCTGTACACTTGAGTGTGCTTATATGTGTGTGTGAGTGACTCCATGGATGATTTCTCTCCTCTAACATCAATGTCGGGCAATTTAATCAATTGCCATGAGGCATATACTGCGCCTCCTCTGTCCTTTGCCTGCCTGCTCCATTATACCGCCATGTTGACATCCATCTTTATCCGTTTTGACACATCGACTGTCACTTTCTTACCGTTAAATGTCAAATACTTTCAACTCTATCCAATTCAAACAGTGACGCTGATGATGAATGAACAAAGGTGTTATTTTTGGAGAATTCTCTTTCCCATCGAATCTTGCTTATTTGAATGTCATTTTTCTGTCATCTCTTCTGTCTCTCTTCTCTTAGCAACTAATCAAAATGTGTTCGTCTTTGTGTGAATGATTTTAGCATAGACACCTTGAATTTTTGAGACCTGTTGCATCCCCTGATTTACAAGTCAACATGTTCAGAGTAGATCTGTGTGATCGGTAGTGGTGGAACTTATTAATACTTGCTTCTCTTTGTCTTGTTGCAGGCCAATAATGCACCAGAAATGGTGTACCTAGGTGGAAATATGATATCAAAACACATGAACACATGCTGCTGAACAGTCACACTCACCCCTGGGCGCCCATTACATGTGGTTGTTTATTTGCAATGTAAACCCCTGGTTTGTTTATGTCAGTAGCTAGTCATGGACCATCACTCTGCAGCTGCGAAGGGTGTATTAGCTATATCACAAACACACACACACACACACACACAGACACACACACACACAACCACACACACACACACACACACACACACACACACACACACACACACACACACACACACACACACACACACACACACACATACACACACACAAACACACACACACACACACACACACACACACACACACACACACACACACACACACACACACACACACACACACACACACACACACACACACACACACACACACACACACACACACACACACACGTGTAGGCACAAGACCACATGTGGACGCACTCACACAAACTGGCTCTTTTAATTAGAAGGAATGGCTGGGTACTGTAGCTTCTCCATAGGGGGTCACAGGACGATGAGTAGGAAACTAGTCCGAGAACATTGACTCTGACGCATTGTGTGATGTAATGAGTTCACTGGGGGTCACTCTACTGCTAGCTATAGTTGAAACCTTTTTTCATTTCATATTTTTTAAAGGACCATAATAAAACAAGCAGACACAACTGCAAGGCCTAAATCCATAACGGACAGGATGTTTTCTCAATTGTGTTGCTCTTCAGCAGAGGAGGTCCTTTTGTACATATTCACTCTATTTAGGCAGTCAACTCGTTTTTTTACTCATTTTGTCTGTCCTCTGCCTCTTTCACTGCCAAAAAATTATGCCTTTTTCAACAAAACCACAGTTTATGTATTCATGCCTTTTGTGGGTTACTTCATTCACCTGATAGAGGACAGAGGAGCGTATTGGGACCTTGCCATCTTCAATCGTTGGCAGGTTTTTAATGCAGCGCATTACGCTGTGAGATGACAAGGCGGAGCACGTAAAGAGTAGATTATGAGTGGTAAAGCCTGCAGCCCTAATGGCCTCACGGCATACTATATATGCCTTACAAAGTAATTCTTGCTAAACGACAAAGTATTTATCTCAATAATGACAGCTACAGCTGTAAAGACACAATGGACTATCTCACGCAGAAGAGCCCATGCACATAGACAGACACACAAACAGACACACAAACACACATACATGCACATACGGACACACACAAACAGGCACACCCCGACAAACACACAGACACACACATGCACACCCACACTCACACGCGCAAACACACACACACACACACACACACACACACACACACACACACACTTGTACGCACACAAACACACACACACACACACACACACACACACACACACACACACACACACACACACACACACACACACACACACACACACACACACACACACACACACACACACACAAGAAGACACAGAGAGCTAGGGGGAGTAAAGAGAGAGACTCTGTGCACCACACAGCTTGTAATATTTTAAGTGCAAAAAGGAGAGGAGACATCTTTGTATTGATTCATCCGAAAAATGAATTATTCCATTTAAGGAATCCCATCTATCCAGTTTAATCATTCCAGCCTGTTGCATTGAGCTCGGTTTTAGCAGGTTGTTCTCAGACTGAGGGTAAGGGATGTATCACGGGTTTCCAAGGTTTCCAAACACCTCCCTCTTATTCTCCAGTAGACTCCTCTCTATCCATTAAAGAAGAACCATAGAACACTCAGACCCAACGTATTGTCAGCAGTCTACAGTACGTATATGCTAAAAGATCTGTTCATTTATTTTTGTATCCTGGGGAGTTATTTGATACAAATATGGTTTGTTTAAATATGAATGCATCAATGTACAATGGGTCAATCCAGTTATGCCGCTTTTCCACCGCACATGTAGCTCGACTCGACTCGACCCGACTCGACACGACTCGACACGGTAGCAGCACGGGTCGTTTTCCACCGCAAATAGTACCTCCTGGACGTGGGCGGGGTCGGCTGCGCGAAAGGGCCGTGACGTATTTTTGTACGCGACGCAAACAACACCTACGCAACCCACACATGGACAGAACCCACATAACAACAATGGAGGACATCGATAACATTAATATTATTAGCTGGCATGTTGAAGAAGTTGAAGAAGTGGACTATGCTGGCCGCGGCGCTGCTATGGCTGTTACCAGCATGGTTGCCATGTCGCTCTCGTGACTTCGTCACACTCTCTGGCCAATCAGTGGCCGGCCATCTGCCGACGTCACCTTTTAGCATCGGCTCAGCGCCGCTTGGAACCTAGAGCGAGGCGGTACTAGAAAAAGCAGCCACTTCAGGTACCAGATACCATGTTTTCGCGGTGGAAACGCAAAAAATGCGAGCTGAGTCGAGTCGAGTCGAGTCGTGTCGAGCTGGTACCATGCAGTGGAAAAGCGGCATTAGATACCCTTCAATTTGTTCTTATAGGTTCTAATCATAGGCCTATGATACATGGGATTTATACTAACCACACAATGCGGTTGTATGTATGGAGAACATCCAATCAGGATTGATGTGTCAGCTCTCACAGGGAAGACAAGGCCAAGCCTTAAAGGATGAGGGAGTGATTTAGATATTTAACTGTCACAGCGGTGAACATCATAAAGTACAACACAGCATGGACTAGATCAGAGAGCTGAAACACAACCAAGAGGAATGTACAGTACAGAGGTCTGAAGCCATGAGGGCCCAGCCACCCTGACAGCAGAATGACGCTGATGCTTCTTCAGATATGCCGAGGACGACACTGTTGGGACTCCCCTGAGGAGCTGGAAGTCAAGAGTGTCATGTGACACAGGGAAAACCGCAGAGCGCTCGTCACACGATGCCCTGCGGGGTCCCGGGGGGACTTTGAGATGTTTCAAGCGGTCTTTGTACTTGATGCTGTCAAAACGTGGTGCTGGTGGTGGTGGGCTCTTTGCATTCAGGCTTATAGCCTCAAACTGACAGCCAGCGTTAACTACTGAAGATAATTGTGAATATGAGATTGCTGGTGATATTCCATTGAGTTTCCTTTTGGATCTGTTCTGAGTTCTTCCTGTGTGCCATCGTCTGAATACTCATTTGCCTACCTTTAAGTTTTGCATCATTTTGATAGACAACTACTGTTAAAACTATTATTATTATTATTATTATTATTATTATTATTATTATTATTATTATTATTATTATTATCATCACTAAATCCCCCGCATCATCCCTCCCTTTCCAACGGTTAAGGTGGCCTGTACTGGCCTGTATTGTGTAAGGGGCCAAAATGATCTGATCGTCTACGATAGCATTGAGTAGCGATGAGGTTCTGTGATAAATTCATGTATGTTCGCATAATGTAAATTCAAAACTATTGCTCATAGCTTCCAGGTAAAGGTTACTGTACATTGAACAAGATTGTACATTGCGTTTTTCTCCCGTCAATAAAATAAGTACGAACCATTGAACTGAATGGGAAATAAAATAAGTACAAATCATTGAACCGAACGGTTCAAAGACAGGCCGCAAGTTCCATTTTTCGAAAAAGGGACATTAACTTTAAATCGTAACAAGGTCAAGGCTTTTTAGCCTGCAAGTAAAAAAAAAAGGCTGAAACTAAGGTAAGGGAAACACAATTTATATTGTCAACGGACTATGAACACTAACAGCCTCCAAAAAGTAAAAAACTGGATGAGGATGAAATATATAAACGCTGTTTGCGGTACTTTCACTGTTATTGCCAGGTGTCATAAAATGCGGTATGTGCTTTGGGTTTGATGGATTTTTTTTTTTTATGAATAGGCCCTGCTTTGCGGGTTATTTTGAAAGCGTACGGTTATTTTCCATTTTTTATTTATTTGTGTGCCGAGTGATGTGTGTGGCGGGGAACATTTGTCTGGTGATAAGGTAGTCTTTGGACAGGCGCCATGCCAGGAGGGAGGTCAAGGAAGCAGATCATTCCTCTTCCGAGACACTATCATTTATCAGGCCTGGCTGCTTACACCTCACAGCCTCCAGGTACGGCAGTGTGTTACAGGGTGTGTGTGTGTGTGTGTGTGTGTGTGTGTGTGTGTGTGTGTGTGTGTGTGTGTGTGTGTGTGTGTGTGTGTGTGTGTGTGTGTGTGTGTGTGTGTGTGTGAGTGTGTGCGCGCGCGTGTGTGTTACAGAAAAAAAGGGATTGACGGATATGTGTTCTTGCACATTTTTTGCATTTGTGCAAATAAAAAATAGTAGAGAGAAAGATAGAGTAAGTCCTTTCTGATACTAAATTCTCACTCAATTGGTATTCACACTACAAACATTTGTTAAGTTATAAAGAAGTTATTTGTATTTATACATTTATTTTATTCAAGGGTGACAAATTGTCTCCAATCCTCATGTGGTGATTTCAGACACATCGCTCACATAACCACAACAGTGAACAGTAGTTTTTCCTGATGGAGTGGTCATCAGAATGCCATCTGTCCATGTTGATGTGCAAACAAACAAACACTGTTTCATGGCAACAAGTCAGGGCTACGTGAAGGACTTACCTATTTGTCCTTACTTCATGTCCGTCTTTATTTCAGGGTTAGGTATGCAATATATAGATAATATAAACAATTGTCTTACTGCATTAAAATACTTAATCTATTATCTTCTACAAAGCTGTATTGCAGGTAAAAACAATAAGGTAGTAAATAATAGGATTGTGAACTCTGAAAACACATCCTTAAAGTTATTGGTTACCTCCAATGCATTCTCCCGCACTGACATCATTACAGAGAGGAGATCTGTTGTCATATGTCATCCATGTTTACGTAGGCAATTTCTCTCCTCTACCTCTCAGTCAATTTGGCCATCAAAATAGAAGCTTCCAACTGAGAGCAATTAAAGCTCGATACAGATTGGTCTTATTCAGCTGTCAGTGTTTGTAAATCATAAGCAATGTGGACACGCACGGCCACAAACAGAACAGACACACTCACACAAATTCATACTCTCACATACATAAACGCACCACGCATATATGAGCGAGCGTCGACCCCCTCCCCCCACACACACACACACACACACACACACACACACACACACACACACACACACACACACACACACACACACACACACACACACACACACACACACACACACACACACACACACACACACACACACACACAAGCACACAATCACACAAGAACACACTTGAGCACAGTTCAGTAGATATAACATCTTGGCAATTATATTCTAGACATTGAGATGAAAGATCCTGACACCTTTCCTTTGCATTATAATAACAATAATTAATATAATAGTTATATCAAAGTGTGAGGTGACAGGAATGTGTGTGTGTTGATAAAACATGTGTGTGTGTGTTCCTGTGCATGTGTTATGCATCAAGGTCTTTATTTAGTTTTTTCTACTGTGCTCCACTCCTACGCCTGAGCCTGTATCCCAGTGGCTTGAGTGCCTCACGAGCTGCAGAGCCATCGATGGGATGGGAGCATTAAAGGGCCCTCAGTCAACACAAGGACCACATCAACCACTGGTCATGTGTGTCTATATG
>NC_079427.1:17609676-17614676 GCF_026213295.1 Gadus chalcogrammus
GCAGCAATTTAATTAGTTTTACTGCAAAGGCAGAGCAAAAAATATATGCGACACAAATGTATATTCTCACTGTTGGAAATAAAATCCAGATCTAACTTTGTAAAGAAGAGATTTAGGAGGTTCAGACACTGTTAAAGTCAGACCAAGAGAAAATGTTGAAAAAAGGCCCTGAAATGCAGATAATTGGCAAGTATAAGAGATAGAGATATATTGCACTTTAAGGAACTGGTTCAGAAAATTCCACGTTAAAATGAGATGCTTTACGATGCTAAACGTAGTAGAGCGAGTGATCGAGCCGTGCACTGCTTTTATTGGAGCTTTAATCAGAGAACTTTTGTCATCTAAATAATTCATCCCCGTGAGAAGTCCCATCTCACAGGGAAAGGCACTTGCTGAATTGTGCAGATTTATTTCATTGTGTTGTTTCTGTGTGTGTGTGTTTATGTGTATGTGCCCTATGTGTGAGTGTGAGTGTGTGTGTGTGTGTGTGTGTGTGTGTGTGTGTGTGTGTGTGTGTGTGTGTGTGTGTGTGTGTGTGTGTGTGTGTGTGTGTGTATGTGTGTGTGTGTGTGTGTGTGTGTTTGTGTGTGTGTGTGTGTGTGTGTGTGTGTGTGTGTTTGTGTGTGCAAGATTGAAAGTGTGTGTGTATGTGTATACGTGCTTCTGTGCAGTAAGAGAAGCATAGCATTGACTTCAGACTTCAGATATCACAACTTCAGTGACTACTCTGAAGCGTCTCTTCTTCAACTGTATATTCATCAACATCCACTTCTAAAACCTTTTTTTCTCTGTAGTCCCATGCAGGTTTCTTATTGATGAATCATGATCCTTTGACCCGCCATCGAACCACATCAGTTTATTTTCTCATCAATTTGTGTCAACGAATGCTTCTGTCTATGAGTTCAGACTCTTCACTGTCTGTCTTCCTCAGGTTCTGTCTTTAAAAAGGAACCTAAAACTTTCTCTGCAGCATTCCCTGAGCCGTCCATTTCTCCAAACTTTTTTTTTAGCAGTTGCCTGACCTTACTTACCTCCTACACAAAATGAAAAAATAATGCAGCTTCTGAAATCAAAAGCATAGTTCTGAGATAGTGGTGTAGTGTGGCTTGCCATGTCATCCTTACTTCTTCAGTTCTTGCCTCAGTCTTGTATTTCTTAGGATATACAACTCTTTGCAGTTTCAGAGAATGTCTTTCCAAATCTCCCTTGGGAAGCAATCTATCCAACACAGCCCACAACTCTACACATTTCCTCCTACATGACAAACAATTGTTTGACCAATAACAACTGATCAAGTCATTTTGGATTTCCAAGAGGAAATTATTCTGATCTCCCCAGTTTTTTTTTGTATTTTATCTATCATTTAAAAAACAGGTGGGCTGTTCTCTTGATTTGAATTACAGAGCAACAACATTTAACAGGTTGGTTAACAGTTTTCTGTAGAAAGTCTGTTGGACATTAAAAGATGGCAGTTACAATCACAACAATTTTCGCAACAGCTGGCTTTCTATTTTTAAAAGTTCCTTTTTGGTAAAAATGTTGGAATTGTTTTTTAAGCACCGACTGGGACTGCGTCTCCTCTCATGTTGGCTCTCATGCAGGGACCCCAATGGCTTGGAGAGCGGCCAATCCAATCAGCTGTTAGGCTTCACTCTCTTCCAACTCACTGGACTTTCTGTTATCCTGAGTAAAATACTGTGAAATAGCTTTAGAGACAATCTGCCTCATAAAATAACAGGCAATTCATCTTGGCAGATATTTATGCAGGTGTATATGTGTGATAGATAAGGGCTTTTGTGTACATGCATATGCATGTTTCATGCCATTTATGTGTGTATATATCAGGTGTCCACGTCGACTGTTATCTTTCTGTTGATGTGTGTGTATGTGTCCGTGTATGTGTGTGTGTCTGTGTGTGTTTCTTTGTGTGTGTGTGTGTGTGTGTGTGTGTGTGTGTGTGTGTGTGTGTGTGTGTGTGTGTGTGTGTGTGTGTGTGTGTGTGTGTGTGTGTGTGTGTGTGTGTGTGTGTGTGTGTGTGTGTGTGTGTGTGTGTGTTGGCATAGCAGTAACTGTGAGCACAGCTGTCCAATCCAAAGAGACACAGGAGGCGGGACACAGGTGTCACATTCACAGCAAACGACATCCATAATTATCTGACTGTTTGCCTCTCTGGCTGCCAGCGCTTGTGTGCGTGCGTGTGTGTGTGTGTGTGTGTGTGTGTTTGTGTGCATGTGTGTGTGTCTGTGTGTGGGTGTATGCGTGTGTTGTGAGTGGTGTGTTATGATGTGTGTGCGTCTTAGTTTGTAGCTGGACACTGAAACTAATTAAATAAATCGAATAAATAAATACATACATGAATAAATAAATACACTCATAATCTACTTGGAATCTAATCAGCCTTGAAATAGGAATTTGGCTATGTTCACAATAGCCAAAATTAAATAAGTTTAAATTAAATAAGAAACAAAATTTAATCTACTAAACCTTATTACCCTGCAGAGGTCATGAAGTTTATTTTTAAGCCTAGATGAAGTGCTACCGCTATAACTAGTACTTTTCTGTGTGCACCAGACAGCACAGCATTTGGAAACGCCAAATAAATATTACCAATTCGAATGCATTGGAGAAGTCAAGGCCTCTGGCCGAGAGGTCAGACGCCCATGGTGTCATAACGATCCACCACCACCTCATCATTAACTTCATAGGTGTGTATGATTATCCTCGTTAGCTGAGGGGAGTTCACGGCTTCCCTGAGCAGCCTGAGCCAGCGATGCCTGGAGATTCATGAGCGTGGCTCCCCACTCCCTCAGCCCCCGTCCTGGCGGTAATTAGGGGCTAAGGGTTGTGAAAAGAGGCCCGGGCCCTCATGAGGTGTGCAGCGTTCATACACACACCGTTGTCATTGACCATGGCCCCGATGAACACGCCCCCCAGTGGCCTCTTCCCACAGGCCTGTGTGTGTGCGCGGGTGTGTGTGTGTGTGTGTACGTGTGTGTGTGTGTGTGTGTGTGTGTGTGTTTGTGAGAGACTGTGTGGGTGTGTGGTTGTGTGGATGTGTTTGCGTGTGTGTGTGTGTGTGAGTGTGTGTATGTGTGAAGCTGTGTGTGAGTGTGTCTGTAAGTAAAGATAAAGGTCATGATGCATGGAGAAAGGGATGAATATTCATTAGGCCGGCAGAAGCAGAATAGTTTTGTTGAAAAAAACTGCTGGTTTTACATAAGCATTGATGATTTGGGCTATATATCCTCTTGCAGTGTTCCCTGTTCAGTCGGGGGTGCATTGTGAAAAGTGTGTAGTGTAACAGGGATCTATCATTTCATTGGCACATTTCCATAGTTTTCGTTCAGTTTTTCTGTCGTGCTTCAGGCAGCAAGAGTACATCCACACTACGCCACATGAAAGTGTAAACGCAGGTTTTTTTCCTCCAGTCTGGTCTTCCCTACAGTCAGTTGGCAGTTCCCAACGACCGAAAAACAACTCAGAAAATAAATAAATAATAAAGTTTGTTCCCTGAGGTAGAAACCTTAAAAAATATCGGGTATTGCCTTGTTGACAAAAATCACGGTCGAAAAATGTACATTTCTGAAATAAATATTTCAGGTGATAAGGCATATATGGTACAATGTACATTGTCTATATTCAGAACCAACCCGACCGGGTAAAGCAGGACGCAAATGAGCATTATCCCCCTACTTACCAGGGAAATGAATAGTTGACGCAATATATAACAACAAAAGATATTCAATCGATAAAAAAAGAAAGAACATTTTCCACAAAAAATGATTGTTTGTTAGATCTTACGGTTGGAAAAGCCTTCATAGCAACGGTCTGTATTCCTAGCAGGGATTTGGTATTCAGAAATAACAGACTGTAAAATGCCGTTATTGAACAACCATAAATGAGGATTCAACAAAATAATGAAACCCTTTAAACACCTGAACCGCTTTGCTGTAAACTTTCAAATCCACCCAAAAAAAACTTGCAACCTATTGATGCAACATTTGCTTAGCCTTTCTGTTTCGGCTCTCTTATTGTGAGTCTCAACAGAAGAATCCTTCAGAGCCATTACCGTCGGAGAGATCTTCTTTCTGCGCCACATAGAAGCGGGCAGATTTGCTTCAGCAGGAATGTGGTGACCCCATCACAACAGCAGCAGACGCTCAGACGCGTGTCTCTCTCTCCTCCATCCGTCGGCGGCTATCTCTGTCATCAGCGTGTTTTGAAGCCCGATTCACCTTTCCTGTGCAATCCGGTGTCACAGGGGAATTAAATCCATTGATTGGCCAGGCAGCGAGAGGAATACAGCCGGAGAGAGATGTACTGCGTTTGGAATTCTTTGTGCGTGTTTGAGTGTGTTAAGGTGTGTGAGTGTGTGTGTGTATCTGTGTGTGTGTGTGCAGTTTTGTGTGTGCGTGTATGTGTCTATCGTTTTGTGTAAAGGTGTGTGTCTGTCTGTGTGTGCGTCTATATATGTGTGTGTGTTTGTGTAGTGTTGTGTGTGTGTGAGGGGGGTTCTGTATGATTTTGTGCCTGTTTGTGTGTGTGTGTGTGTGTGTGTGTTCAATATCGTGTGTGTCTGTGTGTGTGTATCTGTTTGGAGGTGTGTTTGAATATATGTCTCTGAGTGTGTGTGTCTGAGTGTGTGTTTGTGTAAAGGTTTATGAGGAGGAGTTTAGGAGTGTGGGGGGCCTTGTGTATGATTGTGTGTCCGTGTGTGTGTGTGTGTGTGTGTGTGTGTGTGTGTGTGTGTGTGTGTGTGTGTGTGTGTGTGTGTGTGTGTGTGTGTGTGTGTGTGTGTGTGTGTGTGTGTGTGTGTGTGTGTGTGTGTGTGTGTGAAGAGGTGGCTATGGGGCTGAGGGGTGTGTGTGTGGGGTTGGTGGATGGGGGGGGGGGGGGGGGGTCGTGGACAAGTTCAATTTATGTCTGGGAAATGGAATTCATACGGCGGCACCCCTCCTGCGGAAGACCATGCATACGCAGAAGACGTTTATTGTTGTGTT
>NC_079427.1:17617176-17677176 GCF_026213295.1 Gadus chalcogrammus
CCTAGTGTGAATTAAGCAAAGGCAGCGATAGATTTTAGAGGGAAGATGTGAATGAGTTTCCCATGTGAGTCATCCTGGGTCAGTTTAGCAGACTTGTTTATTTCAGCGATGCTTTGCCAGTGGATGGGAACTGTGATCTGGTCTCACTAGATGGGCCAAAGCCTTACAGCCAAAGTGACCGTGTTGGTACCAGACAGATGGTTGGTAAATTGGCCCACATAAGCAGTACCACACGTTCAGAGAGAGAGAGAGAGAGAGAGAGAGAGAGAGAGAGAGAGAGAGAGAGAGAGAGAGAGAGAGAGAGAGAGAGAGAGAGAGAGAGAGAGAGAGAGACGGAGACGGAGACGGAAAGAGAGAAACGGAGAGAGAGAGACGGAGAGAGGGACGTGGATTTTGAAGTGAGAGTCAAAAACACCACAAATGAAAGATTACGATATGACAAGTTACATTTTGGTGGAGAGTTGTGAGTCCGCATTGAAATTAACAGCACTCAAAGCTGAGTACCAATCTGCTGTCCTTGATGAGGGAGAGACAGAGAGAGAGCCAGAGAGAGAGAAAGACAGACAGACCGGGACAGACGGAGACGGTGAGAAAAAGACAGGCAGAGACCGACATGAGCGAGAGAGAGAGAGAGAGAGAGAGAGAGAGAGAGAGAGAGAGAGAGAGAGAGAGAAAGAAGCAACAGGTTAGGGGAGAGATAAAGAGGGGGAAGGAAAAAGAGAGGGAGAAGGAGAGTTAAAGATTGAGAAAGAGGGAGCGATGGAGATTGTTGGAGAGGGAGAGGAAAATATCTGACATGACAAGGTCGCAGAGAGAAGTGAGTGAAAACTCAAAAAAACATGTGGAGACATGGCGAGATGACAGCCAGCCCCCTGAAATCTTCCCGGTCCCAGTGTGAAGGACGGATGTGCACAGAATGTGCACAAAATATGGAATATGTCTTGACGGACTGGACGGCGAAGTTGGACAGGAACGTCGTGATGGAACTTAGGGCGCTATTAGGTGTCTCTCTATGCAGTGGGCAGGCTGAGCCAACAAACCACCTGGGTCAGTGGGACCCTCAAGTATTTAGTGTGTGTGGGTGTGTGAAATCTCTCTCTCTCTCCCTCTCCGTCTCTCTCTTTTTCCCTATGTGTCTCTGTATTTTTCTCCCTCACTCTCTTCCTCTCTCCCTTCTCTCTTTCTCCCTCTCTCTCTCTCCCTCTCTCTTTTTCCGTCTCTCTATCTGTCTCTCTACCTCTCTCTCTCTCTCTCTCTCTCTCTCTCTCTCTCTCTCTCTCTCTCTCTCTCTCTCTCTCTCTCTACCTCTCCCTCTCTCTCCCTCTCTCTCTTTCTGTCTCTCTCTGAATGTCACATAGAGAGGGATAGTGTGGTGCGTCTGCAGTGATAACAAGGTGTTACGGTGTCTCCTGGTCAAATGTTGTATTACAGGACGTTCGGCTGCTCATCAGATGACGCCATCAGATATGCAGAGTAATAAAAAAGGGGTGTGAGGGAGGCGTGGAGGAATAAGGAAGCATGTCATTTTTTTATTTTTTCACACTTGTCTCTATCTCTCCCTCTCTCCCAATCTGTCCCTCTCTCGCACATACACACACACGCACACACACACACACACACACACACACACACACACACATACACACACAAACACACACACGCACACACACACACACACACACACACACACACACCCACACACACACACACACACACATAGTACACACATTGCACAACTTGGTAGTGGGTTTAAAACAATGGGAGGAAATTATTTGAGCGTGTTGATGGCAGTGATGGATGATAGCCTGTCAGCTGCTGTGGAATATGAATAAGTGGAGGAGGAGGAAGAGGAGGAGGAGGAGGAGGAGGAGGAGGAGGAAGGTATAAAACAACCCTCACCTGCAAAGCCTTCCATGAAATACTCAGACAGCTGTGGTTTTATGAGGTAGAATTCACCACTGCTGACATACCGTAATTACTGCAAACAATTCGACACACAGGGGAACTGCAGGAATCCAACGTTATTCGACGTGTTGTTATTTTACATCTGTTTTTTTCATTTTATGATGAGATCACAATGAAGGGAGGAAACAGCATTTCAATAATCACCATAAACATTTGAAGTCGCGCAAGACGGACAGGGAATCCTGTTGAAAGTTAGCAACCTTCTTTTTGTTTGGAGTAATTACGTGTGCGTCTCTCTCATTCTCTCTTACTCTCATTGGAGACAGGATGGAGAGGGAGAGAGTGTGTGTGTGTTTGCCTGCGGCTCTGTTACTGATTTGCCTCAGAGAAGATGCAGAGCAAAGAAAATGACCAAAAATAAAGAAATATTTATGCAAATGGTGGGAGTTAAGAGGAAGATCTGTAGAGGGATTGGGGGTATTTCCTATACAATACAATACCATACTTTTTAATTGTCTGTAACAATCGAAAGTAGAGGCTAGAGATGCCTTTGATGTTTGTATTTCTGCACAAATTAAAAAGTTATTTCACACTATGGATGAAAAAAAAGGATGCACAAATTAGTTGTGTGCATTAGGGCCTGAATGCAGACAGATGCAAGTGAAACAGGTCTTTAAGTTAAGTTAAGTTAAGTTATCCTTTATTAACTATTCTCACTGACCTTCACTACCATTTCACAACTCAATTCCCCAACCAAGTGTTGTAGAACTATCAGCCTTCTTAACATTTGGGAAAACGAAAGTGCTGCATTCTACAGTGGATCAATCCCAACTCCCCTTGAAACCATGCAACCTCTCCAAATGATTTGACCTCTTCACCAAGCTGTGAAACACATTTCCTTAAACATAGTTCTTTTAATCAATTTATCAAAAGATGTATTTGTAGCAGTGCATTATATTCCATTGTAATCAAATGCTATGATGTCTTCAATTTCGGGACTGCAGCCTTGACTTTCCCCATAATCTAGGGTGACCAGATTTGAGTTTGTGAAAAAGAGGACACTTCGTCGCGGGGGGGGGGGGGGGGGGGGGGGGGGCGAAAACATGGGTATTTTTTCTTTAGTTCGTCCATGAACTTACATTTACGTTTAGGCATGGCTGCAGACAGTGGCGATCCTAGGTCCAATTGCGCCCGGGCAAGATTGTTGACGGGGGGGGGACGGGGGGGGGGGGGGGGGGCTAGGGTATTTGTATCGTGAGCCTACGTACTTCAGTGGGGGTTTCATTCCGTCTATACACGGCACCTTCTCAACGAGCACATGAGATCGGTCGCCCAATGACAGACTCTCTCTACAGTCAGCTCGCGCAAGAAGGTGGAACGTAAGGGAGATACCATTTCCAGAACTTGGAAGGCCGTAATAACCATAGACATATACAATGGTAATAACTAGTAGGTTATGTGAAAGACCCAGAAACACAAATATGCGACGAGGCAAAAAAAAATAAAAAGATAATAATAACAATAATATATATATTTATTTTTTTTTGCGACGAGGCAAAATACCGGACGTTTTTGGAATCCCTGCCGGACGCATTTTTTAGGTCTCGAAAAGAGGACATGTCCGGGAAAAAGAGGACGTCTGGTCACCCTACCATAATCTGTGGAGGGATCATGGAATGGCTAGCCTACACTCTAACCATCATCTGTGGAGGGATCATGGAATGGCTAGCCTACACTCTCACCATCATCTGTGGAGGGATCATGGAATGGCTAGCCTACACTCTCACCATCATCTGTGGAGGGATCATGGAATGGCTAGCCTACACTCTAACCATCATCTGTGGAGGGATCATGGAATGGCTAGCCTACACTCTCACCATCCTCTGTGGAGCGATAGTGAAATGGCTAGCCTACACCCTCACCATCATCTTTGGAGGGATAATGTCATGGCTAGGCTGTTGGACACCAAAACCCAACAGGTACTGACGGTTGACTCGTTAGATCCCTAACCAACACAGCCTAACCTGCAGGAATCTTTACAGCAAGTTACCTAACGCCCTTCTTGTTCTTCAAATCCTGTGTACCTTAATTCACTGTAAGTTGCTTTGGATAAGAATAACATTTTGCGATAACTAACTAGTAAAACAATGACCACGTCTATTACATGGCTGGACTGATAAAAAGCTGATTGCTCAGCCGCTCCATCTTTGCATATGGTGGGCTGGTCTGACCCAATGCGTTGCTTTAACTGGTTTAGCCGCCTTACTTACTGTTTGCTTTCAGTTTCATGGTGGCAGCCAGCCATTGGTCCATGGAGCTGCCCGTTCCACCCCTCGCCTTCTGTCAAGACCAATCCACCCAATCACAGCTCAAGTGCCAGTGCCACCCCTGACTTACTTATGATTGGCCGGCCAAAACTCGTAGGGTCTTCCCCAAGGCTCTCTTACACGACGAAAGTGTCACAAGAGAGACTGGATATGAAGGCTCGTAATGGGGCTAGTCCTTTGCAAATGCTTCGAAGTGATCGAGCGAGAGAAGTTCCACTAAACGCTCCCATGTCTTGAGAAGTCGGTGTAGTGAGATCACAGGGTATCAGTGGAGCACAATGTGCCACGCTCAATTCAGCGATGTGCCCTGTGAGAAGTTCACTCCTTCCTTCTCATGGCTCACGAAGATGGGGATAGGGAGGTGGGAGGCGCGGACGGGGAGGGGAGAAAGGTCAACGAGGCCATTCAATCGCCTAGCAGCCATCATTTAGTAATTATTCCCCCTTAAAGCCTGGGTGAGGAAGAAGAAAGGAAGGGGGGCAGAGAAAGGGAGATGGAGGAAAAAGACAGAGCGAGAGAAATAAATACACAGATGGAGGGGTGAAGTGTGTGTGCCAAAGCCAAGTTACACAATAAAACAACGTTGAGGGGGAGGAAGGGACAGGAGGAGAGGCAGGCGAGGACAGCAGGAAGGGGGTGAGGGGGGGGGAGGAGAAAGAGACAGCCTGCCATTGGTAGCTGAAGCGTGTACGAGTGTGACAGCAGACAATAGTAACCAGATGGCAACTCTTCCTTTGTTAACTTTGATGGATATCCTGCGTTTGGCGTCGAGACTCGGCACGTCATTATACCAAGGGAAGGTAGTTATTAGCGGCACACGTTGCAATGCGGTGTCCATGTGTAGTGATCAAGGCACTGGCTGTGTGTGTGTGTGTGTGTGTGTGTGTGTGTGTGTGTGTGTGTGTGTGTGTGTGTGTGTGTGTGTGTGTGTGTGTGTGTGTGTGTGTGTGTGTGCGTGCGTGCGTGCGTGCGTGCGTGCGTGTGTGTGTGTGTGTGTGTGTGTGTGTGTGTGTGTGTGTGTGTGTGTGTGTGTGTGTGTGTGTGTGTGTGTGTGTGTGTAACAACATACAAAATCCCTGTGGCATTTAGCTAGAAGGACCTGCTATTGGAAGGGTACTGCTTATACTAATTCAATTGAATATATTGGATTTGAAAAATATTTATTCAAGTGTGCGGTGACTCAAATGAGCTAGCAATATCGCCATCCAATATCCGTCCTATAACACTTCTGGTGGCGTAGATTAACAACAAAATGGCATCACAAACATCGGAAAAGGCAATAAAACTGGGTCCAAGCACTGATGTGATTTGCTCTGGAATTCGGAAGGAACTTCATAACATAATAAATATCAGGCCAAGGAATCGTTGGCCCCCTTTTCTTTTCATCAGAAATCCGATCTCTGTGACATGTCGGCATGGGTGGTGGGGAGGCGGGGGGCTGCACTTAATATGAGGGTCTGGGTGTGTGTCACACGGTTGTCGTTAGCGATTCTGAGCCCTCGATCACACCGGCTCACCCTGGCAGACCATAGGGAGGCCTACATATGAGGAATCAATCACATGGCTTCAGACTGCAGCAGCCCCCTCGCTGTGATGTGTAAATACTCAGGGTAGCTTGATGGATGGAGGATTACTGTAACACGGATGTTCCCAAACAGGGCCCCGATGGTAAAGCTGGAGCGCAGAGAGGAGATTAGAGGGGTATGGTACTGCTATGGTGTTGTTCCCCCCCCCCCCCCCTCATGATTTAAAAGCGGTGAGGTTGGAGAGAAAGAGCTAGGGTTTGTTCCTAGGAATGTTAATCAGCAATAGCATGTAAATATCAGCTTGAACGACTTTGGTGTCAACAAAGGTTCAACTAGGGGTTTTTTTGTGTGAACATAAATGTGGTAAAATAAGTAAATCGTAGTTGGGGAGAAGGATTACCATATCACCTTAAAGCTTGGTGAGGTATTTTCAGGTCAAAGATAATTGTGCCACTATCATTTTGTCTAGGAGTAGATTGGACAAACCGGGAAATATCATTTCAGAAGTCAGGAACAAAGATAAAGATTTAATTATGATTGTATTTCCGAAGGCTACCGGTATTGGAAGGTCAGATTGCAACTGACATTAGTGTTGTTCCGGATGAACTCACGGTTTTCAATGGATCGCTGCTGCTCCGGGTGGAGAAAGAGCACTCCCCCTGTATCCCCAGAGATAGATTACAGAGAGCGAGTGTGTGTGGGGGGGTGCTGGGGTTGGTTGTGTAGTTCTGAACACACCCAGAGGGAAGTGACCAATATTGTTTGGCTAATGAACACAGTGGGAAATAATCATCCACTCTATGCTAATATATTGTATAATGAAACCGCGAATCTTGGTGAAGGTTGAAATGACCAAAAAATAAATAATTGCATGTCTATACATAACAAAAAGGCACAAATACACAAACACACGTGGAGACACATGTGCAAAAAAACAAACAAAACCACCCATGCACTCACATATCATCCCATTTGTGTGTATGTATATTACAATATATTGATATTGATACAAATGTGTCTGCATGCAGTCATATATATCCATTTATGTTAATACGCAAACCTATAATGTGTGTGTGTGTGTGTGTGTGTGTTGTGTGTGTGTTTGTGTGTGTGTGTGTGTGTGTGTGTGTGTGTGTGTGTGTGTGTGTGTGTGTGTGTGTGTGTGTGTGTGTGTGTGTGTGTGTGTGTGTGTGTGTGTGTGTGTGTGTGTGTGTGTGTGTGTGTGTGTGTGTGTGTGTGTGTGACAGACGGACAGAAGAAGCATTATAAGCTAACATCGGCTGCTAATGTCAAGAATTTAGGCAGGTATCCACTGAGATTTGTTAGTGTTTTGTAAATCGATCGCTGAGTTCGAGCCCTATAACTAAACATGTTGTTCTTGTCCCACGGTCTGACAGCAGAGTCTTTGATCAGCCGAGTGTAGCGTCCCTGCTATTGTAGCTGCTGAATGCTACAGAAGTGGTGAACACCCAGCCACCGATCAGCAGACCGGCCGCTCTGCTATGGCTAATGACACCGCGCAGACTCAAGGAGGAGATGTTAACGAAGCGGAGACAGGAATACATTAAAAGTCCAGCAGCCGTGCCTGGATTTTCATTTCAATTGTATTTTTAAAAATCCCAATCATTTCTATCCATTTTTAGTTTTTAACTATATTCATGAATGTGTTTTTTTGAGCAGCTTTGTATTAAGGACATTGCAGAATGCAAATCAGCAGTGATAACTCTATCCACCCCCATTTAGACATTGTTTTCTCCTTGAATGGGGGGAGTGGAACTACTCATGATTGTGTGTTTCTGCGTGTGTGTGTGTGTGTGTGTGTGTGTGTGTGTGTGTGTGTGTGTGTGTGTGTGTGTGTGTGTGTGTGTGTGTGTGTGTGTGTGTGTGTGTGTGTGTGTGTGTGTGTGTGTGTGGGTGTGTGTGTCTGTGTGTGTGTGTGTGTGTGTGTGTGTGTGTGTGTGGGTGTGTGTGTCTGTGTGTGTGTGTGTGTGTGTGTGTGTTTTTTTCTGGGTGTGTGTGTGTGTGTGTGTGTGTGTGTATGTGTGTATGTGTGTGCGTGGATGCATGTTGCCAAGGTTTTTCTGTTTTTGAGGAGGAGATCTCCGCCCCCAGGTGGTGCTGTACCATTAGCAATCCAGGTCCAAACACTCCAGGTGATATATGGCTGCAAGGATCCTGGCTTGTAAGGATCTCTCTCTCTCTCTCTCTCTCTCTCTCTCTCTCTCTCTCTCTCTCTCTCTCCTCTCTCTCTCTCTCTCTCTCTCTCTCTCTCTCTCTCTCCCTCTCTCCCTCTCTCACCCTCTCGCTCTCGCTCCCTGAGTCTGTGTGTGTTTGTGTATGGGCTCATTGTTTGTTTCCCTTGCTTGGTTTCTGTATATGTGTGTTTAGGTGTGTGTGTGTGTGTGTGTGTGTGTGTGTGTGTGTGTGTGTGTGTGTGTGTGTGTGTGTGTGTGTGTGGACGTCTGTGTGATGTAACTTCATCATTCTGCGTAACTGCGCTATTTCCCTACACCACATCTGACAGGAAACTTCACACCTTCAGGCATACCTTTCACACACAATCACACACACACACACACACACACACACACACACACACACACACACACACACACACACATAGACACACGCACGCGCACCTTGCCTTTCTTGTGTTTATTTGATTGGCACGTGGCAGCCCTTGGCGTGGGTCTCATGTGCAGCCAGCCAGGCATTAACGACGATTTAGAGCGGGAGCTACAAACCTCCTCAGCATCCTCACTAGGCTGGTGACGGCGGCGCTCCCGGGTACAGATGTGGAACGTGCAACGCGTGACACCCAAAGAACACATCGATTTGACACGCTAGCGGGCAGCACGCCACAGCGCCTCCTGAAGCCCCATAGAAAGGACAGCACCCGTCTTAGGCAACGCGTGAGGAAACATTACGGGGAATCTTTCAGTCAGGGTGCGCTGCGCGCTGTCACGCCGTGACACGTTTAGCCTGATGTAAAGTGTCCAGTGTCGCTCATAATTACGCAAGTAGGGCATCGATTGTGCACAATATTTTGAAGTGCAGTTTGATGTACTCGATTACGGTTCACCATATTCTGTTTTTATAGTGGATATATATTCTGCATGATGTAAGGCTGAGTTATTTTGAGTAACATGTAAACATTAGAATTTTGGTGGTTCTTAAAGGGCTGTTCTAAATAATCACAACAGAGCTGTTTAATCCTCTACAGATTATGAAATATGTCTTTGAAAATGTTTTATTATTAGGTATAGAGTATAGTAGGTTCATCCCTTGTTGTTATCTTATACAGCATGTTACCATGCAACGTCACAAGACTAGCAACACTATGTCAGGTATAAATACATTTTCAACAGCCAGGTGCCTGAATATACATGTTGCATGTTTTCTGAAGAGCGAACACATAATAAATGGATTTGAGGTTTCTCCATGATGACATATGTAAAGTGTGAACTGTCCTCTTTGGACATAAGTGCAAGACGACCAAATTGCAGCTCTAATATGGTACTATGGGCTTGGATAGGGTGCAGGTACATACCGTATAGGACAGAGTATCAATATTTGACGAGATGCAGACAGGAAACATTTCCAGCCCTGCCTATCTTTATTCTGCCGGGATGCCAAACCACAGGAGACTGGATATGGAGGTGTTGTTGAAGAGGTGAACGAGAGAGAAAGCACAGGGATGTATGCCATATGTCTGTGTGTGTGTGTGTGAGAGAGAGAGAGAGAGAGAGAGAGAGAGAGAGAGAGAGAGAGAGAGAGAGAGAGAGAGAGAGAGAGAGAGAGAGAGAGAGAGAGAGAGAGAGAGGGAGGAGGAGGAGAGGGAGAGGAGAGGGAGAGGAGAGAGGAGAGAGAGGGGAGAGAGAGAGAGAGAGAGGGAGAGGGAGAGGGAGAGGGAGAGGGAGAGGGAGAGGGAAGAGAGAGAGTACAATTTTCCATAGAGGACATTGTGGTATACCATATACCATACTCTCTGAGATATTTCAAAGCTGTGCTATCTACAGCATATTTATGTTATAGTCATTCTTGCAATTTTCTTGATGCAGGCCTCTGAAACGAAGAGACCACATTTATGAATACATGGTCAGATTGCATTTCACTCTGGCATGAAATGAGTACACAAGGTTCGGTTTACCTTTTCCCATGCAGGTCTTACACAGTGATTTATAAAGTGCTTGTGCATATAAATGATTACAGTCGGTGAAAACAGAGAGAGAGTGAGAGAGAGAGAAAACTAAATTAATATGGGCAGTATAGGTGACAAAGTGTTGGCACCCTCGTTGTGTAGAGGGTATTCCAATGTGATAAGACAGGCAGACATTTGCAGAGTGTGTGCGTGTCCACTTGTTGGTTTCTACACCCCATTCGCAGGCAGACGTGTCTGTATGTCGGTGCGTGTGTGAGGTAAACATGTACTGTAGATGCTGCCAAGTGGCATAATTGCATACATTTCCCACTGGAAGGAGGTTGGTAAATACAGCGGAGGTCGTAGATGATTGAGTGACGGGGAGAGAGAGAGCGAGCGAGAGAGAGAGAGCGAGAGAGTGAAAGAGAGAGAGAGTGAAAGAGAGAGAGTGAAAGAGAGACCATTAAAATGTAGAAAGCAAATGGAGTACAGCCTAGTTCACCTGATACATTGAGTTCAGCTCTATTTATAGCATGCAACCACTTCCTGTCCCTGTCATATGTTTAAGTGCCATTAATTAACCAGTGATTGTGCAGTGGCATCAAGGCATGCAAACCTCATGCAAATTGATTATTAGGTAAATAGCAATATATGTGTGTGTGTTCCGTGCCGATGTGTTTGTTGCCGATACATGATACATCATAGGCCGTGTTCAATACAAGTGAGAAAACAAGGTGACCATTGTCCGACCTACCACTGACTCAAGGAACAATTCACACTTAAAATGGGTTGAAGGAGTCAGGTTGAAGAGTAGCAGTTTAAAGCCTTCATTTCCCAAACTATCTTCCCTGCGAAAGCCGGAGCGTAGCATGGAGGGAAGGAGGGTATATAATTAGACATGAGAATGATCCATTTTTAAACGGTAGCCTGGTGAATATTCATGGCGAATGTTGGAAAGGTGGTACTGGATTACATTCTGATTCAACATGGGGTAGATTAAGATCACGTTTTGCACTGATGCCCTAGGGATCCAACAGCAGGACTGGGGAGTTAAATACAGCGGCAAATTAAACATGGAGTATTTATACTCTTGAGGATTCTTGAGAAACTAGTTAGTGAAAAACGAAAAGAAAATGATATTGAGGAACTAAAAGTGCATAAATTCATGTTTATAAAACAATACTAAGATCAAATATTTTAAGTAGGGTAGATTAAGTAATGACTTTTGGCTATTTAATATGATCCCATGTGATCTCTGTATATACACAGAAACACATACACTACAGAAAGAAATCTATGAACAATATGCAAGCTTGTATATCGGAGCAAGTGAACGAGAACCATTAGTGTCTAAATGTTAATTATAATGCAGACATGTATGAAAGTGAGTGTGTATGTGTGTGTGCACGTGTGTGTGTGTACGTGTGTGTGTGTGCGTGTGTGTGTGTGCGTGTGTGTGTGTGCGTGTGTGTGTGTGCGTGTGTGTGTGTGTGTGTGTGAGTGTTCGGTGCAAGAGAGAATTATTGATTGTACGTTGGTTTGCATGTTTATCTGTATGTGTGCATGTACATGTGTGTGTGTGTGTGGGAGTTTGGGAGTTAAATTGAGAGAGGGCTAGTTCCTCCTGGGTTCTTGTGAGAAGGGACCCATCCATATTTAATACTTTGCTATCTATAATTCACAGACCAAACCTTGCGACACACTAGTGAGCTACTCTCAATAGGACTGAGTATTTCTCCCTTCCTCTTACTCTCTCTCTGTCTCTCTGCCTCTCTCTCTCTGTCTATGTTTCTCTCTCTCTCTCTCTCTCTCTCTCTCTCTCTCTCTCTCTCTCTCTCTCTCTCTCTCTCTCTCTCTCTCTCTCTCTCTCTCTCTCTCGTTGTCCCTCTCATTTTCCCATGCTCATTATTTGTCTCCACAATCAGTCTGTTTCATTTACTTTTTCACCCTATTTCTTTTTGTCTTTTGATCTTCCCTCTCTGTTTCACTTAGACAACAATAGTTAACACAGCACTATCACACAGACAGACACACACAGATACACACAGACACATACATACACACACCAAACATACACAAACACACAAACACGGATACACACACACAAACACACACATACCCAAGAACAAACACATGCACAGACAAGGACAAAGCCATTCACCCACACACACACAGACACACACACACACACACACACACACGCACGCACGCACGCACGCACGCACGCACGCACGCACGCACGCACGCACGCACACACACACACACACACACACACACACACACACACACACACACACACACACACACACACACACACACACACACACACACACACACACACACACACACACACACACTGAGTGTGCTGGAAAAGGGATGAAGCTCTTGTTGTACATCTTGCGAAAAGCATCTTTACATATTTTCTGTGTTCTTTTTTTCAATGTCAGGAGTTTTCGCTGAAAGACCCCTATCCCCCTCTACAGTGCATTGTATGACTTGGCTCTCCGTGTCATTGTTTTCTGTAGCCAATTAAAATGGTTGTTTTTGCATGGCAAAACCGCGTTTGTTCAATAACCATGAACAACCACCGTCTAATAACCAGGGGGAAGGGAAAATGTGGCTCCTTTTGGAGCTATATTTATGCTGGGATAGAACCCTTTTAGGGTAATGGTGAATTGCTGCTCAATTTATATCAGGGATGCGGCAGAGAAAACGTATTAAGAGGGATCAAAATGCGGAGTTTTAGAGTTCTTGAAAAAGGAAGATTATTATTTATTAATTTATATTTTATATTTTGTTTGTGTTTTGCAGTTTTACGTCACGAGACAGACACTGTGTCCGCTTTTTTTTCTGCTGAGCTGCATAAAGGAGAAAGGCCTGTACCTTAGAATGTCTCACCCTCACTGTCAAAAACTCACATGTTGGGTCTCCTAAATAGTTCCTTTTAAAGTAATTAATGCAAGAAGGGCAATTTGACTGCCAAGGGAATACCAAAAAACCGATAGCACCCTTATCTGATATTATTACCAATTAACATATTCATTAGCATGCCAATTACCTTGTTAGATTACAGTTAAAGCGTTCATCTATAGAGGGCAGCGAGGCATGTCAAATCTTAAACAATGTACTTTCCCTCAGACCCACCCTTCTTTCATCAGTTAATCTATAAAAGGGTTGGCCAAGCATTTTAATCTTACCACTATGACATCTCCTCCCTCTCATCCGCTTTCATCATCTCCAAAAAAAAAAAGTGGAGAAAAAACACGGCCAACATTCTATTAAGAATGTCGATCTCCCGCCTACACAATTCCGTCACCTATTTCCAACTCTCTCAGCCTTCCGCCCCCATGCCTGCCTCCCTCATCGTTCCTCTCTCTCTCTCTCTCTCTCTCTCTCTCTCTCTCTCTCTCTCTCTCTCTCTAGCTCACCTCTCTCTCTATCTCTCTCTATTACCCCCCTCTCTCTCCCCCTTTCTCTCATTTCTTTTAATTTCACCACTTCAACCTGTCCGTCCAGAACAGACCCAGCCGTTCCCCCACCACCCCACCACCGGCAGCCGCTTCGCCCCACATCCCTCCCCTCTCCCAGAGGGGGTTATAGGCAGTAATTACGGCGGGTAGAGGGTCTATACTCACCTCCCCGGGCTTTAGGGGGCCTTGGCCGACTGATCAGAAGGAAGACCCCCGGGCCTTCCACATCGACAACCCCCTGTAGCCCAGTGAATCACCACAAGTACACACCTGCAGAACAAGTGGAGCCTCACCATCCGAAAAAGGGACTTTGGTTTTTTAGTGGTGCAACCCAAGCTTTATACCTTTTCTGTGTAGCTGCAGTTACAAAATAAACAAAATCAATGTATCTTAGGCTACACATTGGGCGGACTTACTTTCCCCAGGCATGTTTCAAACAAACACGGGTCTCAGTAGCTTGAAAACATTGCAGAGGTGTGAACACATAATCAATGAAGGTCAAATGAAATGCATGTATGCAAATACTGTGGCCTCACACCAAAGGTTACACCTTGCATAAATTAAAGCGCCAATCTCTTCTTAATTCCGTCCTGCTGACATTCAAGGATGAATATTGATCTGAATGGCCATGATCTGTTGGGCCCTTGTTGTGTCTCTGATCTCCGGCAAAACAGGGTTTTAGAGTTCACATTTTATTTATTTACCCTCTTTGCTGCACTGTGTTCCCTTGTCTATATCCACGTCACTCAACATTTCTACACGGAAATATCTGACAATGTTCTCTCTCCCTCTCTTCCCCTCCCCCATGCCTCTCTTACTCTCTCTCTTACTCTCTCTCTCTCTCTCTCTCTCTCTCTCTCTCTCTCTCTCTCTCTCTCTCTCTCTCTCTCTCTCTCTCTCTCTCTCTCTCTCTCTCTCTCTCTCTCTCCCTCTCATTGGGAGGATTTGTTTGGTTTTCTCCCCCTGCCTCTCTCCAGTCCTCTTCGTTCCTCTCTTTTTTCTATGTCCCGGTGACAGTATTGACCCAGAGGCACGTGGAGCTGTCACACCAGGGCTGATAAAGGACCTGGACCTTTACTAACCTGCGCCTCCATTCACTCACCTCTGACACTGACACACCTAACGGGAGTGTGTGTGTGTGTGTGTGTGTGTGTGTGTGTGTGTGTGTGTGTGTGTGTGTGTGTGTGTGTGTGTGTGTGTGTGTGTGTGTGTGTGTGTGTGTGTGTGTGTGTGTGTGTGTGTGTGTGTGTGTGTGTGTGTCTGTGAGTGTGTCCGTACGTGTATGTGTTTGTGTGTGTGTGTGTATTTGTCTATCTCTATTGGGTAGAGATGAGTGGGTATGTGTGAATGCATATGTGTGTGCGTGTGTGTGTCTTTGTGAGTGTGTGCTTTTGTATGTGCTTGTGTGTGTGTTTTGTTTTTTTATTTCAGTGTTCTCTGTGATTTGCACCTCACCTTTTCATTTTTATAATAGCAGTAATCAGCCTA
This sequence comes from Gadus chalcogrammus, assembly GCF_026213295.1. Lineage (NCBI taxonomy): Eukaryota > Metazoa > Chordata > Actinopteri > Gadiformes > Gadidae > Gadus > Gadus chalcogrammus. The sequence goes on from NC_079427.1 coordinate 17,632,034, forward strand.
CTGTTGCTGGGTCACAAAAATACTTTTTATTAGGGTCCAATAACTGTAATCCAATCTAGCAATAGAAATTAAAGATAATTCACATAGAAAATATGTAAACTTGTTTCAAGGGATGAAAAGAAAAAAAACACATGAATGGAAATTGGAAAAATAAGAACTAATGAATTAGAAAAGTAAATAATAAAACAATTGGTCAAATAAGACAAAGACAACAAACATGTGCAGGAATAGACCAAATAGAGTAGATAGGATTGTGAGGAGGCACTGTAGGTCTGCATTTGAATGAGCTATAACTGGAACTGCTTAACAAACAGCCAAATTAATGAAATAAAACGTTCAACACCTATAAGTTGCTTCATAGCAAGAGCAGGCATCATTATAAGCAAAGTAAAATAAAGAAGGCGTTCATCCAGGACTTTGTCTGCTGTTACTCACACATTGCCTGTGTGAAAGGGGCTCAGTGGATACCTCCACTACTTGGGGCCTGCCCCCTGTTGGGTGCCTTGGAAGGGAACGTTGGCATTTCACACCTTCGGTCACCAGTTACCATGGTGAATTATCCCCTGGGGGGTGGTGCTTGGAAGGGAACGTATGCATTTCCCACCTTAGGCCTCCAGGTATCCTTCAGCCTACAAGACAGTGTGCAAAACACCGGTGGCTACAAGACACACGATGGGGGACTGGTGGGTGAAGGGTGAGAAACAGCAGACTAGGAATCCACTCCCTTGTTATCTTTGAACCTGAGTGCAAAAGATAACAAGGCCACTGTGGCGACACCAGCTAAACCATGAACAGTCGGGTCAACCGCAAACAATCATAGAGAAAAAAGAAAAATGGAAAAACATGAACAGAGCCTCCCGGTATAGCGCACAGTTGACAGCATTCCCCGGGCAAGTGTTCACCTGGACACAGATATAAACTGTGCTAATGTGAGCGTTGGGTGTGAGTCAGCTCCTGTGGCCTCTCTCCCTGCAGTGACACAGGCGGGCCCCTTAACCAGTCATGGGAACAAACCTGGGAATGTTGTGAAAAAGCAGCGTGGATCAACACTATTCTCCCCTCGCCCCGGAGTACTCCAGTGATACCTCCGGTGGAGAATCTGTTACCGCTGCAAATTGGCCTATTCCCCCCACACAACTACCAAAGAACTCCCCCACACACACACAGGCAAGCACAGTTGCACAAAGTTGCACGCACACAGACACGTATGCATGCACGCTTGCACACACACACACGACCCTACACCCGCTCTAACACACAAACACACATGCCCATTCATGCACGCACAAAAACAAGGAAACACACACAAACACACAGAAGTATATTTTTCCCTCTTAACCTTAAGCAGTAATTATGAAGGATTTGCCCAAATCAATGCACACACACACACACACACACACACACACACACACACACACACACACACACACACACACACACACACACACACACACACACACACACACACACACACACACACACACACACACAAAAAAACACACAAACAAACACACACAGACACACATTAGACATTCTAATGTTGTTCTCTGACATCAAGACACGTTACTTCAAAGGGTTTGGCTCTCATGCAGCTCCCGCCTATGATACCTAAACAAACTCCCCAGTGGCTCATGAGCCTGAACACACACACACACACACACACACACACACACACACACACACACACACACACACACACACACACACACACACACACACACACACACACACACACACACACACACACTCACACACACACACACACACACACACACACACACACACACACACACACACACACACACACTCTATCACTCTCACACACACACACACACACATACAAACACACACACAAACACTATCCCACACACACACACACACACACACACACACACACACACACACACACACACACACACACACACACACACACACACACACACACACACACACACACACACACACTCACACACACACACACACACACACAGACACACACACACACACACTCATCACACACACACACACACACACACACATACAAACACACACACAAACACTATCCCACACACACACACACACACACACACACACACACACACACACACACACACACACACACACACACACACACACACACACACACACACACACACACACACACACACACACATATTATTCTACGTCAGCAAAAACGAATCACTGATTAGTCCCAGCGCTGTGCCATTCAGAGGAAGACTATCAGAATGAAAGAAATGTGGTAACGGAAGAGGATAGTGTCTATTCCCTTTTGGGAATGTGTTGATCGTGTGTTATCTTTGTAACGTCAGTCTTCTTCTGTTGTATCTTTTTGTCTGGCCCCTGTTGGTGAAATGCTGAGCACATTTCCCTGTCCACACTGATCCACTGTCCTGAAAAGAGGTAAATCCTGACTTATTTTGACTGCACGACTAAAGCATTGTTAGTAGCTGTGACAGCCTATTTTGTGTGTGTTGTTTAGAAAGCTCAAAGTCTGATTCTACCTTTTAACATTTTGTGTTTCATTTTGCCTTTTCAAATATAAATAATGAACTCCAAAATGAACAACAAATGGGAAATGAACTAATCTTTTTCACCTATTCTTTAGAAAAGAGTCCTACCCTGCGTGTTTCTTAAGGGGCAGGCTAGTGTCAAGAGACCCCCGGTTGCAACCAGGACAGATTGGCATTGGAGTCATGCACCGTGTTTGAACACAGAGTCTGTTATGGATCAAAATTATATGTCTGAATTACCAGCTAACTCTAAGATGAAGAGGGAGGAAAAATGAGAATGGCAAGGAAAGGGAGGCTTTATTGCTACTAAAGAAGGTATAGCTTTCTTTATTAATGTTGGGCCTTCTCTCAACGAGCCGTTCTGAGTATAAAATGGCATTTGCCAGAAAACAAGTGTGTGTTCAGGAGAGATATATAGCGAGAGCAATAGAGAATGAGATAGAGAGAGAGACAGCAAGAGTAGAGAGAGAGAGAGAGAGAGAGAGAGAGAGAGAGAGAGAGAGAGAGAGAGAGAGAGAGAGAGAGAGAGAGAGAGAGAGAGAGAGAGAGTGTGTGTGAGAGAGAGAGAGAGAGAGAGAGAGAGAGAGAGAGAGAGAGAGAGAGAGAGAGAGAGAGAGAGAGGAAGAGGGAGAGGGAGAGAGAGAGAGAGAGAGAGAGAGAGAGAGAGAGAGAGAGAGAGAGAGAGAGAGAGAGAGAGAGAGCGAGCGAGAGAGAGAGAGAGAGAGAGAGAGAGAGAGAGGGTGTGTGAGAGAGAGAGAGAGAGAGAAAGAGGGAGAGAGAGAGAGAGAGAGAGAGAGAGAGAGAGAGAGAGAGAGAGAGAGAGAGAGAGAGAGAGAGAGAGAGAGAGAGAGACCACCCATTTTAGAAAGAGAGACAGAGAGATATAAATTTAAGAAATTGATTAAGGTCACATTGACACTGGGCCCTAATGTTTTATCATCTTGTGACCACCCTTTGCAAACACACACACACACACACACACACACACACACACACACACACACACACACACACACACACACACACACACACACACACACACACACACACACACACACACACACACACACACACACACACACACACACACACACACACACACACACACACACAAACACACACTGCACCTGCATCCCTTTATCATCCTCGTTATCCTTGGTAATCGGCCCCCACCTGCTCCTCTCCTGTTCATTGCCCACCGATCGTTTTTGGAACTAACATTATTTCTGAAGCCATTTTCAGTTTCATTGGGAACTATAATTCCTGTCTGTTTCCTTCCTTACATGTATAGGTAATATTACTTTGTTGCTCAAATATGCAAGCAGCACCTCAGTGCATCACATCCTCAATACAGATATAACTTCGGGGAAGTTACAGCAGCTTGACCTACCTGGTAATGATCAGTTCAACTCTACCGGGTCAAAAGTGACCATTTATAGAAGGAGCCGTTCATCTCTGCCTTCAACCTGTCTGGGGCCACCCATCATCCTAGACCAGCCTCACACAAAGGCCCACACACACACACATGCACACACACACGCACACGCACACACACACACACACACACACACACACACACACACACACACACACACACACACACACACACACACACACACACACACACACATACACACACACACACACACACACACAGTCACATACACACATACACTCACGGACACATCAGAAATGGCGACCTCTGAACCGTGAGCATCACAACGCTGACCGACATGGCGAGGTGAAACCGAACGCCTTCTGCTTGACGGCCAGCTAACCTATCCTATGACTACACGAGGCCTTGGTACGCCACTTACTGTCCCCCCGGGCCAGCGGCACAGACGGGGAGATCCACTCTAGCCCACCTTGTCATCGTCTATTAATGGCCCTTCAAGCTAAGTGGCTGCTCTATAGCTGCCTGTTCCCTACATCCTGTTGACTCCAGCGGTCCCCCGCACCTTCTCCCCCACCCAACCTCCCCGCCCCTCCGCTGTCACAACACGTCAGCCTGGCACTGCATGCATCCACCGCTAATAGCCGCCGCCGCCGCCACCGCCGCAGCCACCGCCGCGTTTAACCCGGGGGGGGGGCTGCGCACGTTCTGTTAGCGGCCCGGCGTTGTGGTTTCGCTTAGCGGTGATGAGGAAACAGGGCCTTTGGCGGCGACACGGTGGAGAAACAACGTGGGGAAGAAAGTAAACAATAATGTGAAATTGACCAATCTGTCGTCTAACCTTAGAGTTAGACGACAGATTGGTCAAAAGGAGGTAGGTGTATGGGGAGTCTGTGGTGGTTGTGATTTATTGGGCGGTAGGAGCATGTTGTGGCATTATTTATTTAGGGTTGTTTTTATTGGCTTAGTTGGCTGGCTGATTATTTTTTTGTTTGTTTGTATCAGTCCTTGAAGTATAACGACAATAAAATGGTATTTACTGCATAGTGTGCAAGTGTATGTACTGTTATTTCCTGAAATTATCGGACACTCCTCGCAGTTTCAACTAAGACCGCGTTGTGTTTATATAACGGGAAAACTCACCAATTATGTTGAATGATTATCTTGTGAATAAATGCTTATTTTCTACAGGCTGGGTAAAACACATTTTTACTGTTTTCTTTGCCATTCATTTTAGGATTAGTTTATACACCTTTCCGTCTCTGGTGTGTTATATTTTTGTATTTGAATACAACATAAACTCCACACTTTACCCCCTTTTGCAATTGCACACTGTCATTCCATTTATCATGTTTCCAGGCAATTTTAAAGTCACCGAAGGAGCCGTTCAGAAATAAAGAGCTAAAACGTGGACTGTGTTGCCTCATAACTTCCCCTTCTCTCCACTCTGTCCCTCCATGGCTCTCCTCAAAAGCTTTCTCTCCTTTCTTTTACTATCATGGGGAGATGAGCTCAGAGGTAACGTCATCCCCTCCACTGTGGACTCTTCTCTTCACCGCTTTATTACAGCATTTGCATATCCAGCACTTGCAGAGAATATCATTTACCCAGATTGCCCTGCAAGGGCTCTTTGCACTGACCCCACTGAGGGCTTTGGCTAGCCGCTCAGGAATATCTCTTGGATAATGGATATATGGCTATATATATATATATATATATATATGGCTATATACGGTATATATATATATATATATATATATAAACACACACACACATACACACACACACACACACACACACACACACACACACACACACACACACACACACACACACACACACACACACACACACACACACACACACAAAAAGGCTAGGGTTACACACAAATATGTCACATAATTATTTGGGTGTGTGTGGTCACATGCATGTATGTGCATGTCGATATTTTTGTGTCTGTGTATGTGTTTATGTGTATGCTATTTCTTATGGGATAGATGCATATGTGTTTGTGTTTATGTGTGCGTTTGTCTGTGTGTGTGTGTGTGTGTGTGTGTGTGTGTGTGTGTGTGTGTGTGTGTGTGTGTGTGTGTGTGTGTGTGTGTGTGTGTGTGTGTGCACATGCGTCAGCTACCTATCTTTCTTACCCACTGGCCATTTGATAAATAGGCGGCGTAAGGCAACCATGGGCCTATCAATCACCACGGCCTTGGTCCGTGGCAGGCAAATAAAATAAAATGTCCTAGTTTCATGGAGGGAAGAATTATGGGATGGACACGGACGACGCTGATGGAGACCCACGGATATAAGGGATGGATTTACGTAAAATGCACACATGACGCATGCGCGCACACATGCACACAAAGTCAAGACACATGGGGACATAAAAACAAACATACACACGCACACACAGGCACACAGACACACACACACACACACACACACACACACACACACACACACACACACACACACACACACACACACACACACACACACACACACGCATACACACACACACACACATAAAGATAACACACACATATCAGAACACAGGATTTATATATTTTAGAGTTGATGATAATATTGCCCTTTTGTAGCCTCGGCAGGGTCGGCTAGATTTGTGTGCAACGTTGAGGTTCCGACTCTATATATACCACATCGCTATTTTTAAACAACTTAAATCAATTCGTCATCCTTCCACAGTCTATCTATGTTCACGTGGGATCTATACATACACTCACACCCTGACTCACACTTGTAACTCTCGCTTAAGCATGGCAACCGTAAGGCTGATTGAACATCGTCAATGGAGATGAGAGTCACCGAAGGAAAAGCCCGGTTATAATGGAGCCATTCATTATAGCACACGGCCATGCATCCTCCTGTAAAGAATTGTAGCACAAGACATTATAAATCTTTAAGTCGCGATCAAGTGTGTCACTGCCACAGCCCTGCCTCTCCTGGATTGAACATGACTCAAATGTGACTAGTTACCATAACTTCCCTGCTACATGTGACCTGGAAGTATTTCTAGCTGCTCTGCCTCCTCCCCCGCGCTATACTTCACCCCCCCCGACACACACACACACACACACACACACATACACACACATGGTCACATACACATCACACATAGAAATGCCTACACTCACATGCATGCCCCCACACACACGTTGCAGAAACAAGGCACATGCCCAAACGCAAACATCATGCACAGGCCAACACAAACATGCACATGCCATCACACAAACATGCATATGCAAGCACACAAACATACATGCCCACACACAGACATGCACATACCCACACACAATCATGTACGTGCCCACACACAGACATGCACATACCCACACACAAACATGCACATGCCCACACAGCATAAATGAAAGAATGCAAAGCCAGTTGTTCCGGATGTTCACCCCTGGAAGTCTTTTTCTTGGTTCTTGCATGAGCTCTATGCAGGCTATATTTGGGAATATATCCGTGGTAATTCCAAAGCTATGAAATCTAGCCTGCAGGAATTGCTACTGAAGTGTGGAGACCTGGCAAATCTGTGTGGTTGTTGTTGAATGGAAGAAAAATTGTAATATAGGTTAGCAAAAGCTGTGAAATGCAGCCATCTGTAGTGAAAAAAAGACACAAATAAACCCCCCACACACACACCTTCACATGCACACACACAAAGACACAAACACACACACACACACATACACACACAACATACACACAACACACGTAAACACAAAGCACATTCAAATGCACAAAAAGATTTGAGTATCTCCTGAACAACAATTTTGAAAAGATGCATGAAGAGGAAAGAAGTCAACAAATGTTTGCCAACACACAAATGTACAAAAAAAAAAACTGCACAGAATTGTGCTATGTGCTCTGCCCATCATCGCAAACTCATTTGTTTGTAGACAGTGTTTTTTCTTGCCTCCCCGAGTTTAAAACAATGGCGCTGTCCATGTTTGCATCTGTAGCTATTAAAGATAAACAGGATGGCTTTGGTATGTCAGCATCTTTGTAGATGGCATTGTACAACATATTACAATTCTTAACAACAAATGGCTTGAAAACAAAGAACAAAGAACAAACGCTTACGTTCGCCGAATGTTAAATTAGTATTTTCAAAAGAATCTAGTCCCAAATATATAGTCCCTTTTGAGCTATACTTCAAAGTGCTATTCCCAAGGTAAGGTCTAACGCCAACTTTGAGGTACTTATTTTCTTGCTTCTCACAACATTGCATATACAAGCTATAATGAGCAATACCAGAGAATGAACTGCACCACTCACCGTGGAGGTGAACTGAAAGTTTCCGGGACGCTTTAATTGACATTTACCGTTGCCAGGAAGGAGCTCCATACGTCCACATATCGTGCGTTGAAGGCATATCGCCTCTGCGTCGCCATCGCTTTGTGTGATGTGAAAGTGCCTCCAAAAAAAGGCCCTTTGATATCACGGGGCAGAGTAGAACATTAATATACCGGTTGGCTGAGACTGGCAAGAATAGGATTGCATCGACTTCTTTGTTCAAGTTCACAGCAGTCATGTTCATGACACAAGTTTAAAACAAAGAAAACACGATAAGAACACTACAAAAGGACATGGCTTTTCACGAATTAAGGAAGAAAAGGGCAAAGCCTTCAAAGTTAGTCTTTTCAAACTAGTTCTGATAGACCACTCAATCGTTTGAAAACACTGACTTTCAGATTCATGAATATAGCTCTGCTCCGGTCACTCTGAATGCCTGCGTCAGCCAACCAGATGACTCAAGTCAAAGGGTCACTTTTTAGCATGCCTCTGGTCACCGTGTCAGGCAGCTGGGTCCAACACAGCCAGCACTTCTGGTTCCCCCTGGATGCCCACAGTGGACCCACTGCTGTTGAAGAACAATCTGTGTGTGTTTGTCTGTGTGTGTGTGTGTGTGTGTGTGTGTGTGTGTGTGTGTGTGTGTGTGTGTGTGTGTGTGTGTGTGTGTGTGTGTGTGTGTGTGTGTGTGTGTGCGTGTGCGTGCGTCTGAGTGTGCAGGGGAGGGTGCGATGCCTTGCCAATGGGGCGGAAAACAAAGGGAAGGTCAAACTCAAAAAACCTCCATCAACAGTCTGAAAACATCCGGGCTGTCCTTTAACCAACCTCGGACCCCGACGAAGGCAGAGGAAGTACGTGCCACTGCCCCGTCTCCCCGTGATCCCTGCTCCTGCCAGCACCACACTGGTCGCACCGCTGGTTGCTTGGCTCCACGCAGGAGAAGAACATGCCTGATGTGCGGGCAGCAAAGAGAGATCTGACTTCATCTCATCTGTTATGCAGCTTTACGGGCGATAGCCGTGGGTTATGTATCCTAGCTGTGACTTGTGTCGAGAGTGACAGGCTTGGGACTTCCATTCTCTTCTTATTTGACTGGTGTTTGTGGCTCTTCAGTACAACAGTGTTTATGTAACTTATTGTTTTCCTTGAATGTTGGCCATGCTATGCCTGATTCTGCTTCACTGAATAAGACAAAGAACAGCGAAACACCCATTCGCTGCCTGTTGAGCCGGAGGGAGAGGAGACGAGCTCCTAGGGCCAAACCGCTGCAGGCTTTCAGGCTGAGGCGCCCAGGTGTGGCTAGTTGGCCGACATCCTCCAACAGGTGGGCGGGGCATCATATCTCATTGAGTTACTTCAAACATATTCTGCAGAAGCTGCATGATCAAATCTAAATACTTCATCTATAGATAAATACGTATTTTTTTGTTTTTTGAAGTATACCTAGTCAATGGTGCTTTTTAGAACAGCATGGATCAAATCCTCCTCCTGGACAAGTGTAAATACTTGACGTGAGTGAGACAGGGCTGACCCTGACCCTAACAGTCAGAAGGTGTGTCAGGACGCACACACACACACACAATGCGTGGAAAATTGACTCAGGACAGTCTGTGAAGAGGCCCGTTCTCTATCTCCACTGTGTATTGAAGTGAACATGTTTAATGGGTTCAAGGCATACACACACATTTGGGTTTTTGCAAACAAAATGTGGCACATAAATAATGAATGAATGAAGTTATTGTTTTCAATTTCTCTTTTGTTGTTTCTTTTCGTCACAAGCTATTCATGTTTACTTCCTTCTTCCTTTTCCTTTTTCTCGCATCTTCATGTCTAACCCAATTCACTCCTCAGGAACTTTGGTCACCTCTCTGTCTCTCTTCATCTCTGTCTCTCTCCCCCTTCATCTCTTTCTCTCCGCCTCCCTCTCTCTCTCCAGCTCGTTCTGCTTGGCGACAGTTGTAGTGGAGTGAATAATGCATGAACTGGGCCGGCCGGGCTCCAGACTTTAGGGAGTTCAGTAAACATGCATCCAAATTCTCATTCATGGGCCGCGACCCAGATTATGCTAACATCTCCAAACTGCACACGGAACCAAATGAATCCAATCTAATCCCAGACGCCTAGAAAAAACAATATTATGGGTTTGTTAAAGAGTAAAGGGCAGCATCAACACTGTGCAAACAAACTGCAATGTTGTGTTTCTGTGTGTCTGTGTGTGTGTGTGTGTGTGTGTGTGTGTGTGTGTGTGTGTGTGTGTGTGTGTGTGTGTGTGTGTGTGTGTGTGTGTGTGTGTGTGTGTGTGTGTGTGTGTGTGTGTGTGTGTGTGTGTGTGTGCAAAAGATATATAGAGTGATTTAGAGAGAGCATAACCTCATGCTTGTGGGAGGATGTGTGTGCATGTGTGTGTATGCATGTCAAGTTTGTGTTTTTGAAATTGTGTTTTCTCATGACAGTTCTATTTAGGTTAGGAGTGCACATGAAACACACACACACACACCCACACCCACACACACACCCACACACACACGCACGCACGCACGCACGCACGCACGCACGCACGCACGCACGCACACACACACACACACACACACACACACACACACACACACACACACACACACACACACACACACACACACACACACACACACACACAGAATACACACACACATACACAGACACACACATACACACACTAGGGCATCCAGTAACTCATCCTAGCCTGAGTGTTGTGTGTGGAGGGGGGTTGTGGTCAGCAGAATGAAAACAACTGACTCCTCACTTCTGCTGAGGTTTCTTTTTGTTGGTTGCAGATATGACTGACAGGGGGCCAGTAGAGAGGGTCACAGACAGAACAATGAAATAATATTGCTGCCTCAGTTTCAGTTCATGAATAGATATATAAAAGTGTGTATGTGTTTGTGTGTGTGCGTGTGTGTGTGTTTGTGTGTGTGTGTGTTTGTGTTTGTGTGTGAGGTTGTGTGTGTGTGCGTGAGTGTGTGTTTGTGTGTGTGTGTGTGTGTGTGTGTATACACATGTGCGCGTAGTTCAAGTTGAAGTGTGATTGTAAGCTAAAAACAAAGACACGGAGGGTAAGATAAAGACGGAGATAGGTCATACGGAGAGACACAGGGAGAGACTCATGATGATTGGTCGGTCTAAGTACAACTAGATTGACGGATCCTCCCGAAACACAGAGACACTCATTGGTGTCTGAGGAGAAGACACACACAAGTCTGGCCATGGGCTCACCTTAGAGGCAAACAAAGAGGAGGAACAACGATAAAAAAAAATCCAGAACAGGAAAATGAATGAATTAATAATGAATACTCTCTTTGGATCGTTCTGTGGTTTTCAGCCAATTGCAAGTAAGTTCTATCTTGTTCACTAGTCCTGCAATTGCTCCCAACATTTTAAATATTCAGCAAAACTCACAAAACATCCGTACTATTTTACTGCAGGGACACGGCAGGCAATCCAAGTCCTTCTGCTCTCTTGCCTGAAAATGTGGACGATTAAATAAAAAAAACCTTTCCGTTCATTGAATAGAGTTTTTTGGGGGTTTTCAGGAAGTTGTCACATTATGTTCCTCAATGTAAAAACAGACTCCGGGCAGTCATATTTTCATATTTTCAATACCAATACCAATCCTAAATACAGCCTGTTGCTGAAGCATGGTGAATATGTTGACATGAAATTATCTGTCACAACATGACCAAAAGTTGTTCTTGAGATGTTTTGACGGAGGCAATCGATGACGACATGATGAAACACTGCTCAGGCTAAAAAACAGTCATGCAAACATGACTGTAAGATACAAAAAAATAAGATGAATATTGCTGTACCCGTGACGTGATGATCCACAAGAAAATTGTATGAATTAAGTATGCATTGGCAGTTTCATGAATGAACCATCACCATAAACGAAAAAAAAAAGAGAGAAGCATCGAAAGTAGAAGGATAATAAATGTGACACACAGCAATATGATAGACGATCGTAACACTTTAGGTAAAAAAGAATAACGTTATTAAAAACATTAATGACATTCATGACGGTCATGACAATAAATGGGTTGGCAGTAATTGCAATCTTCAGCTCGAGTGAGCGATGTCAATTGTTAGTCATCTTCTAATGGGAAGGGTCTGACCAACAAAGAGTGGTTAACCTCGCCGCGGGGCAAGGGCAGTAGCTCATAGAAAATACATAAGTAAGCAAGCACGCCGTACAGCAGAAAAGCCTTTATCTCTAGGCTCAAACTCACAGCAACGCACTCAAACACTTAAGTACATATGGCAGGCAGATATCCATAATGGAACATGGGTAGGGACGCCCATGCATGCACAAACATGCATCTGTTGGCACTTTTTAAACATACACACTCACATACACACATTTGCAGGAACACACAAATCAGTGCTCACACACACATTCATACACACACTCTTTGTTATGTACTTCTGCATGAAGTAGGCATTTTTACATTAGTCCACGTTTAGGATGAGGGCAGTCAAAGTTAAACCAGACAGATTGGGCAACCACAGTATATTCCATGAGGGATCCATGATTCCACATCCGCACCCTTCCCTCTATAATCCTTAAGATTAATCGCCATGCATACATATATATTATTTATCCCTCATTAATCCATCTATTCATCCATACCATGAATCTATCCATCTGTAACATTCATCCATAAATCCAAATAAATGTATCACCCATTCATCCATCCATATATATTCACCACATCCATCCATCCATGAATTAATTGATCCAACCATCTATCTATCCACCCATCCATGCATCCATTTCTTCCCAATATCAATCCCCCGATCCATTTATCAGCCCACACAAATAAACATATTAATTCACCACCCATTCATAAATCTATGCATCCATCCATCAATCTATCCATGAATAAATAAATCTATCCATCCATTCAAAAACGTTCATATTATGTGAGATTATTCGATACTTTACGCTTTTATTAGTGCTGTCAAGCGATTAAAATATTTAATCACGATTAATCACATCAATGTCATAGTTAACTCGCGATTAATCACGATTAATCTAAAAAAAATATATATTCTAAATATCTCTTGATTTCGTGCTGCTAGCCTTTTAGTGAGATCCAAGAGTGTTGAGAAGGACAGTAAGAAGAGAGACCCGCAGTGAATTCCACCCGGTCCACTTGACATCGGGTAGGTGCATGACAGTGCCGTAAAACTACAATAGCCCAGGCTTTTATTTGTTTCAATCAATGAACTTTCGAACAAAACTCTTGCTCAGCAAAGATGGGAAATACTATAACCTTTATTATTTAAACCAGTATGAATATTCCTACCGTACGTAGGCCTATAGCCTAACCAGGTTATCGAATAACGCCTACACACAGACACACACACACACACACACACACACACACACACACACACACACACACACACACACACACACACACACACACACACACACACACACACACACATACACACACACACACAAACACACACACGGGGGCGGAGTGGCAATCGGTGGGCCGTTAACGTTTCGGGGCTGTCGGGCTGATTACTGCGGGATAACAATATTGCCTATATAAAAGCTCCGTGCAGCGCCGTCCGGCAGCCTGAGCTGTGCACCCGCAACCTCTCACTCACTCAACAGACGCAACCAAGACGATTTTGTCGAGAGGGGAGTAACTGAGTGGCCCCTCCCGAAGTGGTACAGCCCAGGTGTGCCTTGAACTGCGATTGGTCAGAAGGACGTAACAGCTAATGACAACATTGAATTATCGTGCAGGGCCCAGTTTCCCGAAAGCATCGTTATTGATCGTGTAGTGCGTTGTACCAGCATCGTACAGTTTTCACACCGTTTCCTGAAAGCATCGTTGTAACGAACATCGTGAAAACGCTCGTAGCTAACTCCAGGGGACTCGTAGGATGCTAAGAGCATCGTTTGAATAAGAACTATTTAAACGAAATAACAACTTTCCATTTGTTCACTTGCTTTAATGAACGACAGCAGTGAAATGACAATAACCAAACATGTCATGAGCAGCTGAAAGTGCCAGTAGGTTTACATCTAAATAGAATCATTAACTTCCTGTTCCGCTATGTGCAACAACATAGAGGTCCGTAGTGCAACAACATAGAGGACCGTAGTGCAATATTCCCTATCACCCCCTGAGCCTTTAACACTCTAACACAACGGCTGATAAAAATAAAAAACAGCATTGAACGAACGGAATGTGCCATAAAAACGAGCGGAAAGTCCAACATGAACACAATGCCCACAGAACCCATTAAAGACTACCCCACAGCAAAGTCCTTATGCCAGGCAGGCACACTGGCCTTCCTGGTGGACCGGCGCAAGCCTGTCGCCGGCGACACGTCGGGCGGTGGTGGGAAAGGGGCCATAGGGGCCACTGAGGCTGGCGGCGGCGTACGAGGGACGCCCTGGGCCGGCACCACTGGCACGATAGAGATGGGCTGCATCCCGCGCCGGGGAGAACCTGCAGGTGGCAGCGCCGGTGGTGGAGTGGGCCCTGACTCCGTCACGGGCCTTACTTGGCCGCTTGCAAGACCAGGCAGCTGCGGCGTTGCACTAAGTGCTGGTACAGCGACACGAGACGCCAGATCGTCATAGATCGATCGAGGTGGGGGCCGGTCGCTGTGGACCGGGTAGAACTTGCGCAGGAATCTGCGGTTCCGAGCTGAGACCCTGCCCGACCCGTCAATCTTGACCAAGTACTGATTGTTCTGAACGCGGACAAAGTCCCCCACCTCGAGAGGTGGGAGGCGTTTGGTGTGCTCCGCCCCAGTGCCAGCTGTGCAGATGTGGCGTTTGCGGAGGGCCTCCTACCTTGCCGTCAGCGTCTCACGCCATGTTACATACAGCCTGTACCTCCCGGGGGGAATCGGGATGAAGTCGCAGATGGGCCGGCTGAAGACACACATCTCCGGGGATAGCTTTGTGTCAGGGTCCGGCGTATTACGGTATTGGAGTATCGCCCTCTGCACAGCGTCTGTGTCGAGTTCGCCCCTCGGGCCTGTATTGTCAGTGATGAGCCACTTCATCGTCTTCACCCCGATCTCCGCGCGGCAGTTGCTGTGGGGGAAGGCCACCGATGAGAGGCGGTGGTGCACACCCCATCTGCGAAGGAAATACCTGGTCTCGGCGGAGGTGAACTCTGGTCCCTCGTCCGATGCAAGCTCTTTCGGAGTCCCGTACGTGGCAAAGGCACGACGTAGGTGGCATATGAGGTCCGTGGCGCCACCCGTCGACCTCGAAATGATTGGCTAATTCGAGTAGCGGTCAACTATCACAAGATAGTGTACACCACTGTGCATGAAAAAGTCTGACCACGGACTGCAGCGATTCAATCCCCGCAGCGCACCAGGCCAGGTCGCCCTCCTCAACATCATCGGCCACCGGCCCTGCCCACTGTATCAGAGACGGCACATGTGTGCGCTGGGTGAGAGGTGGGTCACCATGGCGGCATTGTCGTCTGGAAGACCCATGGGCGACGGGCACGGTGTGCCGACCGGCCTGCGCGACATGGCATCTGCAGCCCTGTTCTTCATTCCGGGGACATGTATGATGCGGAAACAATAGCGCAGGGTTATCTCCTTGAGGTTCCTGAGACGGGGGTTGGGTATGTCTTCGAGTGCTCTGTCGTCAAGGAGTTTGAGCAATGGCTTGTGGTCGACTGCCACAATCAGGTCCCTGCAGCCCAACACGAAGTAGCGCGCTTTGTCCAAGGCGCCAGCGACTGCGAGCGCCTCGCACTCTACAGGCGCGTATCTGGACTCGGCCGCGTGAGTGAACCTGCTGGTTCACGCACGAAGTTCACCCATCGCCGAAGGCGGTTGTCTGCTGTTCATCGCACACCCCATTAGCCTTCTCCGGTGCGGGCCTAGATGATCAGCCACCCAGGCATACCTTGTCGAGGTGGTTCTGACGGTTGCCTTCCAGCACGTCTTGACGTACGCGGGGCACTCTGCGTGCCTGGTGCGCCACTAAGGTGTTTTGCCGTGGCCTGCCTCGCCGCAGTAGATGCACGTCCCCTCGGCCTTGACCTTGGGTTTCTCCGCTCTGGCGCCCGCCCTAGCGCGGACGTCCTGCTGCTTCCCCCGTCGATATGAGCTGCTGATAGTGTCCCTGCTCTGAGGGTCAAGCAGGCGTGACGCTGAGCACTTTCCTGACTCTTTGGCTTCGATTTACTCTATCATGTCCTTTAGTGGCATATCCTGATTCTTTTCCCCAAGCAGATCGAGCTGTATTTCTTGGTCTGCTACGCCGCGGGCGATCACATCGCGCAATACTTCCTCTGTGAAGTCGTTGACTTGGTCAAACCCCTCCTTAGTGCATGTCATTTCGTATTTACACGTGCCTGCCTGCCCCTTTAAGCGAGCATGAAATGATCGGATGGGCTCTTCGTGTCCCTGTCGCATGTTAGATAGGGCCACTCGAGCTACCATTGTGTTTTCTGCACGGACAGCGAGTGCCCTCATGGCAGAGAGAACGTCCTTTTCATCACTGTCCACTAGGCTTTTGCCTGCAGCACGGGTGAGTTCTTTTCTCAGATCCTCCTCACAGCACTCTAGCAGTTGTGTGACAACATCTGATCCAATTAGTTTAGTGCCCCTCTTGTACTCACCCCAGCGGGTTAGGAAGTTTGACCAGGTCTCGGCTGTTCCAGCCAATGCTATGGACGGGTGCCTGAGTTTCTCCATTTTGGCATTTGCACGCGGTTCCCTATGGGCTGCAGCGTGTGTGGTCGCGTGTATGTTCAGCATGGCCACCACCACTGCTGCTTCAGCATGTGTAGCCACATGGTCAAACTCCTCGATAGGGCGAGGCACATTCATCCTTGGTTTTGTGTTTTCGTTTCTTTGTTTTCAATGATGCGCTCCTATATCCGGGTTCCCGGGCGACGTCACTTGTAAATATACTCGCGGTCCGCCCACTCGTATGATCGCATTCTTTCGCGACGTCGGAGATGTCTGCTTGGCTTAATCCAGATGTTTGGTTATAAATAAGAACAACTTTCCTTTTGTTCACTTGATTTAATGAACGACAGTAATGAAATGACAATAACAAAACATGTCATGAGCAGCTGAAAGTGCCGGTAGGTCGTTCGGCTTGTTACGTCACTCTGAAAGATATGCATGGACAGATTTTATAGTGACATAGCCTATAACCTGTGTCAACCTGTGTCAACTCTTGGACAGGGAAATGCGTTTATGTAAAGCAAGTGTTGGGTGGTAGCTCTACACCATTTACTTTTCAGCAACAAAACGAGGATGCCAATATGGAACAGTATTTTGATATGATTTAGAATAACAGAAAATAACGTTGAGATTGTTAGTCAATGTATTGTACAATGTAATATAATAGAATCAGATAATCATGCTTATGAAATGTAAGTTAATAATCAAATCACATCGCCAGACCACGCTCTTAAACTCAAATGACATTTCAGTATTGTGTGGTACCATCTTGCAACTGAGGAAACCATTTCCATTTTCAGCTTCCTCTGGGCATTTTCATAGTGCATCAGTAGCTAATATTCACAGATTTGATTGCTACATCTGTATCTGTTTTCTAGGGACCTGACCACACTGGCCCCCACGGAACCAGAGCTTGGGAGGACGCAGGGCTGGCCCATCTGGCCCTGTGGGCTGGAGGTCTGGACCGGCTACAAAGCACATCCGTTCTGTTTTGGAACATTTGTTTATCAGGGGAAAGAGTTGGGAACGCATGAGGACACATTATCGGATCTAATCATGAACTTCGTATGCAAACAGTAAAATACGACACACACAGACGCATGCATGCGCACACACATATACACCCACTCTCACACACACACACACACACACGCACACACACACACACACACACACACACACACACACACACACACACACACACACACACACACACACACACACACACACACACACACACACACACACACACACACACGCACACACACACACACACACACACAAATCCATAATCTGATGGAAACATGGGGACAGACTAACATGAAAACACATGTGCACAAACATGCACATACGGACACCATATTTAAAATGTTTACATACTTGGTTCAGAGTGAAGGGGTTGTATATATGGTCTGCCTCCTCCAGCTTTTAGCATGACACTCACACACGTAGACGCACACACACATGGGGTCAGAGGATACTGGCCATTGTGGCTTCATTTAAAGAGATATAGAGATGGGTCCCGCCGTTGTGGTGGAAGATAAAAGAGAGTTCAGTTTAGATTAAGTTATGTAGTTATTCACACAAATAAGGCAAAACAAGAGGAATATGATTATAATACGAATATTATTCCTTGGTGTTGGAGAAATGCCTCGTTATTTCCAATGCCAAGTCTCACACTCCTTAATTCTTAGCACAGACACGACGCACACCTTGGGGTTTCTCTGGATATTATAAACACTCATGCCCAGATTTGATGCATTGTGCTCCCTCTAAACTCTGTTCTATCCCCTGTGACAAGGCGTGTTGATCTGTATGTGACTTACATTCCTCACATTATTCCCAGGAAGCCAGACCCTGCCTTCCACAATAAGATCTAACATTCACAGACGGAGGGAAATGACACAGAATATGAAAAAAAGTCCAGCGTGTAAAATGATCAAATATGACAGTTAAAATATATATATTATTCCCCTCAGGACAAACATGGCTTGTCTATGGTGCAGCCTCTGTCAGCTTGTATCTGGCAGCAGCCAGGCATCTCTGTGTAGACAAGCACGCAGACATCATGGAGAACTCTGAGGGCCGCTGGATCACTTTTCATGTTCCCATCCCTTTTTTATCTATGCATTACTGACCCACTGCCCAAATGGATCTTGTTGTTGTATGCACACACAAGCAAACACACACAACCACACACGCACACACATATAAACATATACACACACACACACACACACACACACACACACACACACACACACACACACACACACACACACACACACACACACACACACACACACACAGATACAAATAAGCAAACACACAGCCCTACACACACACAAATACGAAAAAAAAATACATGCACACACATAAACAAACACACACACGCACAAATGCCCGCACACACGCCTTGTCTTTCTTTATCACCTATGGTTGATCTGAACATGTGCTGGGTCCAGATAAGGGAGAAGTTATCAACCTCATACTGTGTTCTCCCGTTAAGCACTCATCTTTCATGAACACATCATCCATTTCCATAAACTGCACCTTCTGTGTGGCTACTTTATCGCTTAAGGGAGAGGGAAGGGAAAGGGGCTAAGGGAAATAAACAACATTGTAAAAGGGCCATTTTGTCCAGCACTACACATGGCCTTTTAGAACGTATTTCTGAATCCGATCAGATGCCTTTAATAATCCCCAGGGGAGATGAAGTGTTTCTGTTATCATCATTTGGGATTTGTCCAGATTCTTTTGATATTTTATTGATTCTCGGTTACACAATGCTATCAACAAAATGAACATACTTACGTAAGTGGCTAGTAGCATCCCAATTAGTTGGTCCTGTTTTATTTCATTAGTAAATATTTCTGATTTTAGTTCTACCTACCCGGATGCTGGCATGCCGGGTATGCTGGCATACCAGCATCCGGGTAGGCTAGTAACAAAAATATTTATTGTTTATTATTATCATCGTGTGTTGCTATTGGTGAGTAATAGGGTTTTTGGGTAATGTAATAATCTACATTCCTATGATTATCTTTCCTTCCTTTTTTCCTTTCCATGATAGCTTATGTGTGTGTGTCTTTGTATGTGAGTTTGTCTTGGCATGTGTGCGTATCTGTGTGTGTGTGTGTGTGTGTGTGTGTGTGTGTGTGTGTGTGTGTGTGTGTGTGTGTGTGTGTGTGTGTGTGTGTGTGTGTGTGTGTGTGTGTGTGTGTGTGTGTGTGTGTGTGTGTGTGTGTGTGTGTTTATGTGTGTGTGTGTGTGTGTGTGTGTGTGTGTGTGTGTGTGTGTGTGTGTGTGTGTGTGTGTGTGTGTGTGTTGGTGTGTGTGTGTGGTTGTGTTCACGTTTTTGTGTGCACATGTTGGTTGCCATGGTCTTTTGTGCTGCACAAGAGATAGTGACACACCCACACACACACACTGGACTCCACTGGACTTGGTGGGTATATTCGGCTGAGGCTGTCATTTAAATGGAGACACAGGGGAAATGCAGACACTGAGTGACTACAAGTCATTAGGAAAACCAATATGCTCCCGAAAATTGCATTATCATTCGTGCATGATAAATGCCTCCTATTTGTTTCCTATGAAACAATATAACCCTGTGACAACATGCTATTTTTGCCTTGAAAATGAATAAATGAAGGAGGAAAAAGCAAGGGAATAAATACGTGGAATGAAATCAGCACCACACAAAATTATATTCCAATTTTATATTATATTCCTTTAACTTGTTGACAGACTTTAGCAATTCCAGACGAGGAGCTTGAATGAAGGTTAGATTGGGATTGAGTGAGAGTCTCAATTGTTTCACCTTTGACCTTTCGCTGTGGCATTTGAGATAACAGCATGGTCACCCGGAAATTGGTTAGGGTTCGGCGGCTGATCAATACTTCCTAAGATCACATTCCCAATCCCACAAGGAAACATGTAAACATAGACGTATATAGTATGCACACACATATATAGATATATTCTTTGGAATCAGGCTGCTGAACCAGGCAGCGATTAACATTTGTTCACCATTTAGAGGTGAGTCAGCCTCTGAGAAGCGTTTAAACCAGTGCAGAGACTACTGTATATTAACACATTAAAGACCAGGTTCATTGATCTATTTTTCTTTATGCTCAGCCTTAATAGAGCTCTTTCATCTCCGCTGTTGTGATTTTGTTGCTATTGATATGTTTTCACAGCTAGCTATATTGTGGCTAAATGTTCGTTTTGCCTCAACCAAATATCTTTTTACGCTCCACTTATCCCTTTGGGGACATTAAAATGTTATAGCATTGTTTACTACATAACAATATATCTACTCATTATGGCTTGAGTATAAATTAAGGAAAAAAATGTATGGAACAATTAAAACAGGACAAGAAAAATGTATAGACAACGCACATTTTATTCAAACATGAAATGCAGTCTCAGCTTTGTTGTTTGTATGTCTATCAGCTGACAAAATATTAAACGGTAAGCAGTTATTTTGAAAGGAAATGGTTCCAAATTGTGTGCAGTTTGTATTGTTTTAATTACAATTAATTTTTATAGTTTTTCTTTGGCGTGACCTTTTGTAATGCCCTTTATGACATTTGGTTATTGGTTTGAATTATGAAAAATGTTGCTCAGTTAAAGGTATCTGTTGATTCAAACACACAAAACCAGTATGTAATCTTCCCTAAAAGGGTTTGTTGTACTTTGATGTAGATGTTAGAACTAGCATGTGAGTAGTAATCCATGGCTAACTAGACACACCAGCCGTACTAGGAAATCTACGCTAGGATATCTACATCTTTACAGGTTGTGTATAGTGACAATTTCTCTATATTACTTATGTCAGTTTTTTACCATTTAACTCTGATGTACTTTTTGCTCTGACAACATATTTTAACTGTCTGGGATCAATAAAATACAGATAATTAATTCATATCGTAATAATTGTAGTGAACAGTGATTGTGTGTGGAACCGGAAAGCAAATTATTTTATGATGATACTACATATATTCATCATATTCTGCAATGGTTAAGTTTGCACTATTTTTATGGAAGTCACCATAACTCATTATATCAACAAGAAAATACTTTATCGTGTACAAAGCAGAACCATAGACAATTGCTGTGCACCCCTCTCCTTCTGAGGTACAAAGGTAAGGAGGCATCGACATAGTTAGAGAGATTTTGCAGCTGCCTTATGCAACTCGAGCCCAGGTTGTGTGCCTTCAGAAGGCATTTGGACCATTCAGACCATTCCTCCAGTGTTGTTAATTGGAGACAGGTAGTGAATTCATAATGGGGTTGACATATTCTTTGCAGTATGAACACCTAATTTTGATTTAGAACGACTAAATGTCGTATGAGATAAAATAAGTTACAACTAACTAAAAGAGTGCTAGGAAAAAGAAAAAATTTAAATACACAAACCGGACAGCATATTCATTCTTAGATACATTGAAGAATTCCTTTGCTTGCATTGAAACAACACATGAAGATAATAGGGATATTATTATATATATTCTGAATATATCACCGTATACAAGTGTCCTCTCTAATGAATCAGGTCAAGATTTTTTTTCAATGACCATTACAGATAAAGTCAACTAACACTATGATGAAGATTATCTATTTCATTCGTAGTATGCAATGCACAAGAGAGTACAAATGGATCCCTTTATACTCAACAAAGGGATGCATGTATTTGATGATGGTCAAGTGGATATTAAGCCAAATATGTAAAACGCCTTTGATTGAGTTCAAAAGTAATCTAAATCAATCGAATCAGAAACTTGAACAAGTGTACATATTCCTCATGTGTACCTTTGTGTTTCTAATATGTTCAATGTGGAGCAAATAGAAAATGCCAAGGAGCGATAAAAGTAAAATATATGCCTTCGTTTGAAATCAATATCAAACATGTAGCTTGAGACAACTCAAAAAGTTTCATTAAGCTAGAACATGAAATGCATTATCACAGTGACTCTTCGGAGCATTAAACATGACATGAAACATAATGTTTCACTCACTCAGACAGCATGGTGACTGAACCCGTGTTGATCTAGCCATTTATTTCCATTTGGAATGTGACCCTTTGATATTATGTCTATGGATTTTGAGTGCATGTAACATATGTGTGTGGTGTGCATGCGTGCGTGTGCGAGAGTCTGTGCGTGTGTCTTAGTGTGTGTCTGTGTGTGTGTGTGTGTGTGTGTAAATGTCAGCCTGTCATTGCAGCCACGTCAGTGAGTGCTGGTGTTTTGTGATGGACAGGTGTGACATTTAACTTTAGTTTTTTAGACCAGAAACCCATCCATCTCTGTCACAGACACATACATAGGAATATGCACGGACATGCACCAGCCCACCTTCCCGCACACACACACACACATACACACGCACACACACGCGCACGCACGCACGCACGCACGCACGCACGCACGCACGCACGCACGCACGCACGCACGCACGCACGCACGCACGCACGCACACACACACACACACACACACACACACACACACACACACACACACACACACACACACACACACACACACACACACACACACACACACACACACACACACTCACACACAGCTTAAATTCACAAACACATACTTACCGAAGGAAATTAAAAGTAAGCCTTCCATTATTTCATCCACTACAACCTGCAATGCTAACACTAGTGCGGGTGTTTAACCTAGCGGTTTGTTTGGCTAAATTTCGATACAGCAGCTACGTGTGTCTCCGGTGACAGACGACAGGACAGATCATTGCCTTCACACAAGAAACAAATTATGTGTGCCTTTGTTTGATGGTTAGGATTCTGAAAACCTTTCGAAAAATGTGCAGCTCCGGGGTGGCATTTAACTACAACGTGCGGTCCCTCTGGTGATATTTGAACCCAGTATCACGCAATTTCGTGCTCATGCGCACAAACGTTAATCTATTGAAATGTGTCCCAGAGCACAATTGTCCGACTTTTTCGTGCTACACAGAACGAAATGTAAACCAATGCATTCTGAATTGTATAGACAGATAATCCAATAATGCAAGACTTCTTTCTGACAGTCTGCTCTCTCTGTAAAGGGGGCCAAACTTTGGAACTCTCTACCCACTGAGTTAAAATTAGAGACCAATAGTAAAGCTTTAAACAAAGGACTCAAACAGTGGCTAAAATCTAATCAACAGTGCACACATGAATAGTTCTTAACTGGTTTACTTGCTCATATTGCCTTTGCTCTGTTGCCCTTTTATGTTCCAGATTGAAAATTGCTTGCATTCCTTTGACTTCTTTATATTTGTATTTCTTTGTTATTTTAATTTCCCTTTATTTAATTGCTTTATCTTTTCAGAAGCTGCCTATGGACAAGTGTTGCATATTAGCACTTGTGCTAAAACACTTAAACAATGCATCTGGTCTGTCCAATGTAATGCTATATCCATATCAAATAAACTCTAAATAAAATATATATGTAAGGGATATGTATAGAATGCCGGTCATTATCAGGAAAGTAAGCCCCGACAGGGCGAACAGGAATCCGACGCCCAGCGGAGGTGTCTTGCTTCGCCCTGAAGGGGCTTATTACACGGCTACTTGCCAAAATGCAAAAAAAACTTCACATGGTGTGTCTTTTAAAAAAAAAAATTGTCACCAGCATTCGTAGTGTTGATCAGCAGGAAAATAGTCTGCCAAAGACGTTGACATCGCTTAGCAACCGAAGTCGCTGTGGTTGATAAGTTACCGGAGTACTTGCGGATTGATACCAAAGAAGTCATTAGAGGCAAAAAATACTTTGCTTTCCTTGACAGCGGTCAATTATACTTAGCAGCTTATCAAATATATTTCACCGCTGGAAGTAATTCATAAGTTACTTTTGTAATGAACTTGACTCGTCGTTCGGCTTGTTACGTCACTCTGAGAGATGTGCATTGACCGATTTTATAGTGACACAGCCTATAACCTTTTCTTTAAAGCAAAACACCAAGCTCATTGATTTAACGAGGCAGGGTTATTTCAAACAATGAATTAAGTATCGTGTGAGAGGTCATTCCTCCTCCTGAGTGTGCTTGCAATTGATGTTTAGTGTACCACTAATGTCCAAAAGAACCCCCCAACCCCTCCCCATATGAAGAATTGTTGCCAGGTCCCAGTGGTGCTGGTGACATATATATGAAAGAGGGCATTCAAATATACTAAAATGATAAATTAGGAGGCCAAAGCCCTATAGGAAGTGATGCAATAGGTGACCGAGTCCAGGACATTAACAAGTAAGCTATAGACCTGGGGTCTCTTTTATATCAAAGGGGGTCTCAAAGGACGCATAAGATTATCAACTTGGGGGCTCCAGCCCTACAGGAAAGGCTCACACAGCATCATCAAATGATCCATTGAAACGCATTGGCAACAAGCCGTTGCTAGAAATCTATCTAAATTACTTGTCCATTAGACCTTGAACCAGGGTGAGTCGTGGGATTACACTGTGAAAATTGTTGGTCTCTGGGTAAAAGCCGGCAATAACCCTAACCCTGACACAAAAGCTCAGACCCAGTGTGGAGCACGAACAATACGTTTCACTTTTTGAGGAGGTTTGCTTCAAAAATCGGAAATATTGAGATATATATAATTAGAGTGTGCACTGACTGTACTATCTGCGCACACCCCTTCTGAAGTCTCTCTCTCTCTCTCCCTCTCTCTCTTTCTCTCTCGCTCTCGTCTCGTTTCGTTTTATGGAGCACGATAATTGTCTGAGAAACGCTCCCATTCAAAATGCATTGGTTTACATTTCGTTCTGTGGAGCATGTATGAAAATATCGGAAATATTGACATATATATAACTAGAGGGTTTACTGTACTGACTGCGCACACTCTCTCTCTCTCTCTCTCTCTCTCTCTCTCTCTCTCTCTCTCTCTGTCCTCTGAGAAGCGCTTCCATTTAAAATGCATGGGTTTACATTTCATTCTGTGCAGCACGAAAAAAGTCAATCGTGCTCTGGGACACGATTCAATCGAAGCACGAAATCGTGTGATACCGGGTTGGATATTGCCATCGGAGAAGTCACCATGTTCACACACTAGATCAACTTTCCCTCAAAAATAAGCCCCCCCCCCCTTCAAAAAAACAACAACAACGGTTTGTACACCAAGTGGGTGTTTGAAATTACCCAGCAGTCCTCTTTTGGCCAATTTATTTTTATGTTTTTGTTTATTTGAAGGGAAATAAGTATTTTGTAATCACATAATCGCAGCGGGTCGGTATAGTCCCTCCCTTAAGCATCGAAATAAAACGGTGGAATGACAGGAGAGGGAAAAGGCCCTGTGTGCTGTAATACTCTGACGGTGAGCATGCCAAAGCTGCCGTTTGGAAGGAAAGTCCTCTGTGGGGATGTGGGTGTGGGGCGGTGGTCTTGATGGCTTTGGAACACGGCCACTAAGACGAGCTAAGCAACCTCTATGGTCTCAACAGCAAGCCTGACGGCAGCATAATGGGCATTAGAGGGGGATTTTACCCAAATCTGTCCTGTACAGACAACTGGAGGCCAGCTCTGTGAAAAGTGATGTGAGTTGTTGGTGGTGGTGCTGTACGTTGTGGTGGTGGTGGTGGTGGTGGTGGTGGTGGTGGTGGTGGTATTGGGGGTTATGCTGTGCACACATGTCCTTGCATGTGTGAAGGGGCAAGGCAGTCAAACTTGACAAGCTGAATGTGTGCGTGTGTGTGTGTGTGTGTGTGTGTGTGTGTGTGTGTGTGTGTGTGTGTGTGTGTGTGTGTGTGTGTGTGTGTGTGTGTGTGTGTGTGTGTGTGTGTGTGTGTCTATGTATCTATGCAGCTAAATGTGTGTGTGTATGTGTGTGTGTGTGTGTGTGTGTGTGTGTGTGTGTGTGTGTGTGCTGCCCTATGTGTGTGTGTGTGTGTGTAGGTGTGTTTGTGTGTGTGTGTGTGTGTGTGTGCGGCCGTGTGTTTGTGTGTATGTGTCTATGTGTGTGCGGCCGTGTGTATGTGTCTATGTGTGTGCGGCCGTGTGTTTGTGTGTATGTGTGTAAGGCTGTGTGTGCAATACAGATTAGTGGCACATTCTCTACAACAGATAAAACTAATGAACTCAATTCTGAGCTTTTTCAATGAGAGCTGTCAAGAACTAATTAATGCTTCATTGGTTTATCGCTGTATGAGCAGGAAAATAGATCATACACATCATGGTTTTAATTGACTTTATCTGCAAAAGTCACAGAAATATGACTCCTGGGGCCGATTCATTAAAGAGGACATTTCTATATGATGACATTTATCCATATTGTCCTCATTAAATTCATTTGTATCTCCAGCCCTAAGGCTGAGCATAAGATAATCCAGTCTAAACTCAGGACATATTCAATGGATGTCCTCATTTAATGTTAAAAAATAAAAATACATAAATACATTATTTGGGCTTAAAACACTCACTCATACTCACTTATTTTCTCTCATGAGGGACATGTAATGGTTGTAAATTACAGACATGCTCCAATACCCCAGGAAAACAAATGTTTGCACCCTTATGAAATCACTACATAACGGTCTCCAATGAAAAACACTGGATGGATTTCTTCTTGGCTCTCTGTGGTTCAAATACATTCTAAAGTGACACAACATGGCCTGGAGTTGGATATGGCAGCTGTGAAATCTATCTCTCTCTCTCCATATCTATCTCTCTCTCTCTCACACCCACACTATCCCCTACAATTGGGAGACATAGACAGGGAGTGTGTGGGAGACAGTCAATTTGAAGCACTCTTTCCCAAAATGTGGAGACAGTGCTTTAAATTGACCACTGCTACTCATGCTCAAGTGCTGCTCCTCATCGTCACAATTGTGCAGGATAATCAGAGCAAATCCGATTTGGGCTATATATGCATTCTCCAACTGGCTCCGCAAAACACTGCAGCATTCTCTTTCTATCTCACTTGCTATTATGCTTGCAGCCATAATCACATTAGCATAATGTGAATATGAATGAGAAAAGTGCTAAAGTTCTCTAGCGGGTTTACAGTAGACTGAATTCCATCCTCTGTGTGTGTGAACCCGTCGGCACCATTCTGACAACACTTGGTGGTTAAATATTACATCATAATAATAACAACAGTGATTTGTTGATTAATATAATAACTCTGGATCCAGCATGTACTAAATCTTGCTCTCCTTCTCTCCTTCTCTCTCTCTCTCTCTCTCTCTCTCTCTCTCTCTCTCTCTCTCTCTCTGTCTCTCTCTCTCTGTTGCTCTTTCACTTGTCATCTTTAAAAGTTTGCCAAATCAAACTGAAGTGAAAAAGAAAAAAAGTTTGCAAATAATGGCCACAAAGCTCTTCAAGTGAATTGCAGATTTTGTAATATTGAATGCAGAATGCCTCAAATTGGCCTTTCTTCTCTGCGTGGTTTGTTGTTGGATGAAAATATTGGGCAATTACTGTCTATTCAAAAGCTCAAACTTGATTCCACTGTTGAGGTCAGTTGAATAAGACCCAATAGCAAAATAGACCTTCATTGGCAACTCTGTAAGGGGGCTTGCTGTCAAATCACTATTTAGCTATTGAGTTCTTTGAGAAAGTGCCACGGCAATATAATTAATCATAATAAGAAATAACCTCACAAACACATTTTGCACATTTCCGTCTATGATTTAGAATGGTGTTGACAGAAGCAGCAGGATATGGACATGAATCTAGGGAGGAGACAGCTGTGTCCCTTCTGTGTGTGGTCCTGACCTGAATGCCAGGCGGCAGGCTGAAGGCTCCTGTGGGGCGACAACAGTGTTGTATGGAGCACCCTACAGGTTGGCCAGGGAGACCAGGGACTTGAGCGCTCATTTTACAGCCTCAATGGTTTAACTCAATGACCTCTCTTAATTACGAAAGCTTTCTCAGAAAAAAAAAACTCCATCACATTTGGCGAGAGGACTCCAATACTGACCGCTCGATTGCCCTAGTTCACACTTTATCCCTTTATGATTGGTCAATGGTCCAAAGTCATTTTGTTGTTTTGTTTGGTTCGCTTGCTTGCTTGCTTTTTTACTCCAAATCTGCCACAGGCATTTCTGCTCCTTGCAGCTGCTCAGCTATGGCACATACACTCACCAGCAGTGAGGCGGATTTACTGCTGGCAGCCACGGCTACAGTCAGTCTCTCTTCTCCAGTCAGAGAGACATTTTCGAGGTCGACCGAGGCCTCAGCTCTCCACGTTGACGGATTCAAGACAATTTGGGCAAGAAACGATATAAGGAGAAGGGTAATTTGAAATCATGAGGGTTTTATCCAAAATGTAAATATATTCAAATAGCCTGAACTGGACTTGTTCTTGTTATAATACAAATTTAATAATTAATCTTACTTCTCCAGCAGGGACTCGAGGTCGTTTAGCATTTAGTGTGGGGATTTGCTTTTTGTGTCTCTTCCACAGAGATATCTCCACCAAAATGATATGTCTACCACAGAGATATGTCATCCCTTAGGTCTAATCCAAAGTATTTGTAATTGGTTTAGAGGTACTTCTTGGCTGAATGTCTTTCATTAATTTATCAGTGTATCACTAGATTCAGTGGGGGGAAAAAGGTTCAAGTTGGCCATTGCCTCCTAGTAAGCCGCATAGGTTTTATGAGATTCTGATTGTCCTACTCAGCTTTTTGGACCACATTAGGAATGCGAGATCTCATGGATGGATGTTGTGAACAAAATAGGTTATTCTGGGCAAGGAAGGCTGATTCCATTTATTTACCTAACTTCTCCAGCAGGTTAGAGATGGGCCCTTGCAGCTAGTTTGGTGATGTTTGTGGATCCATGGAGTCCATATTAAACACACAATCACATTCAGCTTCACAATGATAATGATAAATGTTAATTCAATGTTTTACGAATTGATAAATGGGACTTACTGATAAAGAGGTCCATTAGTATCCTAATAATTACTCAATCTGGCATTTCTAAAATGCTGTTAACATAAAGTTTCATTTTGTTATTAGAAATTAATCTAACACATATATTGTGTTCCCATATTAGAGGACTATAACTCTAATGCAAATTTGAATATTTAACAATCCTACTAAGAGATTTGATTAAACTTGTGTCCAGGCAATCCCCAACAACAGAATAATTAATAATGTTCAGTATGTCTGTGGTTTGTGTGACTAGAGATGGTATGTTATCTGTAATTTACCACCTCAACTGTGTGAGGCCTTTCTTGAGGTATTTAGCATTTTCCCCGCTAAAGAAGTGCACCATTGACGATTTCTCCAATGACATAGTAATTGTGTTGTATAACTTTTATTCATAGCAAGAGAAGATCTATTCATGTATGTGAGCATGTAGAGGGAGAAACATAATGTAAACACACTTTCTCTGATCACCTCACATTTAAAATAAATGTTTATGTCTTGTCCCTGGACTGTATCTGCTTCCTGTTGTCCAGTCCATAACAGGTGGTTTTGTAAGAATTATGAGCATAACACAAACCCACACAATGTGTTTTTTTCTCCGGGTTTCAGTTAAATACTGAAAAACCTAGATATTGCAATTTTGCAAAATTGACTCTTCTGTGGCTTCTCAGTTGTGGAACCCATATTACACAATTACAAATTAAAGTATGTGTCTATCTTTTATCTGTAATGATTATGATACAATATATTATGACAACTATAAATATGTGAGACATTTCTTATAATCCTAGATTTTAACTTGCGCTATGGATTATCAGCCTTAATGATTCAAATTATATTCCACATATTACCATAATGACGGCATTAATCACCGGAGGACCCTAATCTTTTTAAGTGATGAATCCATTATGTACAAGGGCCTCTTAATGTCTGTTTTTAATAAATTAACAAATAAAATAGTATAATTGTCAAATGTCTATCAGGTTTCTTCTTCAGATGGGTTTAATGGGCCAAAGCTAAATACATCCCTTACCCTCCTATTATTACAAAGGATCACTATTCAAATCAGAATAAGTTATATATTTTTGTGAGTGCACAATGGATCTGTCAAAACCTGTAGACGGACAGATAAACAATGAATGCTATGTACATTAATATATTCAAATAGCATTATGAAAGGTTCATGCTATTGTTATATCTCTGACGGATTGAAAAACCTTAAATGATTTCAGTCAAAGGCCATATCTCACTGCATAGCATCTTTATAGCTCTTCGATGAATGTGCCCAGTTAAAATTATCGTAAATGCATCGGCAACCTGTGTTTTAGCGGTTGGCTGGAAGAGTTGCAGAGCATCTTGAAAAAGGAAGCATAGTTTGGAATGTGTACAAGCACCCTTTAATCACTCTCCAAATTAATTGCTGAGGTGTTACAGTAATAGGATATTTAAATTTTCATGCTGGACGGCAACTTTAATGCATAAATAGTTTGTAGCTTGAGACTGTGTGTTTGTGTGTGTGTGTGTGTGTGTGTGTGTGTGTGTGTGTGTGTGTGTGTGTGTGTGTGTGTGTGTGTGTGTGTGTGTGTGTGTGTGTGTGTGTGTGTGTGTCTGTGTGTGTGTGTGTGTGTGTGTGTGTGTGTGTGTGTGTGTCTGTGTGTGTGTGTGTGCATGTGTGTGTGTGCGTGTGTGTGTGTGTGTGTGTGTGTGTGTGTGTGTGTGTGTGTGTGTGTGTGTGTGTGTGTGTGTGTGTGTGTGTGTGTGTGTGTCTGCGTGAGTCTGTGTGTGTGTGTGTGCATTCGTGTGTGTGTTTTGTTTCTTTCCTTTTCAATCCTTTCTCATTAATATGTTTGACAACCATGTCTCCATGCATGGGTGGTGGTTATGACACAATTGCTAATGTTACGCCATGTGAATCCTAAACATATTAGAAGAGCTTTATGTGCATGCTATTCGTAAAGGCAGAATATTGTGCAGATTATTGTATGTCAGCCTGAGGTGAACCATTATTCAATAATGTAAATACTCTAGTGTAAATACAGTAAAAACTTTATTTATTACATTCAAATAAATGTCCGTTCAAAAACAATTTCCGTTCCAGAAAAACTCTAACCACCACAACAACTATTTCACAAATGTCCAGATTTGTGCCATCAGCAAGCATAACAAGTTTATCAACCCATACAGTGCAGATCTAATTATTGAGAGAAGGTGTAGCAGGTATATAAGATATATGTAAGCATTCCACCAAAATTCCCTCACGTTTTATTTATTACTTTTATTTTGTGATCTTTTCTGTAAATAGTTTGTTTGGGAGCTTTTGTTATTTTATTTTGAAGTCTCGGTTGTGACGTCATCTTCCTGCGTTGCGCTCACCATTCCTCACTTGTTGTTTTGATGCTGTGAGGAGACTGACGTGCTGCATTGTCCTGTGTATTAATGCTGCTGCATTATTTGTGCATTTATTTCCCGCAGAAATAAATACGCCACTGTCGCCACAGTTCGGCTAAAGTGAAACACTGAGTCCCTGTGTCCTACTCCATACCACAACACACAACGCAGAGCCAGACCGGCTACATTGGTGCCGTGACCCGGATCGACGTCGTGGACGAACACCAGCTTGGTCACCGGAGGTTGTTGGACGTCAGAACAACGACGAATGAAAAAAGGTTTCCTTAAGAGGGTTGCATTTGAGTGACTTTGTCACAGTTTGAGGACATTTGGGGGATTTGGTTTATTTATTTTTGTTTCATTTTCTTATAAAGAAAAGAAATGTACAGTGTCAAATGAAGGAAAGGAATACAAAGTACTTTACGTGGTTTAATGTGAGTCAGTATTTTCATTGTTTTCGTTGACATTGACCAAACTATTTAAGAAAAATGGATTCCAATGTTGAAAATGGGACTGCTATTTGTACTGTTGATTCTGTTTCCGGGAGGGGGGCACAGATGTCCACCTCTCCAGTTGCTGATTTGGGGAGGGGGACACAGCTATTGAACTCTTTTGGGAGGGGGGCACAGTTGTTTAACTCTCCAGTTGCAAGTCCAGGTGACGTGAGGTCACCAGCGTTCCACTCCACCCGTCGAGTTGATGTCCAAGACAATGTGGCTTCCTCAGTTTTCACCTCCACCAATCTACCTAGTTACACACCACTTACTCACAGACCTACTTTTTCACTTTCGGCCATCCCAGACAGGAGTGACCCAGCTTTGAGTGATCTCATCACGCACATCGCCCAGCAAGTAGGACAGTCTATATCAGCTCAGTTGAAGGGAGTGAGTCAGGGGGATGAAGGTGCTCAAGCACGAGTCGAGAACTCAGGCGCAGGCCAGTCGCTCGTTGACTCCACACTTGACTTGACAACCTGACTGGTGTGAAGTTAGTCATGCAGTCCGATGTGAGAGAGCCTCCTGTGTACAGAGGGGATGGGTCCGACAAGCTTTCGGTACATGAGTGGAAAGAGCTCATGGTCAGCTACTTGAGAAGAAGACATGTGGAGCTGGGAGAGCAGCACCAGGAGATGTTGTCTAGATTAATGTGGAAAGCCAGAGACATTGTGAAGATAACACTCCGTAGCAATTCTTCCCTGAAGCCTCATGAGAACCCAAAAGTAATTATTAACATACAGAAACAGCATTTCAGTGGTGTGGCGTGTTCCAGTATGCCTCTTGCAGACTTCTATAGCAAAGTGCCTGTAGCAGGAGAGAACCCAGTGGAGTACTGAATCCGCCTTAACAAGGCTGTTGATGCAGCTGAGGAGGGTTTGAGCAGACAGGGGCGGCATATTGATGATCTCAGTCGAGAGGTAACCATGATGTTTGTCAAGTACTGTCCCGATCCCTCCCTTGCTACAGTGCTACGGTTCAAAGCGCCAGAGAAATGGACAGCTGGTGAAATACAGGAGCACGTTGACCGTTATCAGATCGACATGAGAGAACAGCTGAATACCAGACCAAACCGTCATGAACAGTGTTATGTGAAAGTGTGCAGTGCAGCAACGGCTGGTGTGAAGATAATAGCACAGAACACACACAGAGTTGAGCCAAATGATGAGCTATTCTATGCTCCAGTCGATGTGAATAATATGTTCCAGATGCAAGGAATGCTTGATTCAGGTTCCATGGCCTGTACTTTCAGTGGAGAACCAGAGGAGAGGAGAGTGAGAAAGTGCTGTCAGGACCAAAACCGATGACACAGGAAGTGGTTTTAGTGGGCTGTGGAGGGAAGCTCACTAAACCGAAGTGTATGTATGAGGTTGAACTGAAGGTGTATGGGTTGAGCTGTATCGTTCCTGTTCTGATGGTGCCAGGCCAGCGAGATGATCTCAACATCGGCACGAATGTGATCAAGTTTCTCATGCTCCAGTTGAAGAACAGTGATGATTACTGGCGGCTTATCTCTTTTCGCAACCTTTCCTCATCCCCTTTGTGTGAGAAGTTCTTGGACCTCATGGCAAACACGTCATGTTGGAGGGGTGAGGAGCTACCGGACAAGATTGGCACAGTCAAGCTCAAACACTCAGTTACTCTTCTAGCGATGCAAGAGCAGCTGGTCTGGGGTAAGCTGCCTAACAATGCGCCCATGTCACCGGGAAGCACTGTGCTGGTTGAACCAACCTCATCCAAGTCCATGCCACGTAACATCATGGTTGACCGTGTCGTGACACCTCTGTGGGGTGATAGGTGGGTCCCCATGAAGGTCACCAATCTGTCTGATAGACCAGTTACGCTGAAGAGGAACTGTAATCTGGCAGATGTGTCCCCTTGTCTAGCTGTGGAAGATTTTGAGCTCCTCCAAGGCTATAGCCAGATTGACACAGCTGTTCCAGGCAAGCGTCATACACCAGTCCTCAGTCCTTCAGGTCTCGAACAGAGATTGCAAGATGTTGGCCTTGACAACCTTGACATACAGCCTTGTCAGACTAGCCCCGCAGGAACTGTGAAGTTAGTCCAGCTGCTCGAATGCTACAACGATGTCTTTTCCAAGCACGAAATGGATTGCGGTGAGGCAAAGGGCTTTGTCCACCGCATTCGACTAACATATGATCGTCCATTCCGCCTCCCTTACCAGAAAGTACCCCCTGCTCACTACCAGAAGCTACGTTAAGTGTTGACAGACATGGAGGAGTAAGGGATACTTCGGAAGTCTGTGAGTGATTATGCCTCATCGCTAGTGATGGTATGGAAAAAGGATGGAAACTTGTGGATCTGCACCGATTTCCGGTGGTTGAATGCGAAAACACTCAAGGACGCCCATCCCCTTCCACACCAGTCGGACTGCTTGGCTGCCTTGGGAGGGAACACCTACTTCAGCACAATGGATTTAAAGATCCCATGCCATTCTATTTTATGATGCTTTAATATAGGTATTAGTGGGCCACAAACACAGTATTCAAAGACGTCCCCGAAATTCAGCTGTGGTGCAGAGTTACAGTCACTCCGAAACAGTCGCACATTGAGCTTCCCCCAAACGTGCTGTTTCGGTGGGCGTGTCGAGGCAGGTCAAGGAGGGGGGTGGGGGTGTGGCCCTGAGCAGCTTGTAGCCACTACCATGCGCTCTGTATACGGTGGGCGTGTCAAGGCAGGTCAAGGAGGGGGGTGGGGGTGTGGCCCTGAGCAGCTTGTAGCCACTGACATTACCATGCGCTCTGTTTACGGTGGATGTATCGCAATGGCTCGTAGAAACCCATATTATACATAGATATCTATATCATATAATATATAATATTATCACCTGGCCCTGAGCAGCTTGTAGCCACGGTACCATGCGCTGTTTACGGTGGATGTATCGCAATGGCTCTTAGAGACCCATATTATACATAGATATCTATATCATATAATATATAATATATATTATCACGGCCAAAAGCTGTGTGAGCCTCCAGACGATAGGTTATTATGAATCTCAAACGACCGCGTCTACTTCAGATTGATGTGGAAGTGGAAGAACCAGAGACGTCGGAGAACCCGACGAAGTCCTTTGTGATTCATTATATCGTCTGGACGCGCACACAGCTTTTGGCCGTGATGTATTATTTGATATAGATATCTATGTATTATATGATATTATTTAGATATAGAGCAGAGCCCCAGGTCTGTAACGCAAGTGTTGTACACTTCCTTGTTATTTGGATAACCGTTCTGCTGTTGGTGTGATGGCATAACACGTCGGACTCTCGTCTCTGGTATTTCTACAACGAGACTCGTATTGGGGGTTATCTCAGCCATGGTTGAGAATGAATTGGGGGAAAGGAACTTTGGCTTTGACTCCCTGAAGTAGGCTACATGAACCACGACATGGAGGAGAAAGGGATTGTTGGCCGCGAATGTATCCCGCTTGAGCCCTGCTTCCCGCCGCCTCGGCAGCGGTCAGCGCTAATCACCGCATCCTGAAGCCGAGGCGGTGGTCCATAGGCTCCGGCGGGAGACGACTGCGGTTAACAATCCCTTTCTCCTCCATGTCGTGGTTCATGACTTCAGGGAGTCAAAGCCAAAGTTCCTTTCCCCCAATTCATTCTCAACCATGGCTGAGATAACCCCCACTACGGGTCTAGTTGTAGAAATACCATAGACGAGAGTCCGACGTGTTATGCCATCACACCAACAGCAGAACGGTTATCAAAATAACAAGGAAGTGTACAACACTTGCGTTACAGTCCTGGAGCTCTATATCTAAATAATATCATATAATACATAGATATCTATATCAAATAATACATATTATCACGGCCAAAAGCTGTGTGCACGTCCAGACGATATAATGAATCACAAAGGACTTCGTTGGGTTCTCCGACGTCTCTGGTTCTTCCACTTCCACATCAATCTGTAGTAGACAGAACCGCGCGCTGCCTGCTGCCTGCTGCCGGCGCAAGGCACCACCGCCCGGCTGCCCGCTGCCGGGCGGTGGTGCTTCGCGGCGGTGGTGCCTCGCGCCGCGGCAACCGGTGGCAGGCAGCATGTCGCAGTTCATGTACTTCGATGTCGTTCTGCCATTGCATTCAAAATTCTGTAACTAGCCTGTTACTACGAACTAAGCAACTACCATACACGTATTAGCATTTAGCACTAGCTCAATCACGACTCCTTCAGAATTCTTGTGGGTGGTTACGAACCAACCAAGTGGGCAGGGCCATGAATAATAGTTTGACAACGCTACGTCACAGTGTCACCTTATCCAGATTGGCTCATTTCTTCTGCCTTTTTCCTTTCATTGCCTATTGCATTCAGCAGACAAACTGCATAGATTTCAAACTTACCACAGCTCACAAACTTATTCAGACCTATGTTATTTAACAAACAACAGGAAAAATGTGATTTTAATGGCATGGGCTCTTTAACATCCGGTTTCTACAACATTCCCATGGCTGAAGAGGACAAAAAATACACCGCCTACACCACACCGCTAGGCCTGCATGAGTATAATAGGATGCGCAATAGTCCGGCCTCATTTATGGGCATGATGCTGAGTATATTTGGGGATTTGAACTTCAGCAGCCTGTTATGCTATTTAGACGATTTGCTCGTCTTTGCATCGACTGAAGAGGAGGCCCTACGGAGACTGGAGGTCGTGTTCCAGCGCCTGCGAGAGAACAACCTGAAGTTGAGTCCTAAGAAGTGTCATCTGATGCGATCGTCTGTCAAGTTTCTGGGTCACATCATAGATGGAAACGGGGTGGCTGTGGATCCTGCAAAGGTGGATGTCATATCCAGTATGTCGAGGTCTGATCTCATGGAGGATGACGGATGTACACCTTCAGTGCGGAGGATCAAATCCTTTTTGGGCATGGTTTTCTTCTAGCCCCCTTGCTGGACGGCGCCAAGAACTTCGCCCCGGTCCCGACCACGCGGCATGGCGTCCCTGCTTCGCGGGTGCCTCCGGAGCTGCAGTCAGCGGGTTACGTTTTCATCCGCCACGACGGCCACAGGGCTCCGCTACGACCTCCCTATGACGGACCCTTCTGTGTCATCGAGGCAGGAGCCAAGAGCTTCATGGTTGACATGGGGGGTAAGCCTGAGTGTTTGTCTGTTGATTGCCTCAAACTGGCTCACTTGGACCTTGAACTGCCCCCAGACTTGGCTCTGCCACCGCGCAGGGGCCGTCCCCCCGTCCTAGCCCCCCTGCCACGCCGTGGCCCTCCCCCCCTCCAACCCCTACAAGCCCCCACAGCTTGCGGCCCTCCGGTTCTCGCTGCCCCCAGCCCCGCCCAACAAGAGGATGTGATGGACGATGTCACGCCTCCTCCCGCACCTCCGGACTTTGCCTACAGTCGTAGGGGCCGGGCCATACGCCCTCCTTGCCGCAGGGATTTTGAATATTGAGGTGACCACTGGGGGGGCTGGTGTAGTGACTACATTATGGTTTCGTGTTCCCCTCTTACTGGGAGTGATCGAGTGGGAGGGAACTGGCTGTGAGTCACGGGGGTCTAGGGGGACGGTTTATGCGGTTGCATGAGTTGTTCTAGCCATGCACTGTGAGTGATTGTTCTGCTCTGTTTTTTGGATTAAAACGGTTATTATTATTATTATTATGTCCTCCTTTTCCTCCGGCACTACAATGTCGTAATTACGAGATAATATCTCGTAATCACGAGATCTTTTCTCGTAATTTCGAGATCCTGATGTCGTAATTACGAGATCTTTTCTCATAATTACGAGATCCTGATGTCGTAATTACAAGATCTTTTCTCGTAATTACGAGATCTTTTCTCCTAATTATGAGATCCTGGTGTGCTAACGGCTATATACGGTGTGAAACCTTTTTTTTTTTGTGAATGCTCAGCGCCACCGTACAATAGAAAAATACGTTCTTAAAATAACCTGATACTGAGTTTATATAGCAGTTTGCGTGGATTTGTGATGGGTCTTCCTAACCAACTTAAACAAACAAGGCAATGCAAAAAAAGTTACGATGCTTTAATTGATCCAATTTAAATCCAAATTAATTTGGAATTTTGTCAAAATCTCACAATGTTCACTACAGAACAACGTATGGCGCAAAAAGTGTAAAAAGGCTAACACTATGCTCACTTCTTTCTCTTTATCGGCTTTTCAATCAGGCTTAATGCTGCCTCAGCTACATATACTATATACTGCATGTATTGTAAGCTAATGTGCATCTAGTGGCCCTCTGGACCACATATTTATCCTCATTACCACAGCATATGATCAAATGGAGCTGAGCATATTTGATTACGTTAATCATCCATACTAATAGTATTCTTTTAACATGCTAAATAGGGTTAGACTCTATGTGTTGTGTGTTGTTGTTTGTTTTTGTTAATTCCTGCCAATTTATACGGCTGGGTTGGCCTAAACCACATACAGTACCGATTACTTTTAGGAACCATCACGTTGCTGCTCTATTTGAATCTGCTTTTAGACATTGTCTGTGCACAATGTACCGATTGTTTTACGCTTAGTGCTAAATCTTAAGAGCTTGGCATGGCATCGACTCAAATAGATGATTCATATTGTGAATCCAATTATAGCCATTTGGGCTCATGTCCCTCATTTGACTAAAAGTAGAATAACGTTTTCTGTGCTTCAGGATCATTCTGTCTGCCTACGCTGGCCCTCAGAGGCCGACTATAGACGGATGGAGGATTTCTAAGGACAGGATAGAATATGCTACGATCAATAGACTTGCCTTAACTTAATAGCCACATTTTTACATTGACCACCTGGGCTGGGAGAATTTAATAATAGCATCCGAGGCAAAAGTCTAAGTACAATATGAGGTGAATGAACCGAGAGCAAAAGAGAAAGGGGCACTAAGTAGGGGAATGGTTTGGAGGAAGGGAGGGAACACGAGAGGAGAAGGTAGGAGGAGTGACTGGTGAATTCTCCACTGAGTTCTATAATTACTTCATGCCATTAGTGTGTGAGTGGCTGTCTATAATTAACTATCTATTGGGATTAGGACGGGCGCTGGAAGTCGCCCGAAGAGGAAGGAGATGCAGACAGAGAAAAACAGAAAGCGGGAGAGAGCAGGAGGGAGAGAAAGTGGGATGGAGATAAAGCAGGGGAGACGGGATAAAGAGCAACACGGATGGAGAGGAAGGCGACGAGAGGGGGGAGATAAATCGACACGCTGCAGATGGAAGCTCCCCATTAGAGAGCAGTACAAACACGCCGGAGAACAAATTGACCAGACGGGTGAGAGACCGGGAAACACGGTGAGAGAGTGTTACAAAAAAAAGCGATAAAGACAGACAGAGAGCCACCCTCTAATTTCCTATAGGTAATTTAATGGTATAAAAATGCATACCGGTCATCTAACTGCGGATCACTGCGACAACGGTTCTCTGCTACAGCCGTGCTGTCTATGAAATACATCAGAGGTTGTGCATCCTACGATACCTGTTGACCTATTTCAAGCCAGTAAAAAATAAATGCAATTGAAAATACCAAGCATCAGCCATTAGTAACAGGTAATGGGCAAGCAGAGACTGAAAGAGGCCCGGTGTGGCTTAAAAAAACAAAGATATATATATATATATAAGCACTTTAGTTTCTAATGACCTGTTAACACATGCCACACAGAATCATTCATTTTTTATTTTCCATCTGTTTTCGGAGAATAACGCTTAATAGTTTTCATATTCTGAAAATAAGCACATATATATATCAATAAATTTATATATATATATATATAAATGTATATATATATATATATATATATATACATAAGCAATTTAGTTTCTAATGACCTGTTAACACATTCATTATTTTTTTATTTCCCATCTCAGTTTCCTGAGAATAATACTTTTATTATATTCTCAAATAAGCACATATATATATGCATAATAAAATACAAAATAGCACACAATATATTTCTAAAGGTAGCCACAGCTACAGGCACAGACAGACATGGGGCAAATGGCAGAGGAAAGGACACATAGTGCATTAG
Source organism: Gadus chalcogrammus (assembly GCF_026213295.1). Lineage (NCBI taxonomy): Eukaryota > Metazoa > Chordata > Actinopteri > Gadiformes > Gadidae > Gadus > Gadus chalcogrammus. Next base: position 17,672,807 of record NC_079427.1, read on the forward strand.
TGTGTGTGTCGAGGTGTGACTGGCCTGCTCTACTTGACTAATGAGCTGGTGTTAACTTGGAGAGCCAGAGCTCATTCGGGCTTCGCTTGACCCCCATGCTACCGCTAACGTCCACTGACAGTTACAGGGACACTGTCCACTGCCACCTCCCACCATGCTAGTCATTAACTCACTTGAACTTTATGTTGTCAGAATTCTGGGTTTGGAATATTATGGATATGTTTAGAAAGGGGTGAACATAAATGTGTCCGTACATACATGCATGCGTGCATGCATACAGTACACACTACATAGATACATACATACATAGCATACATACATACATGCATACGTACATACGTACGTACAAACATTCATGAATACATACATACAAATATGCATACATACGTGTGTACATACATACATACTGTACATGCATCCATACATACATATATAAATTAATCTATAAATATATTCATGAATACAAACATACATGAATGCATACATACATACATACATACATACATACATACATACATACATACATACATACATACATACATACATACATACATACATACATACACGCATACATATATACAAAAAATGCACACATATGTACATTTCGCACATGCATATATTCATACATGCATACTTCCATACATACACAGTACACACATACATACATACATACATACATACATACATACATACATACATACATACATACATACATACATACAGTATGTACGGTACTTCCATACAGAGATACAACCAAACACAAACAAACACAAACACAAAGGCACAAACACACACAAACTAAAACACAAAGCGCGTGTATCCGACGGGTCCCAGTTGGGATGCAGGGCTCATCAGAAGACGGGCCGGGGCCCTCCACTTGTGCCCCATTAACGGCTCTCCCAGGCCAGGCCGACACACAGCATTCCAGCAAGCAGCCAGTGGTGATATTAAGGTCACAGCGGATGAAATGCCAGCGCAATAAAAGTGGAAAACAAATAATAATAAAGAGAGACAGGTAATGGAAGTAGGCCGGAACAAGATGATCCTAGCCAGACAAGGTCAGCACCACACAGATGAGAGGAAGCAAATGCAACAGCGTGACACAGACATAGAGGTCCGGCCGGGCCCAGACGGACGGGCTAGGGTGATTGATCGACAGATGGACAGACAGAGAGACGCAGGAAGAAAGACATAAAGTGAGACATATTGGACGGACGGATATGCACTGTAGGTTTCCCCCCCCCTCCCCCCATGATAAACTGTGTCATAAAGTTTCCTGTATGGATTCTGTCTGTCTGAGGTTCATATAGCATGAAATACCGGTTACCAAGAGGGACAGGAGTAGCAGAGTGGGGCAAAAAAACAAGTACATAAAAATAAACCTCAGTTATATATATATATATATATATATATATATATATATGTGTGAATTATATGAATTGAATAAATTGGATGGAGTTAGTAAACGAATACTGCACCACTTAGGATAAAAGATTAACAGAATGATTTATTATACAAATAAGATAATACATTACTTTTGGGAAATTAAGGTAAATCTGTAATGAATGAATGAGACAATACGGATATATACAGATGCTAATAGATAGATAAATGGCTAGAATGGGAAAAACATTTGAACAAAGCGTGTCTCAACAGCAGACAAGCATATTTATAGATATATTCCGCTTACAGTCGTACCAAACCAAAACTATCCTTCCACTCTTCAACTGATTCCAATCATTCAATCTTCGTTCTTTCTCCATGTATATATATATAAATATATATATTCATAGTTCTTTCCATCCCTCCCTCTTTCATCTCCACCTTCCTCTCGATTGAGATACACAACTGCTTATGCATATTTATTCATAACCAGCCTGCCAATCAAAGCGCTGCCATGCAAAGTTCAGTGGCAGTGAAATACCGCTAATATCCCAACATCTCGAGACAGCATTTGCATAAAGCCAAAAATAAGCTTTGGTGTCAACACCTGCCTGCACAGAGATAACCTACTCCATTTGGAAGATGGCATTTCTTGTATGTTGGAATTTGATGAGGACGTTTTGAGAGAATATTATATATACATATATATTATTAGCAAAAATATCAAATACCATTTATAATATGTTGGTCCACATGCGTTTTGACTGATGCATATCTGTACAAAGAGTTCATTAAATGTACTTCATGTCGCTGGTCATCCTCTCATCCTAGATTGCAATCTTATCTAACTGATGGAGAAAGCCTCCTACCCCAGTTTCGACTGACATGACAAGATGCATGCATTATGGATTATGGACACCCTGTGTATACAAATGCTCTCTTTTCTTACTTCTAGCAAAAATTAACCAAGGCATGCATGGCATCATATAAGCGTACATAATGTGTATACCTATGCATACATACATGCACTTATATAAATCCACACGTGTGTGTGTCTGCATATATATGTCAGCCCTGTACATGTAGGTCCGCAACGCACTGGGATCCCTCACGCTGTTGGCATGGTCACGGTGTGTCAGAGTCCAGCGTTTGATCATTCTCCCCTTCCCCAGTAATAAGCTGGTGACAGATCAGGGGGTGAGCTCTGACGGCTTCCCACGGCCCCTGCTGCTAGCGGCTAGCTGCTACTGCTGCCTGACGATTCCTCCCGAGCTAAGGCTGTCACTGACCATCTTACCCCCCCCCCCCCCCGTCCCACCATGCCCCCTCCCCCGTCCCCCGTCCCGTCCCCCCGCCATGGTGCTCCATCAGACCTGTGGGAATAGGAACAAGACAAACGATCACTGACAACCGCAGTGTGTGTTGCACACATATGTCGTTTTTTTCTTGCGGCGGTGTAGCCCATACAAGGACCCCGAAGGGACGACAAATTGAGACGAGTGTCAGCGCGCGCAGTCACAGCGGGCTGACGGCCGCTCGTCATTGTGTGTCGGGATGTGAGACTCAATTTGCAGTCGATACCTGTGCTGGAGCGGCAAACATCCCCCCCCCCAACCCCGCTCCACGCCACTGATCTCTCATGTGACCATGGGAAGCAGAAAAAACGTTTTGAGGGCCTCTCAAATAAACAGGCGCTATCAACTTTATTTTAACTTTTGTTCTTTGTTTTCGTCCATCTGCAAGGCTGTTGTCATCATTATTTTCTGTATTTGATTTTGTGCGTCATTGGGTTTAAAGATTTGTCTGAGCGTTGAGTTATTACCGTCGTTTTTTTATTTGAGACAGACTTGACTTTATTTGGGGATTTTTTGCAAAAAAACAAATTTTAAGCATTGGTTACAATCTGGATGTGCTGTTTTCTTTCATACACTTACAGGGAAATCGCTACAATAGTATAACAGGTCTTCACGCTTGTCTCGTCATTGGCTTGTCACATAAAGAGCTGAAATTATGACGAAATGTCAACCTCTACGGCACCTACATTGTTATAAATTATACATTCTTATGTAAATATCTATTTATCATATTCGCCTACTCCTCTCATTTTTTATGGATATGTATTTTAGGAAAAACGCATTGAAGTTGAATTCATGGCAAAGTCATAGTATTGAGGAATGATCCATTATGAAACTATAAATACTGACATGGAAAGGGCAATGGTTATTGGGGAGATTACCTTCCTCTAGACCCCTTGTGTGGAGAGTGAGTGATGGATAAACGACTTGACATATGTCTTGGAACTGCAGGCTTAATGCTGCCCATTACTATTCTACTGCAGCAATAAGTCCCACATAAGGCACACACACATGCACACATGTGTGCCTTTGCGGGTGCTTGTGTGTGTGCCTGTCAGGTCGCATGTATGTACGAGGGTGGGTAAGGGAGCCTGCGTGCATTTGTGTTTGTCTTTATGTCCATGTGTGTGAGGGCTTGTTTGCCTGTGTGTGTGTGTGTGTGTGTGTGTGTGTGTGTGTGTGTGTGTGTGTGTGTGTGTGTGTGTGTGTGTGTGTGTGTGTGTGTGTGTGTGTGTGTGTGTGTGTGTGTGTGTGTGTGTGTGTGTGGGTGTGTGCGAGTGTGCTTGTTGATAACTGAACCCCAGTCATTTGATTTTCTGCTCTTGGTATATCTGCTCTGCTCTTGGTGCCAATCTGGGCTGTGGGCTGGAGGCCCCACTGTAGATACCAAAACAATACTTGAGACTTTCCTCCTATCTCAACGATTGAAGAAAAAAATAAAATGAGTGGAAGCCGTTGGGGATACATATCCAGCACCCCGGCACCGCAGAACCACATTTTTATATGATCGTTAGCGACAGATGTTCTGAGCTAATGCTCACATTTTAGTCATTATTGTTGTCTTCTGTGAGAGAGAGGGAATTACACTGGGGACATGGGAGATGCAACTTAAATTGAAACATATTTTTAATG
>NC_079427.1:17682176-17687176 GCF_026213295.1 Gadus chalcogrammus
CTTGGGAGCAATTGGATTGGAGAACATGAACTACATAAGAAAAGCAGATGCACCTTTTGTTTTGAATAATGCATCATGCATGGATTTTCCTGCGTGTGTTTGTATGCATGCATCAGCGCCCTTTCCATATGCATCTAACTCCAGCTACGTTGGCCTGCATGGCTTCTATTGAACAGGGAATGTTATATTTGAACCATGACCTCACAGTGGCTGATGCCACCTTGAGTGCTCCATAACCAGGAAGAGCAATAAAAAGCTGCGTGGGAAAGGAATGAAAAAGGCCACCGTACATTACATTGCACTCCCCTCGTGCGTATTATGTCATCGTCTGTCAATCAAATCAGATTGGCTCCCCATTTTTGTATTGCATGCATTGAATATATATGACTGTAAAATGTTGTGGTGGTTTATTCCTCCTGGTGCCAATCCATATAAAAACACTGCAATCATTCATGAATTCACACACACGTATTCAGGCACATACAAGCCCTAAAGCAAACAAACAAACAACTACATTATTTTACCACAGGAATGTGGTAAAATAAAAATAGTCTCACAATATAGCGGGTTAATACAATGTTATCTAACTGATCTCAAATTTAAGCACAATTAGCTCCCACATTCCTCAAAATACTCTCATTCGGTACTCCCTGTAAGTGACCTTTAACTTGTTAGGATCACAACAAAACGTGTGTGCTGTTAAGTGTCCTGTTTGTTCATATTACCTTTTGTATATCTGTGTGTACCCAAGAGTACATGGGTTCGCTTGGGAACTTCCAACAAAACACAAATGACAAAAGAAAAAAAAATTGAAGATGGAACGTGGAAATCCAATGTGCATATATAGTGTCCATTTATTGCTGGAAACGGTTTTACAATTTAGTTTGGCGGTACGGTTCAACTCTTTTGTTGTGTTCGCTGCTGTAGGATTTAAAGCATGACAGACAGATGACAGTCAGAAAAAGAATAGCAACAGCATATCAACATTTGACCACAGGGAGCACTATACAATCCCCCAAGGGGTACATATCTCAACCCATTGCATAGGTTACTTACATTCAATCCAGAGAAGAGATCTAAAGCAGGAGGAGGCTGGGTCGGTGATGGGTGGAAGTCAGCTCAGAAGACTTAACTTTGTAGAGTATTTTGTTTCAGATGGAAGGTCTTTAATTGACTGCCTATCAGTGTACTTGCGTTTGATCAGCTGACCACGTTAGCGGTCAGCTGATAGGAGGCACATGACTAGAGCATCCCGTAAAACGGGCTACGCCTATTTCTTGTAAGTGGCCTTGGAATGAATTTGAATGAGTGGAGTGTAAAAATAGATAACACATCATTGTGTATCTTTGCTAAAAAAATCTCTTCAGCTTGGAAAGAAAAGCCGGGTGGTTGCCCTAGGGATATGGGTTGTTCACTCCTTGCTTGTGTTGTAAAATATATATGAGGCGCTCGCTGCATACACTGAGTGGATATTTGGATGTGCACACACTCTTGTTTTCTGATATGATAGTTGATGGGCATTTGTGTAAATTAGTTGTATTAATTTACCTATTTATATTCTCTTTGACTTTTGTATTTTTTTTTTTCATTTCAAACGTCTAGAAAACTATCAACAGTACATCAATTAATGTTAAAAATATTTATCCTAGCAATAATACAAGTAGGTACTCCCACTATTGGTATAAATCCAAGAGGATTACAGTCCAACAATCATGAGCTCCAAAGAGACTCTCTGAGGCATACAAGCCACTTTGTGTTAACCTCTTGACACAAAAGTCACATGTTCTCAGCGCTCAGTGAAGCACCCATTGGGCACATTATTACTGTTACTCCATTGACCAAAATTAAAAAACATAAAACCTGTAATATACTAAAAAAGAATATGCAATAAATACAATTAAATCATGGTTATCATGGTTCAGTCGTTCCAACCACACGTTAAATGTTCTTCTGTTCAAAGTAATACTAATCTACAATTAATCATGTGAAACTCATATATATTTAGATTTTAGAAAGAACAAGACAGAATAAGCAGTTTCCATTGAATCCTTGTAGCATAATAGAGGACTGGTTATCTTTATGGATGAACAAAAGACTTGTTCAAGGGTTTTGAATAAAGCTATGCAAGCATGGTAGTATATGCAGCCTTGCTTTGTTAAAGGGGGGATATTATGCTACCGTGTGAGTGTGCGATGGCCGCAAGGCCTTGCTCATGATTTTCCTATCTCCCAATTAGGACTGGTGTGCCTGTCTCCCATTAGGACTGACGAAGAGGGGCGGAGTGGCCTTGTTTGTGGCCTATGTGGTGCGCCCGGTTCCTCCAAGCCAGCCCCCTTCCTCTTTGGCACCTCCACCAGCTTGCCACACTGCAACAGTTGTTTGATCTCTTTTCGTTATGGGTTATCAAATAAACCTTGATCATTGTTAAAATTAAATCACGCCTCCGTCCTCCCTTATTGTCTGGTTACCCTAGGCCATGACAGAGTGTGATTAGCAATAAGCTGTTTGAAAATCTGCCTTTTCCTATGTTTTAGTGACATCACAATTGGGCGTGTCCACCTAGATCGGTGCTGGATAGATCAGTCTACCAGCCTACCCAGTGGACTGTAGCAAATGTTGCTTATCTATCCAGCATACATCTAGGTGGACGCTTCTGATGTCACAATAACACAGGAGAAGGCAGATTTTCAAATGGCTTGTAATGGCTAATCACACTCACACCTTGCGGCATAATATCACCCCTTTAACAAGGTTAGAAGAAGTGGATTCTACATTATTCTGGATGTGTATGTTTTAGGGCTGTCCCTAGAAAATACGTTTTTTAGTCACCCAAAAGCAATTCATCCCGACTTTTATCAATTAGTCAAAGCAATTGATCCAGAGTATTATTGGACTATTAGTGATTATTCTGTTTTTAATATTCAAGAACTTTAATGAGTCAAGTGTGATGTCAAATCACAACCATTGATTAGATTCCAGATAGAATAGTGGATGGAAGAAACATTAAAAACTGGTTAAATACAAGGTCCAAATCTCAAAAAGTAGCTCTTCTTCTTTTATAGGTGATTTTTCTTGCTGAGTAAAACAATTCTACGATAATTCAACCAATTTACACGTATCAAAATCGAGTTTAATTTAGTACAGTCTATGTGCCTTGCAACAACACCAGAGCTTTTTATTACATTTTCTACTTGCTTTTTCCTATTGCAGAGCTGGCAGGATATACTTCTAAACTGCGATTTTAACATTATATCCACTTGGGACATTTTGAAACCATCCGGTTTAACTGTGTTTAAGTTAGGCTATTGTTCAGGGCAGGGCCCTCTTTCATTTGTCTATTGTCTACTGAAAGGGGTGCTGTTGCCCGACGGCTTTACTTTGAAGCCTGTTCTCCAGGGTAGGTACGCTCCGCTAGACACACTGGGACTCATACCGACGATCGAGTCTTTAGTACCCCGTGTCAGATCACCGTAATTCGGTACGTGAATATCTGTTGAATATCTAATATCATTGCAAGTATTTTTCAAACATAAGCTGCTACCGAGTCGTTTTTTTTTTAATACACCACCACAGCAGTGATGTGGTGCTTTAAATTCCACTGGAGTAATGTCTATGCTGCAAGCCAACTAGACGACCGCCACACTCCACCTAGGTGACTTTTATAATCCCCATCTGAAGCCCACTCACACTCAAAAAAATATACATCAACTGGACTCTAGCACGACGTTACCATACCTAAAAGTAGAACACCAACCCCCCACCCCATTGTCCCCACAACTCCCCAACCTGACCCACCAACCCAGCCTCCACCTCCATCCTGGAGACCGGAGGCCTGGGATGCTGCCTCGCCTGGCGGAGATGTCGGCGGATCGGGTAGGGGCAGGGCTGTCTGGATGGGCTGGGTGCAGAGACAATCGCTTGGCCACGGCGGTAGCTCCACAGAGGGCCCCGGAACAGGCCACCCTCCCCAATGCAAGAGGTATTTCCCCCCATCTCCCTCGTGGAGCACGGGGCCTTTGGTTCCTGTGCTGGTTGACTGAGGGGTGGCTGGGCCTGTGCTGCAGCCGCGGGAACTGGATGCGGGGTTGGCCAGCCGCAGACGGTTGCCTGTGGCGGTCGCTGGGCTGCCTCCCACGTCTTCCGCTGGGCTCCACTGCACTCTCAGGGAAAGGGCTGGTGCTCGGACAGCCCTTCAGTGTCCTTAAACGTGTCCTGTGGGGTAAGCAAGGTCCATGCTACATGCCACGTTACTACACGCTAGGTGCAACACTCTACCTGGGAGACTTTTATCGGGCTCCTCAGGTAGCAACAGGTGTGCACACCTGTTGCAACCTCACCCAGCCCAAGAGTCCAATCCGACTCTGCCTCTTGAGGCGACTCATTCCAGCCATCTTCCACACACATTCCCACATTTATCTTCTGTTTGATGTTGGGACGTTGCTTGCAAACGGTCTTTGTTGTAAAACTTCTCGAACATTGGAGAACTCCGTCGGCGTAGGCCGGCCAGCAAACACTGAAACCGAGGGAGATTATAACAATGAAAGCACGTGTGTAGAACAATAGTTTTGACTTCTCGAACAACACAAACCTAAATCGGCCATTTGTCGACCATGATGAGTCGGAGATTACTAGTCACCCTCCTCAGTATTGTAATTCAGGACCTTTGGGGTCATTTATTTTATTAATGAACAAATAAATTCATAAATACATAAATGCATCCAACTGGTTTGAACACCATCACAAGATGGACTCAAGGGATAAATACCAAGATCTTTTTTTCTGGCTGACTTTAACCCTCTTCTCAAAGCAATTATATCCTTCAATTTCCCAAAATTGCTTAACGTTTTGCCTAATTCGGCTGAAATACATACAACGACAATGCACGTGTGTATTTGATTTTGCCGTGATTTTTTTTCCACACTTGTTACCATATGTTAAGTATCCATGCAGATACAGACACACGCACACACACACTCTCACACACACGCACACACACACAC
>NC_079427.1:17692176-17702176 GCF_026213295.1 Gadus chalcogrammus
ATGCGATTTTTGTTGTCAATTCTCCACCATATTGAGAGGACTGAAGAGAGTTGTAGTGCTGCACAATGCTAAAATCAATGTAGAAATATAAACGAATATACAATATAAACGAAAAACGTTGTTTTGCCACTACTCACATGAAAAACGCTGTAGCAGTCGTCTCAAACACAACAATGTCTGTCCCCCCCTTAATGACTAATAGTTCCACGAAAAATGACCATCAATGAGCTACAATTCCAATGCTCCTATGCTTCCAAAATGGAGGCAGTCAAAGTTATTTGACCTTGCGATATACAATCCCTTTTATAGCCTTTCTTTTGCTATTCTTGCTCACTTTCTTGCTGTCTAATATTACAACTACAAATTGGACCCGTAGGTGAAATTGGATGCCACGAATACAAAAATAACCAAAAAAATCGAACAATGCAATTCTGTATTTTATTTTTCACACTCAAAACGTTATGGATGTTGTTTTCGATGTTGTGGTTGTTTGCCGGCATGCCGGCCCGTCTGTCCGCTGTGGCAGGGGACCGTTGAGAAGGAAGGAAGTAAGGAAGGATACGGATGTGATGAACGGAGGAAGAGGAGGAGGAGCAGGAGGAAGAGTGATTTGTTGTCCAAGGTAGAGGCTCCTTCGGGAGGTGTAATGGCCGACGGCTCCTCCAAGTGTCTCCCATCTGTCATCCCGCGCTCCCCGCTTCAGACGGCCTCACGGAGAACCCCACCGCCTCGGTGCCGCCGAGCTGTGTGTGTATGATGTGGTGTGTGCATGTGTGTGGGGGGGTGCGCACATGTGTGTTTGTGTGAATGCATGTGACTCTGTGTGTGTGTGTGTGTGTTTGTTTGTGTGTGTGTGTGTGTGTGTGTGTGTGTGTGTGTGTGTGTGTGTGTGTGTGTGTGTGTGTGTGTGTGTGTGTGTGTGTGTGTGTGTGTGTGTGTGTGTGTGTGTGTGTGTCTTTTTGGGCCTGCGTGTGTGTGTGTGCGTGTGTGTGTGTGTGTGTGTGTGTGTGTGTGTGTGTGTGTGTGTGTGTGTGTGTGGGTGTGCGTGTGTGTGTGTATGTGTGCGGACGTCTGTGCTTCTTGGTCCCTACTTGCATGTGTGTGTATGTGTGCGTGTGTGTGGGCGAGTGCATGTTAGTGTGTGTGTGTGTGTGTGTGTGTTTGTATGCAAGTATTTCGCCATGTGTGTGTTTGTGCGTGCGGACATCTCTCTGTGTTTGAGGGCCCTTGCTTGTGTGTGTATGTGACTGTGTTTGCGGACGTCTCACTGTGTGTGTGGGTGCGTGCTCTGTGTGTGTCTGTTGTGATGTGGGAACAATTGTTTCTATATGTAATGGCTGGGTGGACGAGACGCAAGCCGGGGTGGCGGGCTCTATTAAGATGAATACAGAAGAGGAGAGAACAGCACTGCTGAGAACTGACCTCACGCCACTAGTCAGCCTGAACACTGCTCTCTAATGCCGATTTATGCTACTCACACACCGGACTAAGTGTACCTCTCTCTCTCTCTCTCTCTCTCTCTCTCTCTCTCTCTCTCTCTCTCTCTCTCTCTCTCTCTCTCTCTCTCTCTCTCTCTCTCTCTCTCTCTCCATGTCTCTCACTTTATTTATTTGTATCTCTCGCTTTATCTTCCATGTCTCCCTCACTCTCTCTTACACTATCTGTCTTACACTATCTCTCTCTCTCTCTCTCTCTCTCTCTCTCTCTCTCTCTCTCTCTCTCTCTCTCTCTCTCTCTCTCTCTCTCTCTTACTTTATTTATTTGTATCTCTCGCTTTATCTTCCATGTCTCCCCCTCCCTCCCTCCCTCCCTCCCTCCCTCCCTCCCTCCCTCCCTCTCTCTCTCTCTCTCTCTCTCTCTCTCTCTCTCTCTCTCTCTCTCTCTCTCTCTCTCTCTCTCTCTCTCTCTCTCTCTCTCTCTCTCTCTTTCTCCCTCTCTCTCTCTCTCTCTTGCTGTCTGTCTCCTCTCTCTCAGTTATTTCCCCCCCTCTGACTGTCACACTCTGTTAGTTTCCTTCTCCTTCTCCTTTTGTTCTTCTCCTCTCGTCTCCTCCGTTTCTATTATTCAAGTCATCTTTGCGGCCCGCTTTCAACTTGCATCACTCACACACATACACACATTAACACACACACACATATCTACACACGCACCCAACGACTCGCACACCCGCCTTTTCACACAACTATCTGAGCTTTAAATAATGTGCAGTGCGTTGAAGTGCAGCGTGAAATGAGATGATTGCAATTTACATATTCATCAAAATATAAACATAGAAATGAAAACGTTATTCATTTATCTGTTTCATAATGAATGTGTAATGAGTGTATAGACTCTTATAAAATACGTTTTTGTATTTTCGATTATTGGCCTCCTGAATTTGATCTGCAACGCTCAGTCAACCTTACAGGAGGAGCCCGGTGCGTGGCCCGGCAGGCATGGAGCACATAGCCGCACAAATTAGGAGTGGCTCTGTCCATTAACAACGCTGTGATAGGAGGGAGACCGAGAGGTTCCAGCTAGATAGAGCTGGGTTCACCTCTCTCCTGCTCTCGCAGAGTTCATCTCGATAAGAGGTGCTCTCTCTCTCTCTCTCTCTCTCTCTCTCTCTCTCTCTGTCTCTCTCTCTGTGTGTCTCTCTCTCTCTCTTTCTCTCTCTCTCTCTCTCTCTGTGTCTCTCTCTCTCTCTCTCTCTCTCTCTCTCTCCCTCTCTCTCTCTCTCTCTCTCTCTCCCTCTCTCTCTCTCTCTCTCTCTCTCTCTCTCTCTCTCTCTCTCTCTCTCTCTCTCTCTCTCTCTCTCTCTCTCTCTGTGTCTCTCTCTCTCTGTCTCTCACTCACACCCTCTCTCTTTCTTTCTCTCTCTCTCTCCATCTCTCTTGTTTCCCAGGGGGAGAGTATAACTACCCCCACTCCCCTCACCTCTCCAGCCCACTCCCTGTCATCTGACACAGAGCTGGAGTTGGTCCCGCTAAGTAGGGAGGTTACCTTAATGCCAGAGTAGGCAATTTAGGGTAAAGTGTTTTTCTCTTTATGGCCAAAATCAGTAAATCAAATGCTCTCATCTACATTCGCCTACTTCTCCGTCTTCCTTCCTAAGCGGCTGGCTGTGCACACCCTGTCTCCTTGTGCTAGATGCACATAACCAGAGTCTTCCCCAGGGTTAGGCAGACCTATTGCTAATCCTAGCGTGCTAGTCGTGTTTTTGTGGAGCGGCTTTGGAGCAAGTCATGAAAATAAGCTTATTTTTTTTTTTTCGTGCCATTTACTTTCAAGATAAGGCCTACTACTAGAATGCAATTTTTATACTGATCAGACTGAGGCGCTATGTAGACTAGTAACCTCATACAAGCTCAGAGCCTTTGTTTAGCCATGGTGCCTTCCATGTTAGTGTTGTTCTCCAACACAAAAAGTAGGCAGAATATACAAAATACTTGGAAGTATATCAATTAAAAATAGTAAAAATAGTTTTTATGTATATGTATTTATTATTTTAATTAAGTGTACTTGACATTTAATGATATTTAAGAAAGAAAATACGAAGAAAAAATCGATTACTTGAAGCGAGGCAAAGTGTCCCTGAGCTGCAAACAGCCGGAACAGAAAAAACGTGAATAGCGAAACCACATTTGGTGCATAAAGAAAACTACATGACGCAACGTATATAAAACTCATGAGCAAACCAATCGCTCTGTATATGTACCACAACATGAGACGGGCATAAGCAGGGGTAACCAAGGAACGCTTCTCTAAACAATCTCCATTTCTATTGGACGGCTTCTTGGAAATGCTCTCATCCCAATCCATCACGCATCACACGCACGCCATATGTCATACATCACACGCTGCCATAACTACCGCTTTCCTGTCGGCGGCAAAATATGTTTTGCACCATTTGCCTCCGTCACAATCATGGTCATTTTCCATAATCACATTTTTTTTCCTGTGTGATTGATGAGGGCTTTTATATCTGGGCAAAGAACAGACACTTCCCAACACTCCACCTAAGGGAGTTTAAGTAAACTTAAAGTACCCGATTGAGCAAGCTCAAAACAGCCTTTGGGTTTATAATGAGATACATTTCCAAACTTGCTTTCTGGCACAGGTCCTCAATCTCCATGTGGTTCCAATGAATATGGCGCTACCTGTGGTGTGTGTGTGTGTGTGTGTGTGTGTGTGTGTGTGTGTGTGTGTGTGTGTGTGTGTGTGTGTGTGTGTGTGTGTGTGTGTGTGTGTGTGTGTGTGTGTGTGTGTGTGTGTGTGTGTGTGTGTGTGTGTGTGTGTGTGTGTGTGTGTGTGTGTGTGTGTGCAGGTGTAGCGTAAATAAGTGATGGAGTCTCATCGCAATTGATGTAAATATTTAAAGGCTAGATGTGAGAGGGGGATACAGACACTGACAAGCAGCAAAGTGACCTGTTTTCTCTCCCTGCATGCACATACACGCACACACACCAACACATATGGTAAATGGACTGGATTTTTACCATGCTTTTTTATGAGCACTCAAAGCGCTTTACAATTATTCCTTAGCATTCACCTATTCACACCTCAACTGAAGGGTCCTTCATGCAAAGCAACAGCTTGCAAGTCAAAAGGAGTTAGGGTTAGGAGTCTTGCTCAGGGACACCTCATCCCTTAGCTAGGAGGAGCCGGGGATCAAACTAGCAACCTGCCGTTGGCCGGTCAACCCGCTCTACCCACTATACCTCCCGGGCCACTGTCATACACATATGCACACATGAACGCACACACATAAACACATAAACACATACACACGCACACACACTTCCCCCCACACACACACACCCACACAAACATGCACCGACACACACACCGACACACACACACACACACACACACACACACACACACACACACGCACACACACACGCACACGCACACGCACACGCACACACACACACACACATACACACACACACATACACACACACACACACACACACAAACACACACGTCCTCACACTCACACACATTCATGCACATCCACGAAGGATCAAGGCAATATAAACCCAACCAATAATGTAAATCCTCTCTTTCCTTGATCTCCCTCTCACTTTCTTTTTAACGGTAAGGTTGGACTCATTCAGGTGCACAACATACCAAAATGATCTCTGCGCATTGGTTGGCTGATAGCACCTTTTGTCTTGAAACATTTAATGGAGCTATTGATCCAAGAGGTTTGTAAATGTCCACATACAGTTAACCTTAAAAACCATCCCTCGCTCATGCAACCTAGAAGTTCAAAAAGGAACCAATAGATACTTAAGCAGCTTAGAAGTGTTTCATGTCAATTTACTAGCAAAGGTTAGATGTCCATCGATTGAGTCCCATGGATGTTGCAAATGTCAATCAATGGAGTGTTTCAAAGTACAGAGTATTTATTTTCTTGATTAGTTGTGTTCGATCTTAAATGCGCTCATTTACTAATCCATGGCCTTTAGAAGAGACAGGAGCGATATGGAATTCTTTCCCCTTTGGTTTATGCATGTCTTTTGTGGATGTGTTTCCAGGTATTTAACCAACATCTTCTCTTGCGGCAATTCGATGTAGAGACAACCCCCACAAATCAAAGTGTGTAGTTAGGCTAGGCAACACCGTGCCAAATCAATGATATTGGCATTAGAGAGGCTGAGCCACTGCTTTGTTTGAGTAGACACTGTTGATTGGCTTTAGTTATGAATGTAAAAAGTATGTGTTTTGACCAATGACGTTCAAGCGCGCCCTATCTCGCATATATATTCCAAGTAGATTGAAATTGCCACATTTCTTATGTATTTTGAGATGAGACTCTAAAATCTTAGGTAATAAACTAAAGGACTTAGAAATGTTAAGATGAGCAAATTCCACATTAGTTCAGTAATCTTGTATAGGAGACACTCATGAGACTTTTTTGGCTATTTGTCTGTTGCGTATTTAATTGGCAAGGATGTTACCATGGTGTCAGGAGAATAGAATTTTGTTACATGAAACCTAATCTCGACGTACGCAAAGTGGAGCGGTTATCTGCGTTGCATAAATACCATGAATACATAGTGCGGATGTCCTTGTTGCGGAAGGCAGTCGGTGTCTGCTTTAAGGACACACTTCAAAATCCATTCGTAATAGATGTCCTTTTTGTATTTTCTTTTAAATACTGTACGACACACAAAGAGTTGATGGTTCAAATGTAGCATGTAATATGGCCAGGGAGGTATCACAGCGTGTACTGTTTGAACATAATGCGTACCTGGGTGCGTACGTGCTTGCGCACATGCACGTTTCATTGAATTCATGTAATAATTCATATCAAATCTTTTTCAAGGCCTTCCTCAGTGCGGACCTGGGCTTTCATGATGCTGGCACTTCAAGAATCATCCTATGACATAATCGCATCAAGCTCAGCGAGGCCGTATCTCGAGTCCCGTCCCTGAAACGATCCCCCCCAAGCAGCTCTGCTGTGGGGCCGTTCCATGTGATATACTGCAGCCACATCGGGTTTATAGGGATACGATCCGCGTACACTCATGCTGTGTGTGTGTGCGCACATGTGACGCCCTGGGTGGTGGCAACAATAGAAGCATCGCCAGAACTGGAGCTTAACTACAGGACCTTGGACAGCAGCCGCTCACAAGCTGAGATGTATTTTTGGCGAGTGTGTGAGTGTGTGTGTGTGTGTGTGTGTGTGTGTGTGTGTGTGACGTGTGTGTGTGTGTCCGTGTGTGTGTGTGTGTGTGTGTGTGTGTGTGTGTGTGTGTGTGTGTGTGTGTGTGTGTGTGTGTGTGTGTGTGTGTGTGTGTGTGTGTGTGTGTGTGTGTGTGTGTGAGTGTGGGGGGTAAGAGAAAGTCTATGGGTGTGTACATTTTCTCACACATAGATACATACGCACTCGTGTACTTTCTCTACAGTCGGCCATCTTCCATTGAAGATCCTTCAACAGTGAGAAACTGACCCTGTTGAAACACAGTCCATAGGGACACAAAGATGCGATGATACGCTCCATATCGTGTCCCTTTTCTCATCCATAATGCTTATCCACTTGCTTTGTTGCCTTGTTTCATGAGCTTTCTTTCACCTTTAGCTCCGTATCTCCCCTCTGCCATCGAACCGCCATCAGTGACCAATGGCCGCCCTCGCTCTTCCTGATCATTGTTTTCACGTCAGATACTCCAGCTGAATACAATGCAATTTCTCTATTGATTTTTCCTGTCCACTGATCATTTGAAAGCTGTTTTGATAAGCTTGACAAGTGTTGATGGTGTGTGTGTCTGTGAGTTTTTGTGTGTGTGTGTGGGTGCAATGACGTGCATGTGTGTGCCAACATGTGTGTATGTAAGAAAGAGAGCAACACAGAGCTAGCAGCGTGGACAAACATCAGTTTGTGACATTCATTGTGCACCCGAGCTCACATTTGTTTGGTCGCCTGCCATGGCTGTTTTTCATCATGTGCCTGTCACACTAGTGCAGGGATGGAGAACATTAGAGAGGACACAGAGTCCGAGCCAGATGAGCCATGGCGAAACAGAGTCTGGTTAGATATTAAACACATGCCTATCAGTTAGGGGCTTGAGGTTTGACGGGGATTACAGAAGGCCCGTTCTAGCTTGAACCTGACTCTGATCCCTTTCTCATTCCCTCTCCCTCCCTCTCTTTCCCTCTCTCTTCCTTCTTCTCTGTCCTTCCTTTTTTCCTTCTCTCTCTCTCTCTCTCTCTCTCTCTCTCTCTCTCTCTCTCTCTCTCCCTCCCCCCCCTCCCTCTCTACCTCCCCCCTCCTTCTCGCTCTCCCTCCCTCCCTCTCTGTCCCTCTCTCTCTCTCTCCCTGCACATTTCAGGGTGTTATTTTAGCCAGAACCAGAGCACCGTGTCCACCGGTGGTTGAGGTACAGAGGGAGACAGGCCGCTCCAGTTTAACACCCAGGCTGTGTACCTGGTGACAGTACAGTACAGTAAGGAACGGGCAGCGGAGGGTTTCAAGATGACAGAGAAGGAGGAGAGAGAGGTTCAGAGGCCGCGGGGAGATCCATTTGAATTATGCAGCGCTGGAGGCAGACACTTGAGAAACACCGCTTGTTGACAATCATTTTCCCCCATTTATTATTTTATTTCCTCCCATTTTTATTATTTTTCACTGCTCATGCAATTACGTTTGATTGCACCTCCTCTTCCCCCCCTCCCCCCCCCCCCCCCCCCCCCCCCCCCCCCCCCCCCCCCTCCACACTTCCACCCCACCTAGAGAACTATTTTTAACGGTGGTACCGTGAGGTGTCAGAACGCGGTGATTTCCCCCCGGGGGGGAGAAGATCTGTGAGAGCGCAGGTAGACAGAGAGATAGATGGAGTGACTGTTGTCATGGAAAGCAGATGCAAGTGACTGGAAGGGCAATGGCTTTATAGGTGGATAGAAAATCCCTTCTACAGTGATTTTGAAGGGAGAGGACTGCTGGGGAAAAGGTCTGCATAGAATTTTGAAGATTCAAAATGGTTAACCAGTGAAGCAGTATTATTTGATTCTGTATGCTCAACAGGATATGACACACTGAGTTACACTGTTTACGATGGCCATCCATCGTAAACAGTGTAACTCCAAGAAGACTGACTAAATAACATCCCACCTAACACAAAAAAATTACGAAAAATGTAGCACGATCTGCCGAGGACTCTGAGGTCTTGGGCCTAGGACCCTGAGGTCTTTGACCTAGGACCCTGAGGTCTTTGACCTAGGACCCTGAGGTCTTTGACCTAGGACCCTGAGGTCTTTGACCTAGGACCCTGAGGTCTTTGACCTAGGACCCTGAGGTCTTTGACCTAGAACCCTGAGGTCTTTGACCTAGGACCCTGAGGTCTTTGACCTAGGACCCTGAGGTCTTTGACCTAGGACCCTGAGGTCTTTGACCTAGGACCCTGAGGTCTTTGACCTAGAACCCTGAGGTCTTTGACCTAGGACCCTGAGGTCTTTGACCTAGGACCCTGAGGTCTTTGACCTAGGACCCTGAGGTCTTTGACCTAGGACCCTGAGGTCTTTGACCTAGGACCCTGAGGTCTTTGACCTAGGACCCTGTGGTCTTTTTCAGTGTATGTTGTACTGGCATCCTGAGCTGCTTCTAAAACAACAAAAAGTGGAAGCTGGTTTTATGTTATTGCTACATCTGCTATATTTGAATCAATTGCTGAATATTAATTAAATGATGACATGCTGTTTTACATGCTGTGCCCTAACTTATTTGTACAATGCACTCAAACCATTTGTTTGCTTCTCCTCTTATTCCTGATTTGTAGTTGTTAGTTGCTTACTTCTAATATGCTGCGAAGTCTTCGCCTGATGTCTGTGGATCTTAACCGTAGGGACAATATTCAAGTCACTGCCATATGGCTTTTCCAGGTATTTTTACCCCCATTAAGCCCTGTTGTTAGCTTTGTCTTTACATTGTTGCGCCTTTCCTGTGTGGAATTTAGATCAGGGGAGTCTTATTGTTTTGGGGGCAATATATAAAAAATATATACTGTATTCATATATTATCTTTTTGTGCAGTTGGCAAAAACAGGGCAGAACATTTCAGTGACAAGTGCACATAAAACATAATCAGAGTAGGCCTACAAAACCCAGAACATATAGCTCCGAAAATAACTTTGTGGTTGCTAGATGGCCCACTAGGCAACTAGGCCCCTAACATATCAGAAGAAGTTAAAATAAACAGCTCACTGCCCTTTCAATATGTCCCTTCCAAAGAGTGGACACAAATCACATAATTTTTCAAGATGTTTGGAAGAATACATATGCATTCACTGAAGTCAATTGAAACCAAACGTGCCAATTGGGCACACAGCAAGTTGCATTAAACTATAATAGAATATCTGCCACCATAAACAACAAAGTTACGGCAAACACAGCAATCAGATTCGTGAACAATTTAATTTTTTCAAGAATATCAGAAGTGTTTTTCTTGCATTCTCAAATAAGTTAGACACTCCAGCTTTAGTAACGCGTCAGATCAATCTAATATAAATGCATT
>NC_079427.1:17707176-17772176 GCF_026213295.1 Gadus chalcogrammus
TAAACTGTTACTTTATGTAACTTTTAATGATATCATCTTGTTAGAAACACGTATATCTGAGAGCCAACCCAGTCGCCAAAAACATACCTACGTTGACAGTGTACGTTTCGTGAACACTGGATTACGTCACATTTCAACATAAAATAGTGTGTTATACACACACACACACGCACGCACATGCACAGACACACACACACAAGCACACACAAGCACACACACGCACGCACAGGCACACAGACACAGACACAGACACAGACACAGACACACACACACACACACACACACACACACACACACACACACACACACACACACACACACACACACACACACACACACGCACACACGCACACGGTGCATTTCGCTGCTAAAACAACAACAATAAAATATTCCCTCAAATATTATTACTTTCAAAACGTTGGCCAAAATGGCCAATAATAACTTTTTTTTTGGGATGCTTCTAGGACATTTTGGGTGGATTTTGAACAGTATGTGGGGGGCACGTTTTTTGCAGGACCTGGCAACCCTGCGCTGTTGCCCGAGATCTGGCTCCACCCCGGCGTGGTGCTGTCTCCTGTTGACCTTTTGACCCCAGACTTCTGGGGGAATAGCTGAATCAATTCATTAGTCAATCAGAAGCATGTAAATATCTTTCCGGTGGGGTAAGAGGACGAACAAGGTGTCCTTCAACATCTACGCTTCCAGGCGATTGCAACGGTGCCACACATGAGCATATTCGAACATGTTTAATGGTAGTAATTAGCTGTCGAAATTGGAGGCCTTAATCAATACTGAGCAGCTATTGATTTGCTTCCCGATAAAGATTTGTCACAAATGACATGTTATTTAGCATCTACACGTTGAGCTGAGTCCAATGACACCAAGAACGACACTCTAGCTAATGGTAACATGTATTTTACATGGTACACCTAGGTCTAGGACATGATCTCGGTGTAGCAAGAGGCCGAGCTTGATCTCATTGGACTCAGCTTAACGTGTAGATGCTAATTAACATGTAATTTGTCAAAAATCTCCATCGGGAAGCAAATCTATAGCTGGTCATTATTGATAAAGGCCTCCAAAATCGACAGCTAATTACTACCCCGAAACATATTCAAATATGATCATGTGTGGCACTGTTGCAATCGTCTCGAAACGTAGATGTCAAAGGACACCTTGTTTGCTCTGTTGCACCACCGGGAACATATTTTCATACTTCTAATGGATTGATTCATATTTTAAGGTTCTCGGAGTGAGACTGTAAGTGGCTGCAGCAGAAGTGTTGAGACGAAAGATGATATCAAGAGATTTATAGAATATTCCCATTCACATTATGATTCTTCGTCGTAACATCCGACCAAACATCCTTCACATTCACAGAGCGAAGATTATGAAAGTCCAGGCTCAGCAAGTGCTCCATCTCGTTGCACCTGCACCCAGCGGCTCGCTTGCAAGATTTTGGCCTGAAGTTCTTCCCAGACCAACACCCTAGCCATCCAACATGCATATCTGAGAATCAGGCCTCTCTTTAATAATGACATAAAGTTATGAGAGAAACACACATTAACTTTTTGTTATCTCATAAGCGGCGTGGTGCCGGCTCCTTTTGACCTTTTGACCCCCGACTTCAAAAACGTGGCCACAGGCCAGCTGTGTCTACACACCTTTAGCCACAAATGTACACCTCCATCCCACAAAAAATGGGGACTAGAAACTAACCTCTGTCTTATGTACATTTACTGTACTGTTGGAGGTCATGCCCCTTTGCCGACCTTTTCGAGATAGCTAGGGATGCTAAAATGTTTACACACATTTCCCGGGGCCCTGTGTACGACATATCCGAGATTTGGAGTTCTAGAGAAAAACTTTTTTTCTCTAAGGGCTGCCCTCGGGGTCTGACCGGGCCAAGTCTCGGGCAGGAAGGGCCCCCCCTTCCTGCCCTCGGGGTCCGACCGGGCCAAGTTTCGGTGCGGGGGTCCCAGTTAGGCCCTAGAATATGGTATTCAAATTTCAGGGCGGTAGGACCTTCCTATCTCAAAAACTTTTTTTCCACCACATTCTGAACCATTAGGTCTCGCAGTCAACACTTCTGAAGGGGCTTTGTCCAAATGACAGTCCATTTGGGAAAACTTTTTTTCTCTATGGGCTAGAACTACAAATCTTGCATATGTCGTTCTCGGGGCCCCGGGAAATGTGTGTCAACATTTTAGCATCCCTAGCTATCTCGAAAAGGCTGGAAAAGGGGCGTGACCTCCAACAGTACAGTCAATGTATATAAGACAGAGGTTAGTTTCTAGGCCCCATTTTTTGCGGGATGGAGGTGTACATTTGTGGCTTAATGTGTGTAGACACCGCTGGCCTGTGGCCACGTCTTTGAAGTCTGGGGTCAAAAGGTCAAAAGGAGCCGGCACCACGCCGCTTATGAGATAACAAAAAGTGAATCTGTATTTCTCTCATTACATTTTGTCATTATTGAAGAGAGGCCTGATTCTCAGATATGCATATTGGACTGTTAGGGTAGAGGCCTGGGAAGAACTTCAGGCCAAAATCTTGCAAGCGAGCCGCTGGGTGCAGGTGCAACGAGATGGAGCACTTGCTGAGCCTGGACTTTCATAATCTTCGCTCTGTGAATGTATAGGATGTTTGGTCGGATGTTACGACGAAGAATCATAATGTGAATGGGAATATTCTATAAATCTCTTGATATCATCTTTCGTCTCAACACTTCTGCTGCAGCCACTTAAAGTCTCACTCCGAAAACCTTAAAATATGAATCAATCCATTAGAAGTATGAAAATATGTTCCCGGTGGTGCAACAGAGCAAACAAGGTGTCCTTTGACATCTACGTTTCGAGACGATTGCAACAGTGCCACACATGATCATATTTGAATATGTTTCGGGGTAGTAATTAGCTGTCGATTTTGGAGGCCTTTATCAATAATGACCAGCTATAGATTTGCTTCCCGATGGAGATTTTTGACAAATTACATGTTAATTAGCATCTACACGTTAAGCTGAGTCCAATGAGATCAAGCTCGGCCTCTTGCTACACCGAGATCATGTCCTAGACCTAGGTGTACCATGTAAAATACATGTTACCATTAGCTAGAGTGTCGTTCTTGGTGTCATTGGACTCAGCTCAACGTGTAGATGCTAAATAACATGTCATTTGTGACAAATCTTTATCGGGAAGCAAATCAATAGCTGCTCAGTATTGATTAAGGCCTCCAATTTCGACAGCTAATTACTACCATTAAACATGTTCGAATATGCTCATGTGTGGCACCGTTGCAATCGCCTGGAAGCGTAGATGTTGAAGGACACCTTGTTCGTCCTCTTACCCCACCGGAAAGATATTTACATGCTTCTGATTGACTAATGAATTGATTCAGCTATTCCCCCAGAAGTCTGGGGTCAAAAGGTCAACAGGAGACAGCACCACGCCGGGGTGGAGCCAGATCTCGGGCAACAGCGCAGGGTTGCCAGGTCCTGCAAAAAACGTGCCCCCCACATACCGTTCAAAATCCACCCAAAATGTCCTAGAAGCATCCCAAAAAAAAAGATATTATTGGCCATTTTGGCCAACGTTTTGAAAGTAATAATATTTGAGGGAATATTTTTTTGTTGTTTTAGCAGCGAAATGCACCGTGTGCGTGTGTGCGTGTGTGTGTGTGTGTGTGTGTGTGTGTCTGTGTCTGTGTCTGTGTGCCTGTGCGTGCGTGTGTGTGCTTGTGTGTGCTTGTGTGTGTGTGTCTGTGCATGTGCGTGCGTGTGTGTGTGTGTATAACACGCTATTTTATGTTGAAATGTGACGTAATCCAGTGTTCACGAAACGTACACTGTCAACGTAGGTATGTTTTTGGCGACTGGGTTGGCTCTCAGATATACGTGTTTCTAACAAGATGATATCATTAAAAGTTACATAAAGTAACAGTTTAATAACACAAACGCAGGAAGCACGTGAGCTGCTAGTTTAGCGAAAGCAACCTGACGTCGTTGAAACATGCGAGCGAGCCGATCAACTCCTAATAACTATAAAACTAAAGATCAGACACAATCACTGACTGAAGATTATGCAATTAAAAAGTATATTTCTCGCTAGAAATGTTATTAGAAACACGTTTAACGGTGAATCGGTCCTAAAATATTGCATTTCCCATTCAGATAATAAAGATTAATAAAGATCATACACATTCACTGACTGAAGATTATGTAAGGAAAATGTACATTTCTCGCTAGAAATGTCATTAGAAACGCGTTTAATGGTGTATCTGTCCTAAAATATTGCATTTCCCATTCAGATAATAAAGATTAATATAAGCTACGCCGTGTTCCGGAGCCGCGGGGGATTCTGGGAATTGGGGTTCTCAGTTGACAAATGGGGCTTTTGTTAACTTGTTTTGTTGTTAGGATTAAGTGGGGTTAATGGGTTCGGGATGTTATGTGGTTGTGTGTTGTTCTATTAACATTGTCCGTGTGTTCATTATTGTCGACACCGTCACCGAGAGTGACGTGACCATCGTTTCGCGCAGCTGTTCCGTGTTGAAGTCTCGTTCAATAAAAACCAACTCTCGTTGTCGAGCGTTAAATAAAAACCAACTCTCGTTGTCGAGCGTGCCCCCCCCCTACAAACGTGTCTCCCCCCCCCTCAACAAACGTGTCCCCCCCCCCCCCCCTTCAACTACCGTGTCGTCGTCGTCGTCCCCCCCCCCCACAATCGTGTGTCGTCCCCCCCCCTCAACAAACGTGTCTCCCCCCCCCCCCCCCTCCCCGGTCAACAACAGTCTCCCCCCCCCCCCCCTAAACAATCGTGTCCACAATTTGCCGCCAAAGCCGTGAAACCCAAACCCCGAAACCCGCCTCCACAGCGGCACACGTGGATACTGTAGGTATAACACGCTATTTTTTACGTTGAAATGCTGCGTATCCAGTGTTCATGGAAACGTACACCACTGACGTTTTTTCTTGGCGACTGGGTTGGTTATTTGTAGGTTGAATACATGGGAGCATGAGAGGATCACAGTGTCACTGAGCTATGTCTGGTCCAGGTGTTGGTACCATTAAAAACATAGACACATTGTTTTATATGGATACCATTGTTGGGTTGTTTGGCCGTGAAAACCTCAGAAACTGAGTTCTCTTCATTCACTGTGAAGGGAACAAACAAATACTAATACACTGCGTTTCCAATTGGCGTGTGAGTAGCAAGTACGAGAACCGAGAGTTTGTGCATGCATGCGTGTCTGTTGGTGCATACTATGTGATAATTTGTATGTTAATGCATAACATTCAGAAGTCACCAGCTGGATTTAGCCCCTGTGTTTGTGGTGTGTGTGTGCATCTTTATCTTGTCAATACATATGTGTGTGTGTTTATCTGTGTGTGTGTGTGTGTGTCTGTTTGTGTGTTTATGTGTGTGTGCGTTTGTGTAAAATGTGTGTGCAATGTGTGTGTGTGTATGCTTTTCTGTTCATAAATGTTTGTGTGTGTGTGTGTGTATGCTTGTCTGTTCATAAATGTTTGTGTGTGTGCGCGTGTGTGTGTGTGTGTGTGTGTGTGTGTGTGTGTGTGTGTGTGTTTGTGCATTCATGTGTTTGTGAGTGTGTGTTGGTTTGTGTGGGCACCCGTGTCTGGAGCGGTTTGTGTGTTACTGTCCAGGGGCGGCGTGTCATTGGGCTGACCTCTGCAGTGTGACAAGTGTCCTGTTGGGGGCGGTCTCAGGACTCACCCCACCCGCAGCCAGCAGCCGGTGCAACACATTAAAGAGGATGCACTATCAGGACAAAACCACTTGTGTGTGTTCTTTGCTACTGTGGTGGAACTCGCGCTGTTTGGAAACAGTTGGTGGTGCTGCTATTGTATCTGGTAGCATGACTGAATTGTTGTGAAGTGTTATAAAGGTTTGTAAAGGTTCTTTCCAGAATCTGTGTGTGTGTATAATAGAGAGCGAGAAAAAGTTTCTGTGTGTGTTTGTGTGTGTGTCTATAATGGAGAGCGAGAGTAAGTGTGTGTGTGTGTGTGTGTGTGTGTGTGTGTGTGTGTGTGTGTGTGTGTGTGTGTGTGTGTGTGTGTGTGTGTGTGTGTGTGTGTGTGTGTGTGTGTGTGTGTGTGTGAGAAAGAGAGAGTCTTTGTGTGGGTGGGTGGGTACGTTTCTGTGGAAGTGTTATTCGTGAGTGTGGTAGACTGAGCCAATGTGTGTATCAGTGTGTTGGTAACAGTCATTAATGCAGGACGAAGACCTCAGTCAGATATTCAGGCAGGGCCTGGCTTACATTCTCCGGAGCAATTTCTGGCAATGAAAGGCACAGCAAAATTCTGTCATTATCATACAAGCTAAAATATGTGTTTTGTGTCTGAAGCATTGTGCGTGTTTGTGCATCTGTGCTTGTGTGTGTGTGAGTATTATTTTGCATACAACTCTTTTTATTCAAGACAACCTTGGTTTCAATGCTCAGAAAAAATGCATGCCCTTAGTGCTTCAGTCTTAAAAGTGCCATTCTGGCATTACTGCCAACTCTACGGTTACACTGAAGTACTATTCTGTTCCAAAAAATCTGAGAATAGACTACAGAGATAGACTACAGTTCTAGAAAGAGAGTATGAGAGAGAGAAAGAGAGAGGGAGTGATTGAGAGAGAGCGAGAGAGAGGTATGGAACATGAGGGACGGCGAGAGCCTCTGTGGTAAAGTGTGCTGTGCTGTGTGAGATAGCGCATCACACACCAGAGGAGAAGCCTGTCTCGCCGGAGTCCCCAATAACCAAAGCAAGTCCCCCGCTGCAGTAAGCTTCAATGCACCATGGATCTCTGTGTGTGTGCGTGTGTGTGTGTGTGTGGTTCGTGGGGAGGGTGGAGGGGGGGTGGGTCATTGTGTGTATGTGTGCGTGTGTGTGTCTGAGAGAGAGAGAGAGAGAGAGAGAGAGAGAGAGAGAGAGAGAGAGAGAGAGAGAGAGACTGCCTCTGCCTGGGGAATGCTGAGGGGCTTCTCCTTCATCTGGACTAAATGGGGTCTAATATTCACACACACACACTTTGTGACGCACAAAACTCGTCCCAAAACACGACATAAAACACGCATGTCAGAAGAACACAGACACAAAACCACAAACACACACATACCACACACACAGCACACATACATGCTTGTGCAGGCCTCGAACAAATCACACTGCCAGTCAAACAAAACATTCCACTCCATTTGTCCACTTCAAACCCACTATCATTTAGAAAAATACTGCCCTATAAAATGCCGGCCCACTTTAAGACAAATCTCTGCTGGGAAAAAGTTGCTCAGGTTTGCTCCCCAACAATACACACACAAAAGCTCACACACACACACACACACACACACACACACACACACACACACACACACACACACACACACACACACACACACACACACACACACACACACACACACACATAAACAAAAACTACCTCCACCCCTGCTTTCTCTTGCCACTCTGCTTGGATGTCACTGATGCTGCTGTCATTGTCATTACTTACAGGATGGATGTTTGAGCTAGTAAGGGAAGGATGGATGGAGCAATGGGTGATGCAAGGTGAGAAGGGTGTGTGGGTGTGTGTGTGGGTGAAGCGCTGCAACAGAGGTAAGAGGTGGAGGGACAGGGTGGATGGCAGATGGAGGCTGAGCTATAATCAGTCATTCTTCGTGTCAGCGGCCGACCATCATACCTAAGGAGCCACTGTCCTTTTCCAGACCTTGGAAATCAATAGGAATCACAGATGGAGGTGAGTCCGTCAGTCCTACTAGGTTTCGGATTTTCATTATTTTCCATTGTCTCATCTTATCTTCAGACTTCCGTATGGGTCTGAGTCGCTGACTTCGCACCTAGCATCCGCAGTAGAATTAAATTAAATGTGTCCAAATTTTGTTAATATATGATGCCAGTACTAAGGTGAATTCCGATAAGCTTTAAAAAATAATGATACAAAGAAAGTGGTCTTCTTGAGAAGATCATAAGATAGGTCCTTCCCGCTGTCGTCCACTCTTCAACCGTCTCCGTGACAGCATGGCGCATGGAGCATGCAGTGTTTTTTCACCAATATGTGTTCTCATTAGAGATAAAGGCAAGCTGGTGTGAAAACTGAGAAGGTGACTTTTGATTGGATAACACGCCACCATATTGAATGTTTCTGCCTGGCTGAGACTTGGCTTGGTGGCTTCCCTTGGCAGCTCTGCAGGGATGCTAAGAAGGCATATGCTCCCTATTTGCTGTTAAGGTGTGGAGGTGTGCATGTGACTCTTTGGTGTGTATCTGTTCAATGTGCTTAAGTGTTGTGTTTATTTTATTTTAGAGTTATTTAGATCCTTAAAGCTTATAATGTAACATTACTTAATACACAAATCATTTAATGGTTCGGATCTTCATGGGCACTGGGGAGCTCCATTTGCTCACAGTTTAATCCCAATTTTCGGTTTATTTGTATTGTTTTGTATTGAATTGAATGGAAGCCCAATTTAAAATCATACCACTAAATCACATTGAGAACGGTAAGGATCAAAACAGGGCAAAGCCACAGTTTTTGCATCCATACATTTGATATTTGCTTGTGTGTGATTATGCGTGAATTAGAGTACCTCCTTAAAGTCTGTGTAAGACAGCATAGAGCAAAGAGGGCAAAGAGAGACAAGTGAAGCCTGTGTATGTATGGGTGTGTGTTTCTGTGTATTAGTGTGTTTGTGTGTGTGTGTGGGTGTGAGATCCATTGACAGTTGGAATCGTGCATTTCCTACTTTTTTTTGTCTTTCGCTTGTCTATTTCCAGATTTACTAGATGTTGCTTCACTCTGATTGGGTCCTTAAGTCAAACCAAACGCCTACGAATCAACGCCTATACCACGCTAAGGCCTCTCCTTTATAACCAGCTTAAAAGATTCATATCCATATGCCAAACAGGTGAGCTACCCACCTGATTGGTCTAATCTCAGCACCACCATCGCTGCTCAATGACGTCAACTCACAAAGCCAGTCTGCCCACTGGCATCTCAGGAATCTCCCATATGCCTTTATTAGCTTTGCTGCAGTCAGAAGTGCTTACACACACACATACACACACACACACATACATACGCACACACATAGACACGCACACACTAGCACAAACACACACACACATACACACACACACACACACACACACACACACACACACATTCTTGTACTTGCTACATATTGAGGACCGGGTTGAAAGACCCACAAAGTGAGGACCAGCAGTTCTGGCTCACATTCAATCACAGAAATATAAATTCTGGACTCTTGGTACCCCCCTTAACCCAAACACTGCCTTAGATTAATTGGAACACCAACTTTAAGAAAAAGTCTTTAACCAACAGATTGAGGACCAAGCACTCGGTTTGTTTTGACATTGACAATTGACATTGAAGCCAGCAGACTGTAAGCATAGCAACAGATCTGGGCCCAGTTTCCCGAAAGCATCGTTAGCCTAAGTGGATCGTGAAGTGTTTTGTACGAGCATCGTACATTTCTATTTCATTCTTACTGACCGCCAGAGGCAGTGCTTAACACTGGATGTTATCCATCGCGCATGCGCAGGTCGAGTATTTAATATCAACAAAGTCACACGTGACCGGGGAGGACGTCGGGCCGCCCGTCTATATAAGGCCACGTCACTTTCCAAGATGTCCCCTTGTATCTTCTCGCAGTAGCGAATACAGGTTAAGAGTAAGAGATAAGCTTGAATAAAAGCAATATAAGCCGGTGACTCTTTGCTGGTAGCCCTGCAACCGCATGGTTGGAGCCGCGAATTTGTCCTCCAAGGGCTGCGATTAGTCACGCACGGCTATGTTTTGACCGCCGCATACCGGTGTTTTCGCCGGTGAGCTCGGCTCACGCTAGACTAACACAGCGTCTTCATCAGCTGTAGGCTGCTAAGGTAAATATTCTCTCTGTGTTAGCTTTAAAGTTAAGTAAGATAAGGGGATCCTGTTTTTGGCACCTGCTTAAGCTTACGTTTTGTTTTGTTTGCCTCGCTGCATCGGAGATTGCCATTACCGGCGTCTGCTGCCTTTTGTGGCAACTTTCGTTTAAGTTCATTAAAGGCTCCCAGAGTGTTTTCGCTCGTTAGAGCGTGTACTCCCTTATTTTGAATTAAAGAGCAGAAGCTCCCCATTACGGTCGAGGCTAATGGGTAAATAAGAAAAATTAATTAATTTTGAAAAAAAAAAACAGAACTCTGTTTTAGTTTGAGTTTCTTACGTTGAGCAGTTTGCTGCACTTTTGTTAAATTATTACTGTTGGGTGCTTTCGCCTATTAGTAACTACTTTACTCTGGGAAAATACTATTTTTTGATAGCTTATTTCCCCCAACATGTTAGGCTCACATGGTTGCCGCACTTGCATGGCTCCACTGCTAGCCCTAGATGGACATGATGAATGCCCCGCATGCCTCGGCGTGGTCCACCTGAGAGAGGGGCTGTCCGACAATCAGTGTATGAATTGCAGTTTCATGCCACATGGGCTGAAAGTGGCAAGACTAGCCGAGGTGGAAGGACCTCAGGTTGAAGGTGAACTTCCCCCGCCTGGAATAGAACCAGTGGTACGAGTACGCTCCCCACCCAGGGCTGCCCCGCCCAGGAAGAAGGCTAGGAAGGCTGACGGTAATGCTGCCAAAGTGGACAAGCTAGTGTCAGAGTTCGCTGAGATTAAGAGTTTGCTCTATAACCTTCAGCCAGTCAGGTTGGCGTCAATCTCTCAGGCTGAGGCTCCAACTACACCAGAATGGGACGGAGATGCTCTGTCTACGAGGGCTTCCTGTAGCCAGTTCTATGAAGACAGGCCGGGACAGGGCGAGGTAGAGGCTTCTACCCAGGCTTCTGAAGGCGGCTCCCAACATGTAGGGAGTGGGTCTAGGGCAGGCTCAGAAGCTTCCCCGGCCACGGTTAAGCCAGTGGTCCGAATGGCACTGGCACGCTTAGGGTTGGATGAGGCTCCAGCAGATATCGCCCCAGCTAGTGCATTCTTTAGGCGTGTCCCGCCACAAGATACTTTTTCTGTGCCTCCCTCCCAGCCATATATTGAGGAGCTTCACAGATGCTGGCCAGACCCCAGATCTCTATCTCATCACACCAGTGACATTAGGGCCTTGGCTTCAATGCAGAATGCCAGCAAGCATGGACTTGACCGAATGCCAGCCGTAGAGCCGACCATTGCCTCCCTCATTGTGGCACCAGAGGAGGTGTTGAGGCCGAATGCTCGCTGTCCCAGGCCACAGTGTCGCATCACTGATGACCTGTTAACAAAGTGCTATGACACAGCGACACGTATGGGCCGTATCGGGAACTCCTTGTCCCATTTGATATTGGCCCTGTCTCAGTCCTTGCAATCATCCAGTGTAGATGCTTCAGTGCAGAGTCTAAGTGACACGTCTTTGCAGGCATTTGCCTTCATGACCAGAGAGCTTGGTAGGCTGATGGCGTCGCTTACGCTGGCCCGCCGCCAGGTATGGCTGGCCCAGTCCCCATTATCAGAGCCATGCCGGAGGACCCTCCGCACTCTCCCCGTAGTTCCGGGAGAGCTGTTTGGCCCAGCAGCACAACAGGCCTTGGATCGTGGCATCCAGGCTAACCAGACACGGCAGCAGTTTTCTAGCCTTCGGGGAGCTGCATCCCTACCGAGGCAGCAGCCTCCACAAGGTTATGGCACCAATCGTCCTCTGCCGCTAGCACGTCCTAGTGGTTATTCCAGGATCTCACCAGCTCCTGAGCGACCCTATCAACCCCGTCGGGCTCCCACAAGGCCAGCACCACAGGCACAGAGGGGTCGGGGGTCGGGGTTTCCCCCCTCCAGGCCCCCAAGAGGGCGTGGGGGCAGGTACTGACGGCTCATGGCCGGGCGTCGGGCGCTTCACCCAGCAGCACCTAATCTGCTGGGGAAGTTGCACTACAGACCCATGGGTGGTGACCACGCTTTCCCAAGGGTACAATCTCCAATTCCGACGCCGGCCCCCAGTTTTCAGGGGGATCAGACTGACTACAGTCAGCGATCCCACAAGGCGACAGGCCCTCAGCCAGGAGGTATCCACCCTCCTGGAGAAGAAGGCCATCGAGATCGTAGATCCTCAGACACAGCAAGGTGGGTTTTACTCAGTGTACTTTTTAGTTCCAAAAAAAGAGGGTGGGTTTCGCCCTATACTGGACTTACGAGGGCTGAACAGTTTTCTGAAAGTATTGCCCTTTCACATGCTAAAGACAGCGGAAGTGCTCCAGGCCGTCGCACGGCAAAGCTGGTTCACATCAATAGATCTAAAGGATGCATATTTTCACGTTCCGATAGCACCACATCACAGGCCATACCTGCGCTTTGCATTCGAAGGGCGGGCCTACCAGTACAGGGTCCTCCCATTCGGGTTATCCCTAGCCCCACGGATCTTCACAAGGTGCATGCGGGCAGCGCTCGCACCAATGCAAGCCACCGGAATACAAATCCTCCCTTATCTGGACGATTGGCTTATTTGCGCTCCAACCCGGCAACAGGCAGAGCAGGACACCACAGCCCTCCTAGGCCATGTGGAAAGGTTGGGTCTTACAGTCAACTACGGCAAAAGTTGTCTAATACCCAGCCAACAGGTACTGTTCCTTGGCATAACCCTGGTCCAAATGCTTGCCTTCCCGTCTCCACGGCGGGTAGAGGCCATACTCCAGATCCTCCTGCATTTTCGGGAGGACAGGAGGGTAAGGTACAGCCTTTTTCTCAGGCTGTTGGGAATGTTGACGTCAGTAACGTCAATATTGCCACTGGGCCTCCTTCACTTGCGGCCGTTCCAAGTTTGGACCAATGGCCTCCACTTAGATCCAAGGTTGCACGGATCCAGGAAGGTCAGGGTGTCCAGTCAATGCCTCCTGGCATTACAACCCTGGAGACGCAGGGCATATCTTGCCAAAGGTGTCGCACTAGGTTCGATCCCCTCACGCCGCGAAGTGGTGGTGACCGATGCTTCGCTCTCTGGCTGGGGGGCAGTGTGGCAGCACAGGGCAGTGAGAGGGCTCTGGAGTGCGGCGCACAGGACACAGCACATAAATGTGCTCGAGCTCCGTGCTATTTATTTAGCGCTCCACCAATTCCTGCCATATTTGAGGGGCAGACATGTTCTGGTACGATGCGACAACAAGTCAGCTGTCTACAATGTGAACCACCAAGGGGGCACAAGTTCGGCTCAGTCATTACAGGTTGCACAGCAACTTCTTGTATGGGCTCTCCCTTACTTTTCCAGCCTCAGGGCTATGTACCTTCCAGGGCCACAGAATACGGTGGCAGACTTTCTTTCACGCCAGAAACCTCCGTCGGGGGAGTGGCGACTCCACCCAGAGGTAGTAGAGGCAATTTGGAGCAAATACGGCACAGCAGAGGTAGACCTGTTTGCTTCAGGGTCCACAACACATTGCCCTCTCTGGTTCTCTCTGTCAGAGACGAGTCCGATGGGACAGGATGCCTTGGCACATCCATGGCCACGTCAACTCCTTTATGCCTTCCCGCCATTTCCACTGATAGGGTTAACTCTACACAGAGTTCAGAAGGGGAACCACAGACTCCTGCTGGTTGCCCCAAACTGGCCAGGGAGACCTTGGTTTCCAGTAATGTACAGGCTGCTAGACGGAGATCCATGGTGCCTGCCGAAGAGGCGGGACCTGCTCTCACAGCTGGGGGGCCACATCTGGCACCCCAGACCAGAGTGCCTGCAGCTATGGGTTTGGCCCTTGAGGGGCCTGATCCACTTATAATGGAATGCGACCAGGAGGTAGTTCAAACCATTATGGACTCAAGAGCTCCCTCCACCAGGGCACTTTATGCTAACAGGTGGAAGATATTTGCAAAGTGGTGTGAGGTACAGAAAGAGGTACCGGAGTGTTCCTCAGTGCCAATGATGCGTTTTTTGCAGTCCTTACTGGAAAGGAAGCTATCTGCTTCCACTTTAAGAGTCTATGTGGCTGCCATTTCATCCAGGCACATTAAGGTTGATAGCCGGACGGTGGGGTCTCATTCTTTGGTGACCCGATTTCTTAAAGGAGCCCAGCGGAGGAACCCCCCACGGGCTGTCAAGGTTCCCTCATGGGACCTACCTCTGGTACTTGGAGCCCTCCGTCTCCCCCCGTTTGAGCCCCTGGACCAGGCGCCACTGAAATGGCTGTCGGCGAAGGTGGCCTTTCTTCTGGCGATCGTGTCAGCCAAGCGTGTGAGCGAGCTTCATGCGTTGTCAGCGAGTGAAGAGTGTTTACGCTGGAACTCAGATGGCACAGGGGTGGCACTGTGGCCTAACCCATCTTTTTTTCCAAAGAGGCTGTCTTCGGCCCACTATAATCAGGTCATAGAGCTAGCAGCTTATGGCCCCTCACACCCACCGGATGAGGAAGCTAGTTCAGCAGAACTACTCTGCCCGGTGAGAGCCTTGAGATGTTACATACAGGAAACTGCCGGTTTTCGTCAGTCTGATGGCCTGTTTGTCTGCTACGGGGGCCAGAGGAAGGGGCAAGCGCTGTCCAGACAGAGGCTTTCGAAGTGGGTGGTGGAGGTAATTGAGGAGGCATACAAGTCAAGAGGACTGCCTTTGCCTCTTAAGATCAGAGGCCATTCCACCAGGAGTGTCTCCACCTCCTGGGCAGAGACACAGGAGGTGTCCTGCCCACCTATTGCCCGAATAGGTGGGTACAGGATTCCTCGTGACTACATTGGTAATAGTCATCCAGTGTTAAGCACTGCCTCTGGCGGTCAGTAAGAATGAAATAGAACGAGTTACGTATGTAACTACGGTTCTATGAATTCTGGATGACCGCCAGAGTTCTCTGTCACTCGGAATCTTGCGAGAAGATTCTGAAGGGACATCTTCGAGAGTGACGTGGCCTTATATAGACGGGCGGCCCGACGTCATCCCCGGTCACGTGTGACTTTGTTGATATTAAATACTCGACCTGCGCATGCGCGATGGATAACATCCAGTGTTAAGCACTGCCTCTGGCGGTCATCCAGAATTCATAGAACCGTAGTTACATACGTAACTCTCGTTTTCAAACCGTTTCCCGAAAGCATCGTTGGTAACGAACGTCGTGAAAACGCTCGTAGCTAACGAGTGCTCCAGGGTACTCGTAGGACGCTAAGAGCATCGTTAGCCTACTATAGAGGGAACTCATTATTGCATGCGGGTGTCTTCATTCATAAAAAATGAAAACATTGGGGATTTTGCATCAATACAAATTATTCTAAAGAGGTCAGAGACTCCGTGCACAGCCCTGCCTTGCCCAGTGAACCAAGAAACCCTGCGCCGTGACAAACGGGGGATTTGACCACCTCGATTTTACACAGGAAACTTGAGATAAGAAGGTGAAATCGCCGGGCGTGCCAAGCTGCGACCGAACCGGCTCGTGTATAGCCAGGGTTCGAGTGGGAGCCAGTGGGGGCTGAGCAGCAGCATAATATTGTAATTACAAAAAAAGCTATTTTCCCTTCCACATGCAGAGTTATATTGACGTTAAGTGGGATAATAGAACGTCGGTCATTATCGGGAAAATAAGCCCGGACAGGGCGAACCGGACGGCGACGCAAAACGGAGGTGCTTCGACCTGAAAGGGCTTATTTTCGATAATGAGCAGCTAACTAACTTCGCAAGGTGTTTTTATACAATTTGTTTGTTACAAACTTACCATACGTAGCGTTGATCAGCAGAGACGTTGACGTCGCTTAGCAACCGAAGAAGCTGGCGTTGTTGTGAAGGGCCCATGCAAGTGAACGGAGCGTTCCACGGCACTGAGAAGAGCCGTGTCATAATAGCCCATATTTACGTCCTATATCCCCCCCCCGTTGAAATTCAGGTACGGTCTCCCCCCACCGTCAATAACTTTAAGAGACCCCAACAGAGATGGAATCATAACTCGAACCCTGCCTATAGCCTACTTCATCCTGCCCAACAATATGGGCAGGCTCTAGAGTCTAGACCAAGCTCTCCTAATCGGGTCAGCAATAGCCGCGTTTGAATGATAATGTATGAATGGAACGTTGCATTTTTAATGTCTACAAATATTCAATACTAGAGAGCCAATCAATGCAACCTTATGCGGAATAAGATAAAGTCGGCTCTCTTGCTGCGCAAATGTTTAAAAAATCAGCACATTCATATAAATGTAGTTATTTTGGATTTTTTGTGATATGGAATTATTTCAGGGGGGGAAATGCCCTGAATAAATGTATGCACAGTGCGTTCAGGATTAGGACTGATATATGTGTGCCTAGGCCTAATCAATTCTGTTTTAATATCTTTAGCATTCATATTATTGCAATCTATTCTTTTTGTAGGCTATTCTGCGGTTGGCCTTGATAGGGAGATATTTTAACCCTTTTTAACCCCATTTTCCTGCGACATTCCTGCGTCTCCCCTACGTCATAGCCCGTTTCAGCACCATGTCAGTGGACAGGTATAATCCTATGAACGTCGTGAGTGCAGCGAATCCGCGTTCACGTTAAGAGGAGTTTCGGGAAACGCTCCAAAGAAATTAACGATGGTTCGAAAGATCCATCGTGAGAATGATCTTACGAACGAAGATCCATCGTTATCGGGAAACTGGGCCCTGTTTCAAACCTCAGTAATTTTTCTCATGAACTATTGACTGAAAAAACATTGTTTTACTTGAAATATATGGCTCTTGGTCTCAAGTGTTACGGATTTCAGAAAATATCTGGAATATGGTTAGGATGTGAAATTATTTAGACCTTTTGTGGTGTGGGGATTGCTGATTCAAGCAGCCGCACCTGCCCTGGATCAAGCTGATCAGACCCAGGAGCAGGGGGTGGCTGCGTACCTGGTGTCCATTAGAGAAATCAATGGATAGGTTAAATTGCCCATCGAATGTCAGAATTCCATCTGCTCTCTAGCTTATAAACATCTTGCCAACTCTCTGTTGTAAAATATGTATCACTATCTCTACCCTGTGACTGTGTCGGAGGGCCCCAGAAAAAGGCACTTATGTGGCCTGTAGCAAGGTTAACCAGGCACACAATGCAGGGCTTCTCCGGCACAGGGAACACAGGAGGGCAAGCCAGTCAGCATACTGGAAGAGGGCAGCCAACTGAAAAGCATCTAGCAGCAGCATCCTCCAGCAGTGCCAACTGGTATCCTCAACCTCCAGAGCCACTGGAGATCCCAGCTCTGAGCTTGATGGCCAGCTGAAAATCTTTGCAACAAAATAATTTTTGAGAACAAGAATTTACAGTATTGCACACACCTGGAATTTATAATAATTTTTATATAGTTCCAATCCTAAATACAGATACAAGAAAAATGTAGACAATATTGAACACAACACAAAACCGACCAAACTCTCTCTCTACCTCTTATTCAAGTCGAGCTCTATCTCTCTTTTTCTACCTGTCTCTCTCAATCTCTTCTTCTACCTGTCTCTCTCCCTCTCTTCTACCTGTCTCTCTCCCTCTCCTTTTCTACCTGTCTCTCTCCCTCTCTTTTTCTACCTGTCTCTCTCCCTCTCTCTTTTTCTACCTGTCTCTCTCTTTCTACCTGTCTCTTTTTCTACTTCCCTCTACCTGTCTCTTTTTCTACCTGTCTCCCCCTGTCTCTCTCTCCACCTTCTTCCTCTCATCCCAATTCCCTGCTTCTTCTATCCCTCCATCCCTCTTTCCCATTCACCCTACCTCCTCCTAATGGCTGTGCTGCCTTGCTTGTAGGCTCAGCAACAGAACATGGCTAACACTGAACATAACAGGTCTCCTTTAAAATGCAAGCTTTCTCTTGATTTTAAGTATTGCATTGTGGACATAATATTTAACATCTTTCCATGTTCGATTGCTAAGGACTGGAGTCTCTTTCTCAATACAAAGCATGCAGTCTGTCTTTGCTGGCACCCTCCTTAGCGAGATGAACTTTGCCATACTTCGCCCGACTGCAGTCCTCTCCTGGTCAGTCCAGGGTCTCTTTAATTGTGTTTTTGGAGCATCTATAAATCAGAAAACAAAGTGGTTGATTAGAGGATAGGTTTACCATTTTTAAACTCTGACGTCACTAAAATGTTGATTACAATAATCTAAATTTGTATAAAGCATAGTCTCACTTTGCTGTTGAGAAAATTCCTTTGCTCCTACACCTTTCCATGAGGCTTAAAC
This sequence comes from Gadus chalcogrammus, assembly GCF_026213295.1. Lineage (NCBI taxonomy): Eukaryota > Metazoa > Chordata > Actinopteri > Gadiformes > Gadidae > Gadus > Gadus chalcogrammus. Next base: position 17,725,321 of record NC_079427.1, read on the forward strand.
TGTCCGGACCGGTTAATTGTTCAGGCCTTCGATAAGTGTAATCAATCTCCTTTTAAAAAATAGGGAACTCCCAGTAGACATTCATGTACATATGTGTACATGTTCTACTGAAAAATCCAATTATCACAATTCTTTGACTTTATTTTGCAAGTGTGCAATATTAAGTGTTCAAATCTGCTGTCTTGGCTTAATCTCCACATGATACATGAAGTAAAGCTACATTTCATGTGATTTAAAATATAGTTGCAAAAACATTACAGACACAAGGGACTACACAGAGTTCCTAATTATTGAAAAGGAGATTTAAAAAAAGCAAACATGCGCAGAAAGACTACATTTATTCCAACCAGAGAAGCTTGATCAGAATAAGTGTTTACATGGTTATTAGGCGCAACACAGCCACTGATTATACAACTGCTGTCAAGTCTGTATCTTCAACTTTTGCATGTACTACTATGAAAACTACAGCTTCAATAACCAACATTTTCAAAAACTTCTAGAATTAGCAGAGGATGGGTCACCGCCCCAACATTCACAGGAAGGTATTCTGCACTTGGAGACAACGACCACTTCTTACACTGGCCCATTATGATTCTAGGTACACTTAAGTAACCACTTAAAAACAACTTAGTAATCACAAAGAACACCATAGTAATAACACTTTAGTAATGACCCGTAGTCCTTTAGCAATGACCCGACTACTAACACGTAGTCCAATCAATCACCTAGTCCCAGTGACTTGTGCTTTAACAGCAAGCACCACTTGTATTTCTGTAAGCGGATTTTCTGAAGACAATATATCTTACCATCATCATTACGTCCTCTGTTAGTTGCAGTCTTCTTTCGCCCCTCAACAGGGGGTGTTGTGATGTGTAGCTCCTCTCCATCTGAGAAAGCTGAAATAAGCAGTACAGTGAAAGTACTGAAGACCCGATTCAGACCACTTCACTTGTGTTTATATTGCCTGGACTCACCCCAATCATAATCTTCATCATAGTTTTGTTTAGTCTTCTTTCTCCTCTCAACAGGTGGTCTTGTTGCGGTCGAGGGTCGCTTCTCTCCACCTGAGATACATGACATCGTACAATGAAACAATCCTGACCTCAGACTGAGAACATTACTTGTGTTTACAATGTCTGGACTTACACCCATCATCATCACTCTCATCATCACTCTCATCATCACTCTCATCATACCTTCTTTTAGTTGCAGTCTTCGTTGGCCTCTTGACAGGTGGGCTTGTGGTTGACAGGTGTGGCTGTTCTCCATCTGATAAGAAAGCACACATTAGTACAGAAAAACCTTAAGCCCCAGTCATGCTCACTGTTTGGAAAGACTACCCTTTCTTGCCTATCTAACATATCAGTACAGCAGTGGAGAACATTACTTGTGTTTACAATGCCTGGACTGGACCTACCTCCATCATCATCACTCCCATCATCCTGTCCTTTAGCTGCAGTCTTCTTTTGTCTCTTAATAGGTGGTCTTCTGGCGGTCTGTTGTCGCACCTCTCCATCTGTGAAAGATGATGTTTTAGTAGAGTGAAATACCAAAATCTTCATCTGAGAAGGATGACAATAGTACAATGAAACAGTCCTGACCTCAGACTAAGAACATTACGGATGTATACAATGCCTGGACCTACCCCCATAGTCATAACTCCCATCATCATCATGTCTTTTAGTTGCAGTCTTCGTTGGCCTCTTGACAGGTGGGCTTGTGGTTGACAGGTGTGGCTGTTCTCCATCTGATAAGAAAGCACACATTAGTACAGAGAAACCTTAAGCCCCAGTCATGCTCACTGTTTGGAAAGACTACCCTTTCTTGCCTATCAAACATATTAGTATAGTAGTGGAGACTTATGCTGCGTACCAGTCTCGCCACTCAAAAGTCTGAGTTCCTACTTGTGAACTCGAGACCAACCAATCTACCCCGACTTCACAGGGAATCAGTTGTCTAACATAACACAACAATGGCAATGGCCTCCACCTGGAAAGCTTGGAGGTCGGAAATTGGAAATTCAACTGGGAAATTCGACCACCAACTTTGTCTGGAACGCAGCATTAGGTTACCTTTCCATATCTAGACCGCCTCTAACATAATGTCTTTGAGTTTCCTAAACAATTTTTTTTCATACTTTTATAGACTACTTCAAATAAAGGTGTATTAAAGCTTTAGGTCTGAGGCACTGTCAACCAAATTAGTTGTTTCAATGTGAATTTCAACTGTGAGTTCAAAGGGCCGAAGAAGGAATTGATTATATTAACATTATCATGATATATATTACTTACCATCATTAGCTTCCAGTCGTCTGTCTACATTTGATGTCCCTCTCTCTTTGACTCCTCTCAAGCCTTTGGTTGAGGTGGCTTCATGTCCTATGAAAATGTTCACGGTAGGGGAAATAGAAAACAAAAATTTACAGTAGGTCAAAATTAGTAGATGGATAACTTTATACCAAAATAGAAATTTCGTTGTTGCAGCAGCAATTCAAATAAATCACAAAAAAGACGAACATAAGTTACAAAAGCGAACAATACAGTATATACATATACCAAAAACAAATATACTGATTAAAATAAGTAGATTAAAACAGTACAATAAAACATTATCAATACAAATATACATACCAAAGACAACTGAGTCCAGTGTCTTCAGATTCTTCCCTTTAAGCGCCCCTGCTCCATGCTCCATTGCAAACAGTAGTTTCCCAATCTTGGCTACCTGAAATGTTTTGTCAGTTTGGCGGTAATAATCGCAATGGACTCTTATGTCATGTCCCATAAAACGAGCTACTTGTTCCAGCTCTTGATTATCAAGGTCCAGGAGCTGGCATAAGGTAGCAACATGCTTTCTTAGTTTGGTTGACCTAAGGAGTTCTGGGTGGCTTGCCTTGCTCTCTTTGGCATATTTCCGAAGGCAGTCACATCCACGAATATTGGTTTCTGTTCCGATCCTGGCAAACAGAAATGGGTTGTCATCAATTACGCCAACTTCCTTCCGTTTTTCAATCATGAAGTCGAGAGAGGTTTTTGTGCGATCAAGAAGGAGAATGGGCACTTTTCTACCTCTCTTTCCACGTGTCACTATCCGAGTCAGCCTGTGGCTCAGTTGTTTTTCCACTGCTGATAGGGTTTCATATATGTCCTCATTCACAGGGCTGGTGTCGGCTTTTAGATATGTCTCCAAGGTTAAGCGTGATGCTTCTCCTTCACGCTTCTTGTTAAATACTATTATTTGTGCGAGAAGGCTCTCAGTTAACTTTTTGTATGCTGTGGTGTTGCTCGCACACTCTTTCAACTCCACCTTTGCCTCATCCTCAATTTTCCTCAGGTAGTTCTGCAGAGTAACAACGGCCTTTGTCAAAGGTACACTGTCTTCTTTGTTCCACCTCCGTTGTTCCATTGTGCTGTGAGCATTGGTTGACACGAAAGTGGACCAAGAGCTATCTAGCAGCTGCTTAAACTTCTTGGCCCTCTTCTCAGTTAAAACATCCGATGTCATCAAACAATGTCCAATCCAGGCTTCTGTTGCCCCTTTGAGAGAAAATCCAATTTTGACAGCAGTAGATGGCTTTCCATATTCGTTGGTTTCTGCGTTGTAGTTTGACACCCTCCTGGCTGCTTTTACTGCCAGTTCAAACTTTGTTGGATCACATATATCTTTAAGACTTTTCACACTCTTGTCAATCTTCTTTGCAGCCAACAACAACCATCCCAGTTCTCTCATCTTTTGTGCGATGTATCTATGTTGAGATTGTTCACGGCCCTTTCTTGCAAATAATGCATCTCCATACTTGCATATCATCTCATCACTTCTGATGTGAGAGGTTACATCATCTTGCAACATAGTATGAATAACCTTTTGAACTCCACCTGCTGATTCCATGATTGGAAGAAGGTGTGAGGAAGCTTTTTGTACTCTTCTTCTTTTGCCTTTCTCCGTTTCCCGATTCCTTTCTCCACATGACCTCCCATGTCTCCAGAGTTCAGTCCTCTTGAACATTGCATAACAGTGTTCGCATGGTAGGTAGTCCTGTACAGAAGCCTTCTCAGTGGGCTGTCTCCATGTTACTATCTCCCCATTTCCTTCTTCTAAGACCTTAATATTATGTTGCCAGTCTCCCTTATTGCGAAGGGATTCCAAGAGTGTACACCCATCATCATCACTCTCCTCATCACTCTCATCATGCCTTCTTTTAGTTGCAGTCTTCTTTGGCCTCTTGACAGGTGAGCTTGTGGTTGACAGGTGTGGCTGTTCTCCATCTGATAAGAAAGCACACATTAGTACAGAAAAACCTTAAGCCCCAGTCATGCTCACTGTTTGGAAAGACTACTCTTTCTTGCCTATCTAACATATTAGTATAGCAGTGGAGAACATTACTTGTGTTTACAATGCCTGGACTGGACCTACCTCCATCATCATCACTCCCATCATCCTGTCCTTTAGCTGCAGTCTTCTTTTGTCTCTTAATAGGTGGTCTTCTGGCGGTCTTTTGTCGCACCTCTCCATCTGTGAAAGATGATGTTTTAGGAGAGTGAAATACCAAAATCTTCATCTGAGAAGGATGACAATAGTACAATGAAACAGTCCTGACCTCAGACTAAGAACATAACTGATGTATACAATGCCTGGACCTACCCCCATCATTTTCAAGTCTTTTAGTTGCAGTCTTCGTTGGCCTCTTGACAGGTGGGCTTGTGGTTGACAGGTGTGGCTGTTCTCCATCTGATAAGAAAGCACACATTAGTACAGAGAAACCTTAAGCCCCAGTCATGCTCACTGTTTGGAAAGACTACCCTTTCTTGCCTATCTAACATATTAGTATAGCCGTGGAGACTAATGCCGCGCACCAGTCTCGCCACTCAAAGTATGAGTTCCTACTAGTGAACTCGAGACCAACCAATCTATCCCGACTTCACAGGGAATCAGTTGTCTAACATAACACAACAATGGCAATGGCCTCCACCTGGAAAGCTTGGAGGTCGGAAATTGGAAATTCAACTGGGAAATTCGACCACCAACTTTGTCTGGAACGCAGCATTAGGTTACCTTCCCATATCTAGACTGCCTCTAACATAATGTCTTTGTGTTTCCTAAACAATTTTTTTCATACTTTTATAGACTACTTCAAATAAAGGTGTATTAAAGCTTTAGGTCTGAGGCACTGTCAACCAAATTAGTTGTTTCAATGTGAATTTCAACTGTGAGTTCAAAGGGCCGAAGAAGGAATTGATTATATTAACATTATCATGATATATATTACTTACCATCATTAGCTTCCAGTCGTCTGTCTACATTTGATGTCCCTCTCTCTTTGACTCCTCTCAAGCCTTTGGTTGAGGTGGCTTCATGTCCTATGAAAATGTTCACGGTAGGGGAAATAGAAAACAAAAATTTACAGTAGGTCAAAATTAGTAGATGGATAACTTTATACCAAAATAGAAATTTCGTTGTTGCAGCAGCAATTCAAATAAATCACAAAAAAGACGAACATAAGTTACAAAAGCGAACAATACAGTATATACATATACCAAAAACAAATATACTGATTAAAATAAGTAGATTAAAACAGTACAATAAAACATTATCAATACAAATATACATACCAAAGACAACTGAGTCCAGTGTCTTCAGATTCTTCCCTTTAAGCGCCCCTGCTCCATGCTCCATTGCAAACAGTAGTTTCCCAATCTTGGCTACCTGAAATGTTTTGTCAGTTTGGCGGTAATAATCGCAATGGACTCTTATGTCATGTCCCATAAAACGAGCTACTTGTTCCAGCTCTTGATTATCAAGGTCCAGGAGCTGGCATAAGGTAGCAACATGCTTTCTTAGTTTGGTTGACCTAAGGAGTTCTGGGTGGCTTGCCTTGCTCTCTTTGGCATATTTCCGAAGGCAGTCACATCCACGAATATTGGTTTCTGTTCCGATCCTGGCAAACAGAAATGGGTTGTCATCAATTACGCCAACTTCCTTCCGTTTTTCAATCATGAAGTCGAGAGAGGTTTTTGTGCGATCAAGAAGGAGAATGGGCACTTTTCTACCTCTCTTTCCACGTGTCACTATCCGAGTCAGCCTGTGGCTCAGTTGTTTTTCCACTGCTGATAGGGTTTCATATATGTCCTCATTCACAGGGCCGGTGTCGGCTTTTAGATATGTCTCCAAGGTTAAGCGTGATGCTTCTCCTTCACGCTTCTTGTTAAATACTATTATTTGTGCGAGAAGGCTCTCCGTTAACTTTTTGTGTGTGGTGGTGTTGCTCGCACACCCTTTCAACTCCACCTTTGCCTCATCCTCAATTTTCCTCAGGTAATTCTGTAGAGTAACAACGGCCTTTGTCAAAGGTACACTGTCTTCTTTGTTCCACCTCCGTTGTTCCATTGTGCTGTGAGCATTGGTTGACACGAAACTGGACCAAGAGCCATCTAGCAGCTGCTTAAACTTCTTGGCCCTCTTCTCAGTTAAAACATCCGACGTCATCAAACAATGTCCAATCCAGGTTTCTGTTGCCCCTTTGAGAGAAAATCCAATTTTAACAGCAGTAGATGGCTTTCCATATTCGTTGGTTTCTGTGTTGTAGTTTGACACCCTCCTGGCTGCCTTTACTGCCAGGTCAAACTTTGTTGGATCACATATATCTTTAAGACTTTTCACACTCTTGTCAATCTTCTTTGCAGCCAACACAAACCATCCCAGTTCTCTCATCTTTTGTGCGATGTATCTATGTTGAGATTGTTCACGGCCCTTTCTTGCAAATAATGCATCTCCATACTTGCATATCATCTCATCACTTCTGATGTGAGAGGTTACATCATCTTGCAACATAGTATGAATAACCTTTTGAACTCCACCTGCTGATTCCATGATTGGAAGAAGTTGCGAGGAAGCTTTTTGTACTCTTCTTCTTTTGCCTTTCTCCAGTTCCCGATTCCTTTCTCCACATGACCTCCCATGTCTCCAGAGTTCAGTCCTCTTGAACATTGCATAACAGTGTTCGCATGGTAGGTAGTCCTGTACAGAAGCCTTCTCAGTGGGCTGTCTCCATGTTACTATCTCCCCATTTCCTTCTTCTAAGACCTTAATATTATGTTGCCAGTCTCCCTTATTGCGAAGGGATTCCAAGAGTGTCTTCCTTTGTTTGGAGCCAGGTCGGAAACTAAAGGCACGGGCAACATCAGTTTCATTACTGTGTTTTCTTTGTAAATGTCTGGCCATCTTCAAATTGGACTTTGTACAATACAAACAGTAATGGGCTTTATCCCAGGCCCTTGTACCATCAGTTTTCTTTTGGCTTGTTTGAATAGTAACTTGTGGCCTCTTTTTATCACCTTGCAGCTTCCTTTTTCCTTTTAATTCTGAATTTGCTATTGTCTCAGCTTCCAGGATCTCATGTTCCTTCAATGAAGAGTGAATATGGTCTTTCTCTGAGACACTCTCTCTTTCAGTGGACGATGGTATTGAGGGGTGGTAGTCTTCATCTTCACTTGATGTTGGTGGCGTTGATGAGGGGTGGTAGTCTTCATCTTCACTTGATGTTGGTGGTGTTGATGAGGAGTGGTAGTCTTGGTCTTCACTTGATGTTGGAGATGTTGATGAGGGGTGGTAGTCTTCATCTTCACTTGATGTTGGTGGTGTTGATGAGGAGTGGGGGTCTTTGTCTTCAATTGATGTTAGTTGTGTCGATGAGGAGTGGTGGTCTTTGTCTTCAATTGATGTTAGTGGTGTTGATGAGGAGTGGTGGTCTTTGTCTTCAATTGATGTTAGGGGTGTTAATGAGGAGTGGTGGTCTTTGTCTTCAATTGATGTTAGTGGTGTTGATGTGGGGTTGTGTTCTGCAATGGTTCCACAGCGGCTGCATAACACTGTCTCATGAGACAAGTCCACCTACAAGGATTAATTAGATAATATCTTTATTTTACATGCAATTCATCCATAAATCATGATAATTACCATCAGATTTCCAAAAATAGGCCTAAACAAGAATATTAAACATACCAAACACCAGCAGCAAATGACAGGTTACGGTGTCAGTTTAACTTAATGTTTCAATGTACACAGATGTTTTCTAAAATTAGGTTTAGGGTGCGGCGCAGGCCGCTGAGGCTGTAACATACACCACTTACCACCGTAAGTCAAACAAGTGTTTATTTTGCGACAACCTGACTTTTTCCACTGTCTGAGTTTGAAGAGGAAATTAAGGGCAATGATATCTGTTTAATTTGGCTTAAGCTTTATAGCTAACTTATCAATGTGCCCAACTTCCCTATATGCAAACGTAACGTTCACACTGGTAACGTTAAAGGGGACCTATTATGCTTTTCGACTTTTATTACCTATAAACGATGTTATAATGATTGATAGTCATGTTTAACCATGCACAAAAAACTATGTAGATTGTCGGGAAACTCTTCCTCTCATCTGGGCGCTTTCAGCATTATCTTCTCCGCCCCCTAGCCCTCCTCCTGCCAACCCAACTCTGTTGTGATTGGTTACCTTCCTTGAAGCGCGCGCGGGCAGATTTGAACAAGCATATGGGGGCGCGGCAGGAGTGCATCCATAGATATATATATTAACTAGATGCCTCGTCCGCACTGCTGGCCAATGGAGTCGAACGTCACCGCTGGCAGCCATCTTACCACAGTAAGCTGCTCACCCATAACATTGTGTTGGTAGTGGTACATGTACTTTTTAAATAACCATAACTTGTTCAATTTTCAACCGATTTTCAAACGGTTTGGTTTGTTATAAACGTCTGAGATGTAGTTATGACACTGCATACTTTTGATAGAATAATGAAAAATAGAATAATGTTCTAAAATAGGTACAATATCATAACCACGTTAATAACGTTTGTAATAAACCAAACCGTTTGTAAATCGGTTGAAAATTGAGCAAGTTATGGTTATTTAAAAAGTACATGTACCACTACCAACACAATGTTATGGGTGAGCAGCTTACTGTGGTAAGGTACGTTCTATACGCCACCGTATGGCATATTTATATCTATGAGTGCATCTACGTAGATGATTTTCCGGAAATGTGAACAAGTGAATCGCAAACGTTGTTACGAGTGTTTAGCGCTCTGCCCAGCCACCTCAGACTGTCAGCAGGGAATACGTCGAAATGCATGTAGCCTACATCATTATTTGACACTTTAGTATGGTTAAACATGACTATCAATCATTATAACAACGCGTATAGGTCATAAAAGTCGAAAAAGCATAATAGGTCCCCTTTAACTTTACAATACCTTGCAAGCTGCTAAAATCTGGCTTTCAAAAGTTTTCAGATCAACAACACCAGTTATAAATGATCAATTTATACTCTTATCAGTATTGGTAATGCAATCATATAAATATTGGTACCGTCGTTGTGTATGAGCTTTATAATAAGCGATGTTGTATATGAAATCCGCCACACACCGTAGCGTTAAAGGCCCACTATGCAACTTTTTTAGCCAAAATTACATTAATTATGAAGGTTGAGAGTTATTCTGATGGTTCTGCAACCATTTCTGGGTCGTTTGGTGGGTGTCTCATTGCCCCATGTCACCTCTCCAAGGAAAAAGCGCATATGCAACTTGCTCTGTTCGGACCGACACAATCCGGATGTGACGCAGCGGAAGTATCCAATCGCGCCTCGAAAATGTAGTCAGATTGTAGTTTCAAAAATGCTTTACGGCACAGACACACAACCAAACATGGCACCGGCTAGATATAAACAGCCAGTTGCGAGGCAATTGTTGCATTCATCATGGATCAATCGACTGATAAGGGACCCAAGAGGCGACTGTCGGTGGAACAAAAGAAGAATGGACCAGAAAAGAGATCAGACACGAGTGAAAGGGGAACTATGCAACTTTTTTGGCTTGATTTACCTTAATATAACAGGCTAAGAGTCATTGCAATGGTTCTATTATACATTTTTGTTTGATTGTTCGTTGTTTCGACTCCCCCTTGCGCATCTTGGCGGAGAAAAGGCTGTGTTGCTTTTGAAATTGAAAAAACCCTTGGGTGAACTTTGTCTTCGTGGTATTCTTGATATTGATAGTCTCTGTACAAATGTGTTTGCTCAACCATTTTGTTGTGAGCCCTGTAAAAATTGTTTTCTCGACCGTTTTGTTGTGAGCCCTGTATGTTTCTAGCTTGCTTGGTTGCAACCATATAAACACCTTTGTTTCCATGGGTGTTTTGCTGTTCGTCCGTCTCGTCCCGCAGATACAGACTGAATCCCCGAATCCAGGTTCTTGTTTATTTAGATTATTATGTTGGCCAACACTCTTACACTGATTGTTCTGTTCAACCTAAGATAAAACAATTATAATCTAGGATATAAATTCTCCCCGTCAACTATAAAAAATGATGGATTTATGTTTATTGCAATACAAATACACCATTTTAAAAATGTATAACGTTGCCTACACTTTATGAACATCTACTTCGGACATGGCTCCACGCATTCGCCGGCTTCTTTGAAAACAAATGCACATGGCTCGCGAGCCGTAGAAGTGCATGGGGAAGGGTCGTCAACGAGTTGTTACGACAGTGTTGTAAAAGATCTACTACGAAGCTGTAGGGGACGCTGTGTAGAGAAATGTGCGTGCCAAAACCAAGAAAAAAGCGAAGAAATGCCCGAAGTTGCATAGTGGGCCTTTAAACTATAGGTGTCCGGGAAGACCGAAGACCCTCGGACGCGGACATTATTTAAATCGCTGCCCAGACAGAGCTCCACATGGACACACAAACCGCGCCGCCGCTCACAAAAATCACGCCACGTACTTTGGGGTGAATTGCAAGAACATAGGATTTTTCACATTTTTCCCTAAATTGGCGACTTATTTCAGTAACAGTGATAAAATGGCATCTATTTTGATCGTGATGTCGGGCGTGTTAGGCCTACTACCGTTAAAACCGGAACATCACGTCGAAACCTTTTTCCCGGGTTTTGACCCTCATGTATGGCATTTTAATTATACTAATGCAAATAAAAGGAAATTGCTTACCTGGGCTGTAGCATATCTATTTTCACACATTTGGTGGTGAGATCGTAATTTCTTCATTCTTCTTGCAAAGCTCTCCATGCGCCATGCGCAAGAAGTTGAAGTTGCAGGGCCTATGTCACGGAACAATTGAAGACCGGAAAAAGCTCGCGGAGTAGGGTAACTGCTCTTCCGCTTAGCTTAGCTAAACTGTGTTTACCATGGCGGAGGCAGATCGATACCCGTCCAAGTACCCCTGACTGCAGCCGCAGACGGACCCCACATGGAGGGGGCGGGCACTCAGTCCACATGGAGGGGGCCGGCACTCCGCCCGAATTGAGGGGGCGGGCACTCAGTCCACATCGGGCCAAGTACCCCTGACTGCAGCCCGCAGACGGAGCCCACATGGAGGGGGCGGGCACTCAGTCCACATGGAGGGGGCCGGCACTCCGCCCACATGGAGGGGGCGGATACTCATGCTGCGTTCGAGTATTCTCTGCGAACCGACTCGGATCTCGGATCTGACGCCACGCCCGTCCACATCGAGGGGGCGGCCACTCAGTTCACATTGAGGACTGGTCAAACAGCATTTCTGATCCCGTTTCTGACCTGAAATGTACCTGAAATTAGAGTGTGCCCGCCCGAGCGAGTGATGCCTAAAACATGCAAGTAAGTGAGACTGTCAAAATGCTTAATATATTTAGTAATATTCATGCAATTATGTATTATGTCTTGTTAACTACTTAATCGTCTTTTAAGTTTTAGTTACACCTAGCATGTTCCACCCAACATGCTAGGTCAATTTTCAGCATCATAAGGTTGAGTGATATAGTAATGTCATACACTGTTTGAAAGCTTAGAGCGTTCCTCACAGCCATCCACATACAAGAACCTACCAGACATTTTGGAAAGCAACCTGAGTGCCCGCCCCCTCCATGTGGGCGGAGTGCCGGCTGCCCGCCCCCTCCATGTGGGCTCCGTCTGCGGGCTGTGTCACACTAAATTTGTACCGGCTGCCAAATTTGTACCGGGCGCGTCATCCATACGTAATCCATTCCAAACCTGCCTGCAACAGATGATCGCGTCGTCCGTTGCCGGGCAGGTTTCAAAAAACATTCGCGCTCATGTTGCCAAAGACTAAATAACATAGTACAGTTAACGGATCGCTAGATAACACTTGTTTTTACTTTATATTTGTATTGTATTTCATTTTTTAATCAAATTTAGCTAGTAAACTGAGTGTTTAAAGCGGGTTTCAAAAAACATTTGCGCTCATGTTGCCAAAGACGAAATAACATAATACAGAAAACGGATCGCTAGATAACACTTGTTTTTACTTTATATTTGTATTGTATTTCATTGTTTAATCAAATTTAGCAAGTAAACTGAGTGTTTAAAGCAGGTCAAGGACGAAATAGCACAATACAGATAACGGATCGCTAGATAGAAGGTTCGCGAATGTTCGTGAACCTTTCACGTCATTCGACGCGATCGTCCGTTGCCAGGCATCGGACGACGCGATCATCTGTTGCCGGGCAGGTTTGGAATGGATTACGTATTGATGACGCGCCCGGTACAAATTTGGCAGCCGGTACAAATTTAGTGTGACAGCTGCAGTCAGGGGTACTTGGACACAACAGCGGCCACTTGCCCTTCCCCCACCCCAACTACTATGAATCCTACATTCAATGGAAGCAATTGCACATCAATTGGACATTCTTATGGATTGAGTTGTACCGGATCTACTACACAAATTGCCCTAGGAAAGCATAAAAAATGGAATAAATGCTAAATAAAATTAAAACACACTAAGTTAGAACAATTAATTATAAATACTGAGGAAACAAAAATCTGTAGACGGAACCAAACACAGGGCCTTTATCAATTTACCTCTATAGTAGTTGGGGAACAATCAAATAGTGATTAGTGGTCATGTGACCCAAAAGCTATTGAATTGCAAAACGTTGGAAAAAATCTAATAAAATAGCTGAATCAATCCAATAGAAGTATTAACATATCTTCCCGTTGGGGTAAAGGGTCAAACGAGGTGTCTTGAATATGTTTAAGTGTAGTAATTAGCTGCCGAAGTTGGAGGCCTTTATCAATAATGACCAGCTATTGATTTGCTTCCTGATAGATATTTGTGACAAATTACATGCTATTTAGCATCTACACGTTGAGCTGAGTCCAATGACACCAAGCATGACCCTCTAACACAACGGTAACAGGGAGGGGAGAGGGGAGTACGGTCCACGTAGGCACTGTATTCTGCAGATCACTATGGCAAGCCGATTCGACATAAATTCGCTAGACTGGATATGTTTTACATACATCTGCAATTCAGTTTCGCCTGGTCAAAACTAACATTTCGGATATCCGCACCTACATTCCTCCTTTCCACAATTGTCATTTCAGAATATCCACTAAGACATTCCTCCTAGGAGAAATGACGTCATTTTCGCCATTCATGTTGTAGATATCTCTAACTGGAGTTACGACTAGTCAAAATGACGTTTTATCTCTAACTGGAGTTACGACTAGTCAAAACGACATTATAGATATCTCAAACTGGAGTTAGGGATAGTCATAATTTAATTGTAGATATATATTATCAAGTTATAGATGTCTTGAAAGAAATTTTGATTAGAGATATCTAAAATTGTCGATATCTGTCGATATTTGAATGAAAATTCCAACTATTCAATATGTAATTACGACTAGTCAGAAAGAAGTTGTTGATCTCTACAATGTTAATCCCGGATAGTCAAACTTAGATAATAAATGACAATTCGGCTTGCCATAGACCACTACTTGTTCGTCGTTGTTGTGTCAGGCTGTGAGTGTGCGTGCATGCTATGCGTAGGGTCAATGCAATCGCATCAAGACAAATCTGATTGGCCAATCAGCTAACCAAGCCATCCTGGGTGGTGTTCCTACAAAGCCCTTGCCTTTTGTCATATGCACAGAGCTGAAATCAATTTACATTTTAAGTGTGTCAATTTGTTTGAAATGACAAATTCATTTTGTTGTATGTATTGTATGTTTAATGAACAATACACAATGAAGAAATATTTTAAGAGTACATCTTTTCCTTCTAGATTTTGAAGGAAGTAATTGTACTTTTACTTGAGTCGATTTTCAGTATTCTACCGACCACTGGGTATGTGTACATATGTATACATACGTGTGGGTACGTATGTTTGCTATGCATGTGTACATATTTTTACGTATATGTATCAGTAAGTATACGTATGTATACTATGAATACGTATGTGTACATATGTTTACGTTATGTGTACGTTTGTATTAGGATAGGTTACGTATGTATACTATGCATGTATTCGTATGTATACTTTGTATGTGTACTTATGCATTTGTATGTATGAACGTGTATGAATGAGTACATTTTTACGTACAATTAATATCTTGAAAATTAAGAAGTATTGGTTAGATATTTCTTATGAGCGATCAGCTCATCATGCTTTTGATGCATAATATGTGTATATAGTTTAAATATTTAGGGAGAAAATGCAGTTTATACATTTTCCTTGCTTTCAATTGTTTTGATTGGGACAGCCACTCACACACATGTGATTTTTAAGTAACTTTAATCTTATTTATTTTTTTTACTTCATGTACTATTGCTTGGAAAAGCTATAGCACACAATTCCACTATAGTACCTATCATCCGATTTTTTTTTGTCTTTCTATGTTAATGTTTGAAGAGTTATAGAGAGATAGCGACCAAAAAAAGTGTCTGAGAGAATAATAAGTATATGCAAGAGAATAGTACTTGCTCTGCTTGCAGCAGTGCAAGGTGCATCTCTGCCTTCAGCTCAGCCTTCAGTGATGGCCCATCAAGGGGAGGGCCCCTCCCCCCCTGCACCTGGACTGCTGCTGCCTGACACATATTTTCATTAGTCAATCAGAAGAATGTAAATATCTTCCCGGTGGCGTAAGAGGGCGAACAAGGTGTCCTTCAACATCGACGCTTCCAGGCGATTGCAACGGTGCCACACATGAGCATATTCAAACATGTTTAATGGTAGTAATTAGCTGTCGAAATTGGAGGCCTTAATCAATAATGACCAGCTATTGATTTGCTTCCCGATAAAGGTTTATGACAAATGACATGTTTTTTAGCATCTACACATTGAGCTGAGTCCAATGACACCAAGCATGACACTCCACGGCCCTACACGGCCCCCTACACTACATGGCCCCTGTATTTTACATGGTACACCTATGGTCTAGGACATGATCTCTGTGTGGCACAAGGTGGAGCTTGGTCTCATTGGACTCAGCTCAACGTGTAGATGCTAAACCACATGTCATTTGTCAAAAATCTCCATCGGGGAGCAAATCTATAGCTGATCAATATTGATTAAGGCCTCCAAAATCGACAGCTAATTACTACCCCGAAACATATTCAAATATGGTCATGTGTGGCACCGTTGCAATTGCCTTGAAACGTAGATGTCAAAGGACACCTTGATTTCCCCGTTACGCCACCGGGAAGATATTCTTCATACTTCTATTGGATTGATGAACTATTTTAAGTCACCTCTGTTGCGTCAGGCAGCAGCACGTGCAGGGGGGGAGGCCCCTCCCCTTGATGGTGCAGTACCGAAGAACGACTCTAGGGTGGGTCAGAGAAAAATATGGGTGCAGTACCGAAGACCGACCGTAGGTGGGTCAGAGAGCAAAAGTGTGTTAAAATACAGGAGTAAAAAACTCATTTTTGACCCAAAATGAGGACCTTTGAGAAAAACAGAGGACAGCATCTATATAGCCTTAGGAGGTGATTTCAATGAAGACAAACTGAGGACCGGCCAAAATGTCCTCACTTCCCAAAAAGGACCTCACTCTGTTGGTTAAAAACTTGCATCGGTCCTCTGGCAATGGCAATGGCAATGGCAATGAGATGCGGGGCGCTCCTATGTTTGAGCGACTCGTCATTGAAAGGCTACTTTATTACATATTTAATTTACTTTTTCACATTTTTGTCGAGTTTAAATCGTGACAATATTCTTATGACTTATGGATACTGTCAAATCTGCATTGGAGGAATTCAAAAGCCATTCTTCATCAAGTTATGGAGGTTTATTCTCTGCTGGGGTCACCACGTATCCAAATCCACCGAGACGCACTTACGCTAGAGCGGACCTTCTGGAGCTTCAACTCGCTTGCCAGACAGTTGATTTATCACCCGAACAACTGGATTTCATACCAACAACTCTGATAAAGAAGACAATACAGAGGAAAAGAAGATTGAGAGGAGGAATTAGGAACAGGATAGGAGACGAGGAAGTAAACTCGTTGCCAGGGCGACTAACTGGCGGCGCGCACAGTCGCAGCGGCCCCTCTTGAGATCTGTGAGATTGAGATTGAATGTTTGAGTGTGAGACGTCCTACGAACATAGTTTATGACAGGGAAACAATATTAAACATTAGGACATTGAGAGTGAGTAACATCACTGGCATCTGGACATACTACGCAAACACAGGATACTAACGGACACTGTGACACCGTGCCTGCAACTGCCCGGAGGAGGAAGCAGCAGAGACGGGGTGGACGTAAACAAACTGAACAGCTTCTTTCAGCTCCTACCCTCCAAGAAACGCTATCGCAGCTTAAGATGCTCCACCACCAGGCTGCGGAACAGCTTCCTACCTCAAGCTGTCAGGATGCTCAATGCACCAGCGTCCCAGATCTTCTCACTGGACTTTATTTATTATTTATTTATTTATTCATCATTGGGACGTTTGTTTGTTTGTTGGTTTGAAATGTATGTTTGATCTTGATCCGTGAGAAACGCCTTCTCGTTTTGTTGTTCAATCAACAAAATGACAATAAATTTGATTTGATTTGATTGATTGACTATGTAGCAAAAAAAAACACATACACGCACACACACACGCACACACATACTACTTACACACACATACATACACGGACACACACATACATACACACATACATGTTTGAAAGCTTTACATGATGACCCATTATTAATCAAATGACAATAAACATATGGATGTAGTTCACTGGATGCCCACGCTTGATTCAAGCTCTGACTCAGCAATGGCCCACAGGCAGATGGCGGCGGCACGACACAACATAGCGTCGGAAAACAAAAGAAGAAGAGCAGCTCCCCTGTTTATTTATTGATATCATGTGTGGAGTAAAGTTAAAAAAGCAATTGCTCATTCGATTACAATTAGGTGCTTTAAACTGTGTGTAATGTGATTGCAGAGTTTATGCAAACGAGGGCAGAGTAAAGGTTAAACATGGGAGGTGCAGACGCAGCACGGAGGCGGTTGATGCAGACAATGTTGGAGGCAAAGGAAGGAGACCTTTTGTGTTGAAGACATACACACATGCATGTGCTTTTTTTCATTAGTTTATATAAAGAGTAAACAGCAAAAGGACAACTTTGTGAAATTATATTAATGGGATAAACAGATAACAATACACTAAAAGCAATAGTGGTATTGTCACAGTGAAGATTGCGATCTTGTTGAACGATAACCCTACTTTTACCTGATTATACTGAGTGGGAAAATCACATCTATTTTTCTATTACCAAAACAAGGTAGGCCTACTTGAATGTGATTCTTCAAAGTACATTTCAGCTCTAAAAAGAAAGAGGGAAAATGCAGCACATTAGCGAACCGTGTAATTTTCCTTGTCGGGTAATTATAAGAGAATTACAGGCTAAAGCTTAGTCTTAGTCATTTAGACAGGACCTCAGAGTCAGGTTCAAACAATTATCTCCTAAACTACTTTTCTTTTGGCAGTACAAAGGTAGCGTTTCATTTTGCTTTTACTGCCATCTTGCTCTTACTCTGCCTGTCTGTCTCTATTTATGTCTCTCTATATATATGTATTTTTTCATCCACTTGTCTGTCTTTCTCTCTATCTCTGGCTCTGTATATGTCGGCCGGTTTTGTGACTTACTCCCAATTACATTATGTTAACCCTTTTAAAGGCAGGCCCCATTCTGTGCTCTCTAATCCTTTTGTGAAGCAGCTCTCTTAACGTACCACCTGGTCCCCAGATTTTTATCACAAGTGGACAAATCTCTCTGAGACGGCACACAGATTTGACATGGCACTGAAACACTTCGGTTGCACTCGCGTACTCAAACGCAGCTCAGGAGGTCGAGCAGACATGCAGCAATAAGAATGTGGCTGGTTTGATTCTTAGTGTCATGGTGTCCTTTTGTAAAGCATTACAAGTAATCACTTTTGCATGTCAAAAATCTGTCTTTACAGCTCAGAGGGCTGTGTGTGAGAGTAGGATAGGATAGGATATATTTATTTGTCATTGGACAGAAGTACAACGAAATTCAGTGCACTCACGTACTGATCTCATTTAAAAAGGTAACATAATAAATAATAAATAAAGAAAGAAAATACATTCAACATTTCGTTCACTCACTGCATTCATGTCGTCGAACACTATACTGTTAACTTAGTGCCATTGTATGCCTAAAAAATAGTAAAAAAATAAATAAATAAAATAAATAATAATAGTATGCCTTAAAATAGTAGTACAAATATGTAAAGTGCTGATCATTGCATTACATGTGGACGTCACAGATTAAAACTCTTTTCAGGTCAGAGTTAAGTATTGTGACTGCTTTGGGATAGAAACTGTTTATGAATCTTGTGGTGCGTGTTCTGATGGACCTGTAACGTTTCCCTGAGGGCAGCAGTTCAAACAGATAGTTGGCCGGGTGGTATGAGTCTTTCATAATGTTGTGTGTCTTCTGCAAGCATCGGGAGTTGAAGATGGTGTCCATGGTAGGTAGCTGTTGGTTGATGATGTTTTGGGCGGTTTTAATAATCCTCTGCAGTGACTTCCTGTCTGCAGCAGAACTGCTACCGTACCACGACAGGATGTAAGTAAGAGGCAGACTCTTTTTTTCTCTCTCTCTCGCTCTCTTCCTCACTTACTCAATTGAAACACATAAATACACACACACACACGCCTTATATTTTTGCTAAAATGTCTTGCCTCTCTTTTGTCTTGCATCAAAAAGCATGGTGCAAATTTTGCCGATGCTGGTAAGATGCAGGTAAAATGCCAATAATACCTGGCCACAAAAAAAGGATTTCGAACAGCAGTTTATCATTACATTTTTCCTTTCATGTAAAAAAAGAAAAATTCTAGCAATCATTTCAATCCAAGTTTTTGTTTGCTAACTACATGGGACATTACAGCTTTAGTAGAGTTCTATGTAATCACGAATTCTTTTCACGACCATCAGCATGTAAATGCTAGGATATGATTGCACTATCCACCCCTCTGTAGATCTCTCTCACATCCCTTTGCGTCCATTTAATCCCGCCATGTTTTGACTCTCTCTCCAACCATTTTCCATCATCTACTGCTGTCCTTCTGATAGGGGCCCCGGGCCCCTCAGAGTGGAAGCGACAGACAGAGGCGGTGATTAAAAGTCGGGTTTCATCTGTTGGGAGAAGCAAACCTCAATCAGAAGCATTCTTATGGTGAGAAGGACGCTCTGTCGCACTCGGGTTCTCCCTTCAGCCCGCCTTCCCCACCCTCCTACTCAGCCCTCGCCTTCTCATCATCCCTCTCTGTCTTGTCTCGTCTCCCCCTGCACCGCCCTCCCCCCCTGCCATCCATCAGTCCTGATTCATCATCATCCCAGAGATTGTTCTGTGGCCAACAACTCTTGTCCCTCTCAAACTCCAGCCCGGAGGCCTCCTGGCTGACTTTTAAGGCCCCTTAAAGGTCAGACGAATAAAATCAAGAGTTTCTTTAAATGTGAGAGCCTAATTAGTCTCTAGTACTTTTTAAGTATGCTTTTTAAAGGCAACCCAATGATTCTAGCAAGACACAGTTAACAGCAGAGCTTTCTTCCCATCTTTGGTCTCTTTTGATTTTTCGAGGATCTAGAAATGGAAAGGGTGACTTTGACCTACAGTATGTGGACCCTCCCTAAGGATTGACTCATTTGAGGTATAAGCTGAAAGAGGTGATGATCAATGTGCACGATCAAATATGTGACTTGTAAATTATACTTACATTAATACCAAGGGGCTGTGGTGTGTGTGTGTGTGTGTGTGCATGCATGCATTCGGCGTACGTGTGTGTGTGTTATAAAATAAAGAGGATGGATTGTCATGAGTGTCCTTAGAAATGTCAACAAAGCAAACCAAGCATTGCTGGGTCTATTTTTCGACCTCCTTGCCTTGTAACCTTTGTAATCCTATCGGTGATGCTTAACGTGTCACCTTGTGCTACATTGGTGCTGCTTTGTGCTGTATATTCAAATTCAAATGTAGCCTAGATACAGCTTACGTAAGCAACATGACGTGCCAGCTGTCAAAAGGGCAGAGTGAAATGTGAATGAATCATGCATCTGTCTGTATGTGAACCAACAGATCCTCACCACCACCTCTGTTGACACGAAAGGTTCCTTATATTCTTCTTGCTCCAACCAATTGAACAGGCCCTGTATAGTAAATTACATTAACTATAGTAGTAGCAGAGCTATTTTGGATGATCTCAGAGACTTTAACCTCCAGTGATCTCAAACGGAGCGATCCCCGAGTCCTATTTAGTATGTCTTCCTGAACCCGGTGCACTTGGTTAGAATCTATAGTCTCTGGCTTGGTCATATCAAACGTTATGTCTAATCCTCAGAGTTCTAAACTGCTTGTTGTTGGACTGGCTCCGTTGATCTGAAAGTGATGAAATCCGACCGGCCCGTATTTCCAGTGATATTTTAGAAATTTGTTGCATGGTTGCTCTGGCCAATTGGTAAATCACTATTTCACCATGCGTGGCCTACTCCCGATTTGTAGAGGATGTTTGTGTAACCATGTGAGGTGTGGGTGTATTCGATGGGATTCAGACGGATGTGTGCATGTGGCCATCCATCAATGTTTAATACTCCATGTGCACCCTGCCAGATAGTACAACTAACAACCTAAAACTTGGTTCATTCAGAAATCGTCTGGCCTTATTTATTCACAGAGACTCACACCTAGAAAATAGTCTTAATTCCTTCACAGTTGGAGCCAACACAGAGGGCCTTGATACATTTGTCAATTTGCATTTGGCATGGCCTATACCTTATTTTACAAATTGAAGTAATTGTCTTGTAATAAGCCTTAGTTAATATGTAATGAAACCTTATTATATTGTTATTAACATAGCATATATATATATATCACATATATATGTAACAAAATAAACATGTTTATTGTGAGATTATAAGACTTTTATACCACTTATAAGAAACTTCTTAACTATTTATTGAATGCTTAAAAACATTAATAATGTTCTTATATATAATAATGAGATTCTTATAGTTGTTAATAATCGCATTACAAACCCATTTACTGGCTCTTTTTAACTTACCTATTATGTCATTGATAAACCGTTACTAAGCATTTTCTATGCTTATTAAGGTTAATAAATCCTTTATTAAACTGCCAATTATGCATTTTGCAGGTATGGGATCTAAAGCGGGAACCATGATTATAAAGGTTAATAAGTCCTTTATTAAACTGCGAATTATGCATTTTGCAGGTACGGGATCTAAAGCAGGAACAATGCTTATCAAGGTTAATAAGTACTTTATTAAACTGCGAATAATGCATTTTGCAGGTACGGGATCTAAAGCGGGAACAATGCTTATTAAGTTTAGTAAGTCCTTTAATACACACTTAATAACAGTTAATGAGTAGGCTACTGCATATTATCAATGTTAAATAAAAAATACATATATCGTCAATACAATGTTATGGCTGTGAAGCACATCTTTAGAAAAAAATATATTTTTTTAATTTTAAAAACATCAGAATGTATTCTTTAACATCAACATTTTAAAAAAACGGACTACACAAATCTGAGTCCGGCTTCTCCATGGCCTCAGGGGATGGTTGGGAATTCTTGTGACTGTATTAAGAAACACAAAGAACGTTGACCACAATAGACAGTTAGAAGACAGGTTATAATAAGCATTAAGCCTGTTAGAATTAGATACGTTTGGTTACCTAGTTTCATATGATAGCATAAGCTAAACGTTAGACAAAGCCTCTGAAAGAAAGTAATCTAAGCCAAAAAAGTTTGCTAGCAAACAGGGGGTCATCCCTATGTTCCCCGGGTCCTATGTTCCTTTTTTTAAAAAAAGGTCCTATGTTCCCCGCTTTTCCCAAAAAGGGTCCTATGTTCCCCTGTAGCCATACATACCGGGGAGCATAGGACTCTTTTTGGGAAAAGCGGGGAACATAGGACCCTTTTCTGGGAAAAAGGTCCTATGTTCCCCGCAATCTATCAATCTTTACAAATATTTAAACTTTGACGCGACATCCGCGTGATGACAGCCAATCGGCGTGCAACAGCGTGGCCACTGAGTGACATGTGTAACGTAACAGCCAATCAGCGTTCAACCGGCCAACTCAGTGCAGTGCAGTCCGGGGTGAACTGCAGCATGGAGGAGAAAGTGATTGTTGCCATTTGCGACTCCCGGAGCTCTTTATATAATAGTATATAATATAATATAATTGTATAATAATATCACGGCCAAAAGCTCTGTGCGCCTCCGGATGGCCGTAGCGCGGGGAGCTCTCGTAGGGATTGGGCTTATCGGGGTTTGTTTACCGGCGTATGAATAGACTGCGTCAGGTTCTCCGACGTCTCTCCCTCTTCCTCAAAAGGTAAAGACATGCAATGGTAGTTATCTCGGCCGGAATTTGGCAGTAATGGTGGAAAAAGTAACAGACCGGGGAACATAGAACCATTTTTTTTAAAAAAGGGTCCGATGTTCCCTAGGGCTGGCCCGAATTATTCGAATATTCGAATACTCGTTCGGAAAATTAGTATTCAAAGCTTAAATCAGTATTCAGAGCTTTGTTTATTTATTTTTTTCACGTACGTGACGTAACCAGAGCGAGGGAGGCAAACTATAAGCGTCAGCGACACCAAGCAGAGAAGCGAGAGAGGTGGAGGAAGAATAGATATTTTGTTTCCCTTTACTTTATAACACAACAATAGCGGGATCTCTGGAGGAAAAGTAAAAAAAGTAACTTAAAACCTTAGCTTAGTTGTTTGTTTACATTCGCTGTACAGCGCCGCGCCAATCAACTGTGACTTGCTGCAGAGCGTGAGCGTCTTGGGAATACCCGGTCAATATAATGGATATAATATGGACAAATAAGACAATCAATATTCGGCATTTGTTATGGATTTATTGTACAAATTCCCTGAAAAGATGCACGTTCCAGGATGAATTGAAAAGCTCCCGTAAGGGCTGAGATGGCAGAGAACAGCTGATTTGGAACGGAGCAACAGCTGTTCGCTTTCACGGGGAAAAACTAAGGAACTTCAACCTACTTAGGCCTACTAATTAACGTTCAAAAGCTATTAAATCTTCAACAAAATATGCAGATACTGTCAAAATCGGTTCCAGGGAGTATATAGGGATTATTAATGTTGTTTTTGATGGTGTTTTTTTCTGGAACGAGTATTCTAAAATTCGCTCGGAAAAACCAACGACTATTCAAAGCCTGAAAAATGGCATTTGTGTGTTCCCCGGTCACATACATATCGGGGAACATAGGACCCTTTTTGGGAAAAGCGAGGAACATAGGACCCGGGGAACATAGGACCCGGGGAACATAGACACGCTCCCGCAAACAGCTAGCTAGCTAGAACCAGCTACTGTTACTATAGCATTACATTCTTAAACTTACCAGAGTCATCCTCCAGTTCGGACCTCTTCCTCTTATCCATATATCGGTGCTTGTTCCTGTCTTTTGTCTGTCAGTTGTTGGTCTTGGGTGCTCGTGCCGACGATTTCGACATGTTCTCCAGACGTTCGTCAAACACTTCATCAAGCATATGCGTCAAGCTGTCATCCACTTGCATAGACAGATTTTCCGGTTTAAAACGACCTTCAAAATAAATACCTTTAAAGGATATATTAAATGAGGCACAAAACAGATCACACTCGCTCAACATGTGCAGACTTATTAACCTTAATAAGCATTTTTACCGCTTTAGATCCCGTAGGCTACCTGCAAAATGCATAATTAGCAGTTTAATAAAGGATTTATTAACCTTAATAAGCATAAAGAAATGCTTAGTAAAGTTTTAACAATGACATAATAGGTCAGTTAGTAAGACTCAATAAATGGGTTTGTAATGCTTTTATTAACAACTATAAGAAACTCATAAGACTATTCTTAATATTATTAAGCAATCAATAATTAGTTAACACGTTTCTTATAAGTGGTTTATGAAATTCTTATAATATCACAATTAACATGTTTATTATGTCATTATTAACACTAATAGATAGTCTTATTAACACCAATTAATGTTAATAAGCTTATAATAAGTGTCTTATTACCTATTAACAAAGGCTTATTACAATGACCTTTATATAAAGCGTTGCCAATAAAAAATTTTGTGTGTCAAAATATTCACATGGCCAATCAGAGAGAGGTTTTTTGTAATTTTTTCCATCTAACAGAATACAGCATGCGCTAATGTCTAGAAGGCTGGGAAAATGACCTTGTTACGGGCTAACCACTCGCTTAAAATCTCAATATAACGTTGTCTGTGCTGTTCTGTACATAAAACATAGCACTGAAAACATAAATGCTTCCATAAATAGAATTCTGTAAGATTACATTCAGACGTATATTCCTTCAAGATTAAACTTATTTTGAAACTTCTTCCCTCCCAGTTATTCAAGGTAGCTTCCCTCAGTTCGGTAGCAATTGATGACCTAATATGGGCACAGCCTTACGTTGTTCAAAAAACAGTGACGCTGCGTCTCTGTTTTTAATTTCTTCCCAAAACTGGTCGGAAGTAAAAATAAATAATTGTCTCCTCTGCGAAAAGCATACCATCGAAATGTTTTAAAATCACTACTGAGTCTAAAAGATAACACGCTTTAGATTGCTCCTTCGATTGCTTTCTTTGGGCGCCGCAATTGTTTTTGAAATTCGGTAGACCGCGCTGCTCCTTGCATCGTGGACTGAAACTTTTTGGATAAGCTTCAACGTACTGGAGGCCAGACAGATCTGAATAAAGAACTGGAATGGGAGCTAGCGAAATTAATATGATCCCACGAGGCTATAAACCCCCGTATTTATAATGGAAATATGCATGAATACTGTGTTGCTGTGGAAAAACTAGGGTCAAACAGATTGAAATGAATGTTCAACATGCGACAAACCTTATGACAATCTGGCTTGACATAAACACTGATTGGGTGAGTAGGTGCCTACGTGAATGTGTATTTAAAGATTTTTTTATCATGACTGGCCGGTTTTATGAGAGGCAGAGAAGTCTAGTATGAATAGGTATTATTTAGTGGGCATCAGAGAGCACTACATATGACATGATGCAGGAGGATTGTGCACGTGTGTTTGTGTCGAACGGAACAAGGTTAAAGTCTCGGATAGAAAATTAACCTACATTGTTGTTTATATTTTCTTTCCCTGTCTTATTGAATACCCACAAATGCTATCAGTGAATCAGAGCTATTCTTTCTTTCTTTACAGACATAGATTTCCATCACCATAGACCCATAGCCCCCCCATTGTCTCTTTAACAGACAAAACAACACACCCAGTGGAGGTGCTCCGAGGCCAGACGCACGTTCTTCAGCGAAGATAAATAAAGAGTCTTCGAGGCGCTGCCTAAGCTGAGTGATTTCGCCCCCCTCCATCCCTTTTCAGTGTTCCCCCCCACCCCTCCCCCCTACAAATATGATTCCACCTCCAGGTGGAAACGTAAACAATCCTAATCCTCAAAGTTTGAGCAGAGTCCCCCCTCTGTGACACAGTGGATGTTTTTTGTTCTTTGCGTGACATCAAAGAAATAAATGATGGCTTGTGAGTGCGGCACTCCGCAGGAGGCCGTGTGTTCATGTTGAAAGTGGAATTCACTTAGCGGCACCCCAGGGCTATTAACCAGGGATCGGGGATAAGCCTGTGACGGCACAGCCCTAATAATACCCTGCCATGTTAATAACACACCCACCACTTTGTTATCACACTGGGAATAATAGAGACGAGATCTCAAGCACAGTGACTGTTTATATTTTGTGCTGCACGTGAGAATCTGGGGAGCAGTTTGTGACCGCCCAATATCCGTATCGCTGCGTCGCGAGAAGTCAACCAACACGATGAAGAAAATGGCTCTCAAAGTTTTATGTCGGCGGGCTTCAAAAGGAATTAGGCAATGGCCCGGGTTGTGACAAGTACACCGACAGGACTGTGTTTTAGTATAGGGGAGTACACTCAAACACGCATGCACACAAAAGCAAGCGCACGAGCACACATGCAAGAAAATGCAACCCTCTCACAAACAACGTTGTCTTTCATGTGAGTGTTTTGCTGCTCTCTCATGTTGCTTTACCCCTTTGTTGTTTTCCGTCCATCAGCGACACACTTAAATCCGTCAGTCTGTACTGTAACAAAGAATGCTTGTGATTGCAGCTCACTCAATAGCACAATGCCTGCCAGACGGGCACGGTGGCGCAGCACACTAAATAAGAGAGGAAACGCGAGCCCATCGATCTCTGAATGATGGAAGTTGGAGGTAAAGGCTGGCTGCATGACGTGGCGTTTAATGAAAGCACATATGTGTAAATATTATTAGTATACCAGGGATGGATTTTATAATATACTTGGTTAAAGATATTTATGTTTCTCTCTCTCTCTCTCTCTCTCTCTCTCTCTCTCTCTCTCTCTCTCTCTCTCTCTCTCTCTCTCTCTCTCTCTCTCTCTCTCTCTCTCTCTCTCTCTCTCTCTCTCTCTCTCTCTCTCTCTCTCTCTCTCTCATACGGTTAAATGACTGTTAAACGAACACATACACATGAACACACGTACACATTAACATTCAGACACAGAGGCGTGTGTTGTGTCCGTCACTTGTGTTCACCAGTCACCTCCTTGTAAATTCTTCCCAGAAGATTGCCCCTTCCAGGGGAAAATTATTGAAGGTCCCCACGGCTAAAATTAGATCATTACATTTACTGCAGGCGGCGTAATAATGTACAATTGTATCATTTTATGTGTGGTTAATGAGATTTGACAAGGCACAGGTAGACAGATCCCTGCAGGTGAAGACCGTAATAACTAGTCTTTAGCTGCAGTCCCCAATATTCAATTATCCATCTATCTATCCATCCTTCCATCCAACTGTAATGCATATGAGGTAGATGCCATATACAGTACACAGCACATATACAATTTTATGTTGATTTTATTTGTCCTCAATACAGTGAAACATTTCAGGACACCATTTCACAAAAAGAAAAACAATTTCAGACAAAGACAATTTCTTAACCAAAGGCATTCACCAAAATAAGATTGGTGCTTTTGTTTTTTATATACATTGCTAAATTGATTGTACACGGTATAATGTTAAAAGCCACTGCTTCTTCTCTGCTCTGTTCAGAGGCTGGTCTTCCACTCCATTGTGAAAATCTGATCTACATGGAATGCTATGGCTGTAACGTCTACTTTCAGCTCCTGGGGAGGTAGAGGTGGAGGGAGAGGGGGAGGGGGAGAGAGAGAGGATTTGATCAAAAACTAAGCACTGTTCCTTTACAACATATTTGTATTTACACCTTGTAACGCACATACACGCACGCACGCACGCACGCACGCACGCACGCACGCACGCACGCACGCACGCACGCACGCACGCACGCACGCACACACACAGGATATTACATTGCAGTATCAACCGCCTGTCTGTTGTCTGTTGTCTGTCTCTATATCTAATATGTATGTAGTCATTGTAGATATTACTTCCATGCTGCAAATAAGTGTATTTGTACACAATCCCAATTGGGATACACACTATACAGATATATATAAATACTAGAGCTGTCAAGCGATTAAAATATTTAATCGTGATTAATCGCATTAATGTCATAGTTAACTATGATTAATCGCGATTAATCACAAATTATTTTCTATGCTATATATCCCTTGATTTTTTTGTCCCATAATTCTTCTTATTTTAATTCTCTTAGCAACATGGTGAAGTGCATCGGCTTGCCTTGGGCAAATGATTTTTTATTGATAACAACATTGGCATATACTGATCAAAACAGGACGATACAAAAAAAAGAGCCATTAAACGACTGCTTTGAACAAATGTCATTTGAACATAGCAGTCAGGCTACTGCTTCTTTGTTTTGAGCCAAAGAAATTATTTTTTTTTTTTTTTTTTTTTTTAATTAAATTATTGCGTTAATCGCGCGATAAAAAAATTAACGCCGTTACATTTGGTTTGCGTTAACGACGTTAATAACGCGTTTAACTGACAGCTCTAATAAATACATTAATACATTTAATAATATCACAATAACCGTAACCCAAATACTACAAAGACTATACTGCTACTAATACTGCTAGTACTACTATCATTACTACTAATACTGCTAATACTGCTACGGCTACTACTACTACTACTGCTACTACTACTGCTACTGCTGCTACTATTGCTACTGCTTCTACTACTACTACTTGTACTCCTAGCTGCCTTGCTACTACTGCAACTGCTACTACTCCTGCTTCTACTAATAATAATCTGAATCAGAATGATAATTACTATACTGGTATGAAGGCAGACCCCCTCACCTGCGTGCTCGTGTTATGATCCGGTACCAGATTGTGCACTATCCCCTTGGAGTCGGTCAGGGTAACCAGCGTCACCTTCACTGTCCCCGCTCCCCAGACCCTCACCACCCCCAGGGTCAGCCGGTCAGCCGGGGCCAAGCCATTGTACCGCACCCGATTGGTCAGCTTGCTCTGCAGCAGGATGCAAGAAACAAGTGGGATGTTGTAGGAGCGGAGAGTGATAGAGATAGAGAGAGAGAGAAGATGCTGTTTAGATTACCGGGAAAGGTTTGAGGTATCATGTTAGGGATGATCAGGTCAGGGTTTTATTTTGGGTTAATGACTGGCTCACTTTGCAATATCCCGCTTATTACTCGGCTAGTTCCTAAAGAAATCGATCAGTTGAGGCAAAGTATAAAAAACATTAATTATTGAATTTCTACTGCTATTTATAAAATCTTTTCGATTCTACGGTTGGAAATAGTGTCCATAGCAGCATTCTGCTATACAAAAATACCAGACCGCTTAGTGCCATTATTTACCAATCGCAATCAAGTTTTCTAGAAAGCTGGGTATAAGTAACGGTGTGCGGTAATTGAAAGATAATGATGACAGGGGGGCTAAGAAAGGTTTGCCTACAAAAATTTCATTATTTTCCAATAACCGCACACAATAACCGAGTGGATTATCCAGTTTATACCATGGCCACTTGTGAATCCTTAAAATAGGTGTTGATTCATATTTTTGGTGTTTTCTGTTTCAAATGTACATCCTGTTGCTTGAAATATTTGTTGTTCCTGGACACAAAAAATATCGGACCAGAGACATATATGTACGTATATGGGTTTGAATAATGCCTGAAATGTAATCAGTTAACATGCTTCATATGGAATGCAGACGTTGCTTTATAGACTGCCCAATTTCACAAACTGAATAAATACTGCATCGTGGACTGAAACAAACTACACAAAACGTAATCGTAGTTAGCAACTCTGTGGGCAAATGTCACATGCATTTGTGAGCTAGCATCACCGTGTCAGAGGACCAGCAGATCTGTGGTTGCCCATAACTTTTGACGATGACTGTGAAGATTTGTATAGATTGGTAGTTTTAATATTTTATGATTTAACAGGGTTATTTAAGCTCATGGCCAACTCATGTGAAGTTGAGGGAATGTTGAGCATTAGTTGAGGGAGCAGTGATGAGACTCTGCGAACTCTGTTGTGCTATTATCATGTTACGACTACGTTCATGGCTGTGCAGTTATCAAAAGTCCATCAACAGCCCTCCAGCCAATCAGAATATACTACTCACCCCGGCCATGGTATAATTAATGATTGACTGTATACGATTCTTTCAGCGGCAAAAGCACTCATGAACTGCCTATACAACTGAACCCAAAATGGCAAACAACTCAGTAATCTGCCAGAGAGCAGTGGCCTCATTGCCCAACTTATCTTCTCACGTCTGCCCATTACACACACACACACACACACACACACACACACACACACACACACACACACACACACACACACACACACACACACACACACACACACACACACACACACACACACACACACACGTACACACACACACACCCCAAAATACAAATTTTTCTCTCTCTATCTCCCTCTCTCTCTCGCTCTCATCTTGGCTGTCAGAAGGCCTGTGTGCTTTATCCCTGTGTGAAATTGCTTTGGAATGAGTCTGATGGTAGGCAGAAGACAGCCACAGATGTTTGGCTAGGGGTGATGAGGCTATGTGCGTGCGCGCCCATGTGTGTATGTGTGCCTGTGTTTGGCAAAGAAACACATGGAGGCCCGGGTAGTGTCTGTGCTTTGATAATCTCGACGTCCGGAGAGAGATCAAATTGTTCCCATGGTGAACATTGGGTTTGGCATGAGCCTTGGCTATAGCACCACAGAACACAACAACATAACATTTACCCTTTTTGCTGACTATGCCATGGCCATTTCTTTTTAGGCACAAATACATGGAACAAAAGGAAATAAACCAAAAGAGAATTGAGGACATGAAGTTGCTGTGAAGTCGACAACAACAACAGCCTCAAAACTCAAAGTGGAGACGAAACGCAGCGGGGTCAAACATAGCGTCTCTGCTAATGGTGGTCTCTGACATCTCCCACCGCGGCTCTACAATTCACCCCGGAGCAAGGCACAGTCCTCCCTCTCATCTGCCCTGCCTTGAGATAGCTGTATGATGGTCGTAACAGACAAGAAGGTTGAACTCACCGAGTTTGCTGTGAAGTCGGTCAACATATAAGCGCCCTCCTCGTACGTATCTGGAGAGAGACGGCAGAAGAAAATAAGAGTAATTAGATGGAAATTAAATGAAATGACGTCAATTGAAAAGTAAACGGGGCTTGGAGAGGAAGAAAGGATGAGCAAGCGTGCAAGAGGGTTCACGATAAAAGAGGAGGGTGAATGTGCTAATGAGAGTTAATGGTTGCCATGGTCTGAAAGCGGCGGTCCAACAAATGAGGACATGACCGTGGCGAATTAGCTCGCCCGTCCCTGCAATGAGCGATGTCGAATGCGCAAGACGTGTTGCTCGAGTTCTATGAATGAGGCGGTGACTGAAGCGCTTTGCTGGGAGAGAAGGGGTTAGTGAGTGAGTGACTTGCTGTCTGAAGCACAGTAACAGCCTGATAACCACTGCGGTGAACTCCAGCAACGAGAGTGGTAGTGGAAGCAAACACAAGGTGACAGGGAGCACCTCAGCATAAAAAGCAGCCTAACACAAGAGACAAAAGCAGGTGTGTGTGTGCATGTGTGTGTGTTTGTGTGGGGGGGGGGGAGAGGATGGGGGGGTTGTCAGATAAGAGAGGAGTTGGGATGAAAGAGCTGGTCTGATGGAGGGAGCGTATCTCCATGCGGCTACACAGAGAATTACTGTAATAGCCTCTGTCACTCCCTTCCTCTGTCATCTCTCGCCCTCTCCCTCTCTTTATCTGAACACAAACACTGCCAAGACTAAAGAGCGCATTGTACTGCACTCCAGCCGCTGAAGTGCGACTGTGGATGTGAGTGTGTTTGTGCTTTAGTGTTTGTGTGAGTGTGTGCGTAGGTTTGCATATCTACATACAATAAGTACAATCAATCAAGAGGGATTTTTATGTTTCTGTCTAAACATAAACATAGAACATTGTGATAACTATAGCAACACAGAATATGCAGACAACTTACACCCGAGATTAAATGTGCCCCGGCCTTCTCACCCTGAAGTTGATATACAACCCAAGACAAATGTTCACTTCTCATAATGAGCTAACAGGCTAGCTAGTTGACGTCAGCTTATACTAGCTGACAGCAGCAAATACTAGCTGCCGTCCACAGGATTTTTTCTTTACTGGTACTCAACACACTTGGAGGTATAATAAATTATATGTGTCCAAGCATGGGTGTGTTTGTGTGTCCCATTGTTTTCATATTTTGTATCACCTGTGTGTGTATGTTTGTGTTTTTTTCCGCAATTATGCATTCGAGCATGCATATTTGCGTGCATTGAGTGTGTGTGTGTGTGTGTGTGTGTGTGTGTGTGTGTGTGTGTGTGTGTGTGTGTGTGTGTGTGTGTGTGTGTGTGTGTGCAGGTATTCACCACTCACCTATTCCCTCTCCATCATCCCAGAAAAGAGAGCCATGGGCGAATCCACTATCATCCAGCGCAACAATCAAGCCTAAAGGATTCTGTCGACTGTGACAGAGAGACAGAGAGAGAGAGAGAGAGAGAGAGACAGAGAGAGAGAGAGAGAGAGAGAGAGAGAGAGAGAGAGAGAGAGAGAGAGAGAGAGAGAGAGAGAGAGAGAGAGGCAGAGAGCTATGTTGGTAAATTATAGTAAATTGAGTGTATTTATATAGTGCTTCTCTAGTCACTATGACCACTCAAAGTACATTAGAGTTAATGCTTCTCATTTAGGAAAATACACAAAGCACACGCGCACACACCCCCACCCCCACACACACACACACACACACACACACACACACACACACACACACACACACACACACACACACACACACACACACACGCACACACACACACGCACACACACACAGACATGCATGCACAGCCACACAAAAACATTCTCAATTGAGTTTTAATAGAAGGGGCAATGAGTAAAAGTGTAAAAAAAAATGGTGTATGTATGCATGTGTATGCGTTTGTTGGTGTGTGTTTGTGTGAGGGAGTGCACTAACCTAAACTTTGTGTTATTCTCTGCTTTTTGCCAGGGCAAGATGTAACCTCCCCGCACGTGAAGGTTGATGTGGTCCAGAGGTGTTGGCATGGTAACCATCTTGCCACGAACCTGCAATACTTCTGCCTAAAAATTAGAACAATAACAATAAAAAGATTAAATAATAATTAATCGCATATTTATAAACCTTTGACGGCACGAGAGCAAATACACTAGTCGCTTTTTACGTAGGGCCAACAGGACTCTACACACTGTATCATCCGGCACCCTTCCTTCGTTCTGTCTACTTGTGTTTAATATTCCTCGTTACTCCAGTGGCTCCGAGCTCAGTGTGGGCTGCGCACGGCTGAAGTCATCCCTCGACTCAACCCTTTTGTAAGCGTTGCTGCAGTTTGTTTTCATGCTTTGTTGGGCCGTAAATAGCAGAGTAACGACGCGTGTTGGGGAAGAGGGTCTCCCACGGCTTGAATGAGGCTGAAGGGATGGCAATGTGATTCTGATGCAGGCAAATGTCTCAGCAGAAGTCCGGGAAAAATGTATTGCTGTTGAGGCAGCTGGTTTGTACATCGAATATGCATATGCATCGATATTTCATGGATCAAGCATCGTCCATTTATCCTAAATTCAACTCATTCATCTTGAACTTAATCAGATGAATCAAAGATGAATAGAGGAAGGAGAGTGGGTTATTTATACGTGTGTTCCTGGCCAGCACAGTAGAAAAGATAGGGTCAGTTTCACTACTGTTGATGTTCGGCTGTGATATAGTGCAGTGAGAAAACAGGAGGATAAATCAAAGGTTGATATGATCTCATAACATCCTTTAATAAGCCCATACTGGAAATGAGAGTAGAGCTCTCAAGGTATCACGTTTCTAATTGACCATGAAAGCCTAACCTGGCAGCCAAAGAAAGTCCAGCACTTTCTCGTCTGATTTTATGATATCGTCATACCTTGGTTATAGAACAAAGATGTTTCATTGGAAAAAAACTGTTATGCTATTGATACACATATTCTTTATGCATACACACATGCATCAAATAACATTTTTATACTGTATACACAACCATTACCGCCATTTTAACTTTAATTCAAAAATAAATCGTCCTATTTTGCTTGCATATTTTTTGCATAAAATACAAAGATATCTTATGCATAAAATACAAAGATATAGTCACGGATAGTGTCTCTGAAGCTTTAAAGTTGACACCCTTATTAAATGGAGTACCGGCGCAAAGACAACTGTCCTGTCCTTCGACGTACTGCTGAGAATGAGCCTCCATTAATTTAATTAAACCAGGGGGGATCAGGGTTACAACGACGTCCTGTATCTGGCCGGGGAGTTATGCTATCAATGTATTAGACGAGCTGAGGGAAGTTCCATTTGTGTGTGTGCGTGCGTGTGTGTGTGTGTGTGTGTGTGTGTGTGTGTGTGTGTGTGTGCGTGCGTGCCAGAATCCATGATGGCTTCTGTAGATACTGGGAGGGTCAGCATTGTGGACTCACCGTGTGGTAGTCATACCAGCGGGTGTCCGGAACATAAGCCTTCACATTAGTTACACCCTGGAAAATGGACGGAAGCATAACAAGGAATGCACGATTAATTGGATGTGTGTGCGTATGTTTGATGTGTGTATACGGATGTGGATGTGTGCGTGTGTGCGTGTGTGCGTGTGTGTGTGTGTGTGTGTGTACCGGTTCCATGGCAGGTGTGATGAGTAGGGCAGGTCCCCAGAGGAATTGTCTGTAGACGTCCCATGTTGCCCGATCTTCAACAAACCTAAAGCCAAAAATAATACCTTTATATCGTTCATGCACCCTGTAATATTGTTACCTCATACCTTTTGTGAAAAGAGTTACTTCTTCTTTTGGTTGCCTCTTTTTTATACAGCAATTTCTCCAGGCACCAGACAGGAGGTTAAATGCATTCATTAGCAACCCACAGCTCATTACACTAGGCTATGTGACACTATGTGAACATCATTTTTAATGTTTGACTTAAGGGGAGCTATGAATCCACTTGCATAACTCTACAAGAGAAAAACAAAGTTCATGTTCCTTCCAAGGCTAACATTTCAAGGCCTTGAATAAGTTTATTAAAGGAAAATCTGGGCACATTATTCTATTCACTTTCTATGATTTCACCTTGTCAAAAGTAGGGTTATGAATGTACGCGCCAAGAGATAGCAACATCCTCCACATTATTTACTCAACGTATATCACTCCCAGTCTTTTTATCTATATCTCCTGTCTTCATGAGTCACCTAACCTTAGCTAGGTCATACACTAGAGGTTTAGCATTGGTATAACATGGAGTGTATAGTGCATGTGGAAATGGAAAGATGGCAAAACACCGGCCTGAATGACTTCTGACGTACGTGACATTGTGCATACAAATGTGATTTGGATCTGTGCGTGTGTGTCTGTGTGTGTTTGTGTGTGTGTGTGTCTGTGTGATAAGGACGATACAGATGTTATCTCACCTGCAAGACGAGCATGAAACATCCATTCCAGATAATGCATGATGTGATCAGGTGATTCTATGTCATGCTACAGCAGCAACGTTAACTAAGAGGTTATGGTTGTATGTGTGCATGTGTGTGGATAAGTGTGCGCACGTGCACACTTATCCACACATGCGCATGCATATGTGTGCACAGATTTGTATGTGCATGGCCATGTGCATGCATGTATGTATGTGAAGGTGTTCATTCCTATATGTTTGAATGTGTGTGTGTGTGGGCGTGCTTGCGTCCGTGCGTGCGTGCGTGCGTGCGTGCGTGCGTGCGTGCGTGCGTGCGTGCGTGCGTGCGTGTGTGTGTGTGTGTGTGACTGTACGTACTCATGCAGGAGTGGTCTCACTACAGTGTTTCCAGAGGTGTGGGCCTCAAACATTAGTGTGTAGAGGTAAGGCAGGAGAGTGTAGCGAATGTTCAGGACATCGCGGGACGCCTCAGCAAAGGTGCGGTTCCATGAAACTGGGTCCTGTCTCTGTTGATGACATTATAGAAATAGAAGAACTCATTATATGCAGACTTCAGGAAATTCATCTACCAGTGAAAAAGTGGAAATTACTTTAGGAATTTAGAAACTTGGTTGGACAATTCTGCTTATAATTCCTCATCCTCATCATCCTCATCGTCATCCGCTTATCCGGGGTCGGGTCGCGGGGGGAGCAGCTCAAGCAGGGGGCCCCAGACTTCCCTTTCCCGGGCCACATTGACCAGCTCTGACGGGGGGATCCCGAGGCGTTCCCAGGCCAGTGTTGAGATATAATCTCTCCACCTAGTCCTGGGTCTTCCCCGAGGTCTCCTCCTCAATTCTGCTTATAATTTCAACCCATAAACATGCATGTCAAACAACAATGGACCATCAGAACTGCAGAGAGGACTGTTTTAAAATCCATGTTGTGTGGCTGCTCTCAATACCACAGTACTAAAAGGTTGTCTCCTTTTACTAAACATAGCATTGGAAATCTGGAGAATGCCCATCATTATCATTCTTTACACATCGTTTCACTTGGAACTCACCATTTACACATTACAGAGGTGTAGATATTAGTTGAATTAATTTGACCGTTTGGTAATGAAGGTTTGGCTGCCTGCTTTGGCTTGAGAAACACAGACAATGCAAGGGGCTGTACCTTCAATATTCACATTCAATATTGTCATGTTCAGAAAAGTGAGAACATTAATCTATTGAGTCGAGAGTCGGGAGTTCTTCGGTGAGGTCCACTAAACAGAAA
Organism: Gadus chalcogrammus; assembly: GCF_026213295.1. Lineage (NCBI taxonomy): Eukaryota > Metazoa > Chordata > Actinopteri > Gadiformes > Gadidae > Gadus > Gadus chalcogrammus. Next base: position 17,761,903 of record NC_079427.1, read on the forward strand.
GTCATTATAATTGGAATAATAATAATAAAAAATAATAATTTCATGATGTGGGTTAATCAGGCCATTGCAATGCCTGGTAGCAACACTGTGAAAATTGTCAATTAGTTTCAGTACTCGGAGCGCTTTGTCATGCCGAAGAATAACTGGTTCGTCGAGATAATGGACTGTAGCCCTTTTCATCTGACCAAATACCTAGTGTTATTTTTAATTGTCGACAACTGCCTTGTCCCCTTTAGGGACAATAGAGAAAGAGGACAGGATGTACTCCACTTTTATAGATTTGGGCCGATCTAGATTAAGTATTAAGTCATTTTTAGATCAAGCCTCACGAGGACAACTCTCTCCACTTGTAAAGAAGAAAAACAAAGACACACAAGTGCACACAAACGTAGGCACACACACACACACACACACACACACACACACACACACACACACACACACACACACACACACACACACACACACACACACACACACACACACACTCACATTCATGCGTTCATGTGTTTCGACCCACTCTGATCTTCTGTAGCTCCTTTGTCCAAATGTGTTTTTGCAAACTTTGGTTGAGCATCGGATCATTTGATTTGTTTTTTGCCTCAAGTTTGTTATAGATGATTTATGTGTGCGTTTGAGTGTGTGTGTGTGTGTGTGTGTGTGTGTGTGTGTGTGTGTGTGTGTGTGTGTGTGTGTGTGTGTGTGTGTGTGTGTGTGTGTGTGTGTGTGTGTGTCTGGGGGGGGGTATGTGTGTGTGTGTCTGTGTGTTTGGGGGCGGTATGTGTGTTTGTGTGTGTTTGTGTATGTGTGTGTGTGTGTGTGTGTGTGTGTGTGTGTGTGTGTGTGTGTGTGTGTGTGTGTGTGTGTGTGTGTGTGTGTGTGTGTGTGTGTGTGTGTGTGTGTGTGTGTGTGTCTGTGTCCTGGCCCCATCTCAATCTACCTGGACGAAAACGGCAATTAATCTGTCTATTTCAAGCTGGAAACGGGTGAGGTTTGGGTGATAATGATCCACCATGGCCTGGTGGTGACTAAGCAGGGTCCAACAGTAGATTGTGATTGATAGAAGAAAGAACATTTCCATTATCTCCTGACCTTAGGAGTTAACCACATTATAATTTCATTTTCTATGGGAAATTACAGGATTGTAATTATGTGGTAAACTGTGAGTGCACAGACGCGGCCGTTTTATCCCACAAGCCTTGCTGCTTTGCTGTGTCGCTTAAACTAAAGGAACAAAAAAGCAGATTCTGCAAGTTGGGATTGATTAGGTGAGAAAACTGTGAAAGTCTGAGGGAGTGTGTTTTTGTGTGTGATTCACTGTGATCGTTGATTAATGATGCGATCATGTGGAATGGCATGAGATGTACAACATCAACAACAACAACTTGTACACAATGAGAAAGTGTGGGCAACCATTTTAAACGTGTTTTTTTGCGAATGCCCAACAATAAAGGTAGGGTAGGCAATTTATTTTGGAGGCATCATTTGTCCTATTTGTTGCAATTCTCTTTACAGCAATCAATAAATCAAATGCTGGTATCTGTGGCTGTCGCAGGCCTGTTAGAAGCCTCTCCGATAATTTCAATCTTCCCGAAGGCTGGAGAGCGAGTTGGTCATGTGTTTTGGGGGAGTAGCCTTGAAGGCAGGCCAGAAGCGATGGGTGGGTTTACTGGATTCTTCAAACTCTAGCCTTCTCTGGCGGGTTTCTTAAATTTGTCTGACGTACTTTTAGAATGAATAAATAAAATTGTACTCCGGCATGAAACAAAGTTGACCAAGGCACTGTCCATCACATTAACGTACCGATCAAAGTGTGTCTACAGTGGTTCTCAAGTTTCAATGTCAAACTGACATTTAGTCACTGAGGGAAAGCCAAAAAAAAGAAAAATGTCTTCACCGCGACTAAACATGCCCTCATCCCTATCAATTTGATATTTCGTATATTCAAGCCCCGGCTTGACAACTTTAGATACAGAAGTATTAAGATGTGAGATTGGAAGAGGATATGCCCAAGGTCACTGAATACTGCTCAAAGCTGGACATACAGCTCTGCAACTTCTCCTGCGTGTGTGTTCATTAATCATTTGTCCTAAAGTCCCATCCCAATTCATCCCAAGGTTGGATCGTGGTGTTGAAATCACATGCCCACGCAGAGATAGTCGTGAACAAGGGCGTCAACGACCAACTCAACACGCAAATCATGACTCAACACTGTCGTCAAGGCAAGCTGAATAATATTTTTGGCCAAAAAAAAGGAAATGAGGGCGTGAAGGAGTGGGAAAAGGAGCGTGATGAAATGAGCAGGGGAAGATAAGACGGGGGGCCTTCTCATGGACTTTGTATTTATAGCTCTGTTTACCCTAGCAAATAGCCCTGCTACAAACATTGCTCAAAAACAGCACCCAAGCACGCACACACACACACGCACACACACTCAAACAGAGCTCACCTCTGCACACTCAAGCAGCCTTGCACGTAAACACATCTACAATCCATACACCAAAATGCAAAGATATGCTAGCATAGACTCATTTAAAAAACGAGGTTATCTGTATGTGTCACCTTTTATGTTCAACTCGTTTTCCTTCTCACTCTAATAGTTTTTCTGCCTGGCACCTGCCATCCTCTCTCTCTCTCTCTCTCTCTCTCTCTCTCTCTCTCTCTCTCTCTCTCTCTCTCTCTCTCTGTCTCTCTCTGTCTCTCTCTGTCTCTCTCTCTCTCTCTCTCTCTCTCTCTCTCTCTCTCTCTCTCTCTCTCTCTCTCTCTCTCTCTCTCTCTCTCTGTATGCATCGACCTCACAATGTTTTGCTCAGTGCCAAATTTGTGACCTTTGACCTCTGCATCTGTGGCATTGGCTTCTTAAGGTGCCCTCAAACGTCTGGGTGAACAAGTGGAGGAGCCCGAGGTACTTCCACCACTCAGAGACTTCTAGCACTGTTGCTAGTTTGTTGTCTTCAATTTCCTGTCCTTAGATGGCGGCCCCTCTTTCTGTGTTTTTTTTCCATTTGCTGTTTGTCTTATGTTTTCATGTACAACCGGATTAACATCAGCACCTAAGGGGTCCCATTTAAAATGCAATTCCTCTATTGAAAAATAAAGTTAAACAAAATCCTCCCGGGCGAACAATAACACGTGCAGCGAATCAGATGACTAGCCATATAACATTATCTGATTGGAGTACACTGGAGGAATTTACCACTTGGCGGACAATGCATCCCGTCCAATTAATTTGGTGCTGCGCGGGGCGACTGTGGACAGTGCGCTGCAGTGAGAGTCAGGAGAAATTATCTGGAGGTCTGTGCAGTTCTCCCAGGGCAAAGTAACACACAGGCGTGACGGGAGCTTTGGGAGTGAATGACTCTGCAAAAGTTATCTCTTGTTCCCTCACCCTCTTTCCTTTCACTCCCCACTTCATCACTCTCGCTATCGCTTTCTCCCTCTCTCTCTGTCCCCACTTCATCTCTCCCTCAGTTCATCCCTCTCTCTCTCTCTCTCTCTCTCTCTCTCTCTCTCTCTCTGTCTCTTTCTCTCTCCCTCGCTCTCTCTCGACCTTGTAGGCTGTATGTTTTTACTGGTTTGGAGTCAGTGCTTTGTTGTCCAAATGTCTTGTCAGGCAGACTGGGAGGTTGAACACGTCGTAGTAGCAAAAGGAAGGCTATTACGATAAAGTCTTCCCTCTTCCGCGTCCTTCTCCTCCCAAAAAAAACACACACACACAAAATGGAAGACAGTACGCACTCAACCTTGCCTCACATCGCGACATCAAGTAGTGTTCGCTCAACCTTTACACGCCCGTGATCAGTGTTGGCCGGGCGCACACACACCTCCATTTCCACCCCCCCTCCCCGAAACATATCCCCAGTGGATATAGCTTGTTGGGTCTTGTCCCAGTTCTCACAGCCCCTATCACACCCAATGTCATCGCCAGCTAACCGCTAGCCTTCTTTCACTCGCGCTCTTGTTCTTCTGCCACAAAGAAAAAACAGGGACATGCGCACACCACACACACACACCACACACACAACACACACACACACACACACACACACACACACACACACACACACACACACACACACACACACACACACACACACACACACACACACACACACACACACACACACACACACACACACACACACACATACACAGACCTTGATTCCTATTTCTATCTCTCCTCCTCTCCTTCTTTCCGATCCACCTTCCACGGTCCTTCTTTATTTTTCCTCCCCATTCATCCATGTCCATCCCTTCCTCCTTGGCTATTCATCCCTAATATCCCATTCCGGGACCGGTTGAAGCCTTGAAGCGCTTGGCAAATTGTGTATGCGTATGTGTGGGTGATATGTTTAAAGTTGCAAGCCTGTAGATTGTACATCACAGCATTTCCAATGGGCAATGCCCAAATTCCCTTTGACAAGGAATATTCATGCTCTTGTGAACAGTCCTGTCTTATGCATTTGAAAGTTGAATATTTTATGAATGTATGCTTGTTATTTGTTAAAATCTCTGCTGCCATCTTATTCTCCACAAATGTGGATGCATCATGCATCATACATTGTGTGAATCTCAGATAGTGGCCATGCAAAAGAGTGTAGCACAACTGGTATTACAAACACAACAAACATTGGCTATTTTTCCAAATGTTCAGAACATCATTACATTTTAGGATTAACATTTTATGATTCAGACCTATTATGAAGTAGACTGTTGGTGTAAAAAAATTATTTCTTCCCCAGACAAACCGCTGTGAAAGGCAGCTAAAGACCAACAGTAATAGCTTTTTCTTTTTGGACTTAAATAGTTGAGATCCAGCTGAAAAAGAGCAGCCATTAGCATGGCTAAGTGCTATTAAGTGCCAGGGAAGAGATCTAATACTGTGTCTATGCTCTTCAGCTAGGTTCATCTATCCTTAAGCTGTGACATAATTTTCATCCAGTTTATAAAAGGGTTAGCAATGTGCTGACAAAGAAGAGAGACATCGTCTTTGGACCTCAACAAGATTAAGTAGGATTTGAGGGTATTTGTGATTTTGGTTTCGCAGCATGGTTGTGATGTGCTTTTTGGCTAATGGCTTATCTCCCCCAGTTCAGCCCCCCATGGGTTTGGCTGGACCCTGTATGGCCACCTCCTCACAGGGGCTCCAAACCTCTTCCCCTCTCCGTTCCCTTTCATCTCAAGCAATGCGTATAATGCTTCTCATTGGTGTATGTGTGTATGTGTGTGTGCGTGTAGTTCGTATGTGTTTAAATTTTACACCCTGTTTAAACACCCATTTGCAAGCCATTATGAAATGATTGGGATTGTGGGGGGAATAAATGGGTCGGGATGGGCGTGCACTGGGATCACCTTGAGAATTAAATTACACACACACACACAAGCACACACACACACGCAGCACTTCTGTGTTGTATTGCAAACTCTGATGTGACAAAATTTTGCCCGCTGGGATCAATCTCAGGGAGCCTTGGACATTATTGGATTTCTCAGATGTGTTTCAATGCCTTAGAAAGGTCAGCGGGAGACACAAAGGCAGGGACATTGAGACAGAGAGCGGCTCTCGGCAAAATACAGATATATGATAACCATGTCAATCGGCCGGTAAAATGGACTCTGGGGAGGGGTAACACTGTCTCGCAGCGAGGCGGTTAAAGTAAAGCCAAACCAATCGCTTGGAGAATCCCTGATAATCCTCCTAATCACAAGAACGGTGCATGTTAATATAGTGTCCATCGGGACGTGCACAGGGCTTAACGGAGGAGAGAGAGGGAGTGAAGACTTCTATTCCATCCGTAAACAGAAAACCACTTCAGTGTGTCGTTCTTGCATCAGATGCGGGGCCATCCAAGCCGTCTGGATCAGTGACCTCGGTGAACAGAAGTGACTGAGTGCCATGGAGCAGAAGACGATAGCCGCTGTCTGCGCCGGTAGTGCAAGCTTTACTTGTGTGGATAACAGAGGGCGCTACTCGGCCAAGCGCTGACGATCTCGCCACGCGTCCTGGTGATCCTGTGTGAATGCTTAATGATTCCGAGGCGCATCATTTTACCGACAACGGGCTGTCGGACAGAGTAGAGGAAGAGAGACGCCGTACGCACAGATTGCCCTTGTGTGTCATTGTACTCTCTGTCGCTCTCTTTCACTCTCTCCCTTGTCCTGGTGTATCATTGCAATCTCTCTCTCTCTCTCTCTCTCTCTCTCTCTCTCTCTCTCTCTCTCTCTCTCTCTCTCTCTCTCTCTCTCTCTCTCTCTCTCTCTCTCTCTCTCTCTCTCTCTCTCTCTCTTTTGTACTCTCTATCTCTCTCTCTCTCTCGTACCCATGTATATTTTGAGATGTACTCACCGGGGATCCCTTGCCGTTGTGGTTACGGGAGTAGGGGTAGAAGGCGCCCAGTTGCATCCAGCGAAGGCACATCTCGTACTCGGCCGTGTTGAAGAAGCCACAGATATCGGCCCCGGTCTTCCAGAAGAACAGAGAGAGAGGGGAGCTTTTTAGGGTTGTGTAAGAAAAAAACCTGAACTGAAACTGAACTGAAACTTTCAGTGAAATTATTAACCAAAATTGTAATAAAAAAATAACAATGTATTTGGACCCAATGAGATAATTATTATTCAAATACACTAAAATAATACTTAAAAATGCAATATTCTAAATGAATAATACATATTATTACACATAATCCTAATGCTAAGAGAAGGAATAAGTGGAGATTATCAAGCCATCGCTATAGTTGTGCTCTCATTGAATCAAGAGCTGAGCTAAGAGAGGGAGGTGGTAAAGTCATTATGGCAGTCATTATAATCTTGGGCAGACAAGATGAATATTATGGTGTCCTGTGGTCAGATCAATGGAGTTATCGATCGATAGGATGATGATGAGAGGCCAGTTCGAGCTGTGATACTCACATAAGGTATTCCAAACAAACTGAACTCCATCATGCCTGCCCAGGAGAAGAGTTGGGTGAGACAAAACATTATACTTATTAAGTTAAGGTGAATTGTATTGGGTATTAAAAGTACAACTTAATACAATGCATTGTTTTGCATTTGTATTTCTATTATAATATTTATTAATATTACTACCATGAATTATTTTGAATCACACGCACACAGTTATAGTAGTAATCGTATGTGTCCAACACTGACACACACACACAGCCACACACACACTCACCTATGATGGACTTATAAAGTTGGTCCCAGCTTGAGTTGTTGTCTCCGAGCCAGTGTCCAGCCCACTTTCCACTGGAGGGGTAGGTCGAGCGAGTCACCACCACACCTCGCTTTCCCGTCACATTCAAAAGTGCACTGCAGAAACCGGTGGAGTACAGTGTTACATCACCAGCTCACAGCTATAGCACTTTGGGGCGGGAAGGTGTGGTGGCTCGGGTGCTTGACTCCCAGCTGAAACAGTCTGCCTTTTAGACTTCAATGAACAAGATGCCCTCAGCCCATCTGATTTTCGCTCTGTCGCCTTGGATCAAGCCGTCCCCTAAATGACTAAGTAGGAAAATAGCAACAAGCCTGAAATTCTCCCTTTTCAGTATAAAGAAAAATAGCTTTAGTCTACTTTCGATGGGAAATTAATTTGAAAAAACATTAATTTGCCTCTGTCCCGAAACACCAAAGTGCTCTGGGCTCACGACGTAGATTCATTCCTTTCCAGCTCTTCTACTGCCTGAATGTCTTATATTTGTCATGCAAGAGGAAGAGGGAGCCGTCTTGTAGCTCGCGGGTCGCCCGGTTCAATTTCATGTTCCAAGCGTCAATGTGTCCCTGTCCAAGAGACCTAAGACTAAACTGCCAATGACAATCTTTCTTATGTCCTGGCATCGGTGCATGTGAGTTACTTACTGTCCAAATTTGGCCACAGGATTCAGAAAGGCACCGCTAACTTGCTCATGTTTATTTTCCTTTCATTATGAATTTGATTGATGAAAACCCAAATTTGTGCTAATTGCATTAGACATATACATACATTAATGTTTATAAATATATACATAACACATGCATTATTCCTGGATTCAGCCAGTGACAGGATGAACACTTACTCGTAGGTGGGCTTGGCGTGAGACCAGCCGTAGAGGTTGTGCACATCGTAGTGTCTCACCGGAGTTCCATCACTGAGGAACTGCTGACTGTTCATGCACAGAGTTTTATGGTTCAGCCCATTTTCCATGGCGTCCAGCGCTGGTGGTTTTTATGGTGGTGGTGTTGGTGGGGATAAGTGGAGGTATTAACACTATTACGCACTATACCCCAGGCACACACAGACGCATGCACCACGGGTATAATGGGAGATTGACATGGGGGTTTACTAGCATGCATGAGTATGTGAGTGCGTCCATTGACTATTAGATGCACACTTTGTGCGGTTTCCTTACGTGGCATGTATGGAGGATTTTCCAGGAGATCCGAACCAAGACACTTTCCCCCTACAGTGCCATGGACAAAGCTGGCAGGCTCGTTCATGTCCTGGGCAAAGGGTTGATAAAAAAAAGTAAACGTTTATACCGATTCCTAACAACAACAATCTCTCTACAATGTTTTGATGCAAACACATGAGTGGCTGACTCACAATCCACAGTCCATCAAACTTCAAGCTCTCATAGAAGTCCTTGATTTCCTGAAGCCACCACTTGGCCGTGTGGTTGCGGAAGAAGTCAGGGAACGCGGCGTAGGCTCTGTACCTCTGTCAGGGGTACAGGAGAACAGCCAGGTGAGAGAGGGATCGGTCTCGCTCACAAACACACACACGTGTACAGGTGACTTGATCGGAGCAGCAGGGAGCGTAGGATACTTCACAGAGCAACCATACCTCCACTTGGGTATCCCAGTCCAGAGATTCATCCACCGTGACATTTGGGCGATCCGGCCACACCTGCAAATACGAACACAAAGTATGGCTTGCAATGAGTCACATTGCACCCCATGTTTCTCATTGTCTGTCTCTGTCCCACCGTGTCCCGTTTCTTACCTTGCCCCAGACAATGCCGTCACCCAACTCCTCGGGCCACTTGATGAAGACATTCTGTTCCAATCCACGGTCAAAAGCGGGGTAAGGCTTTGTTTCATTGCCTGCGATGGCTGGATCCTGGAAAAGCATTTTGGTTTCTTTACTTCCCCCATGCAGTCCAATTTGAAATGTCCCAATGACACTGCACTCCAAGAAGTACGTTACTTGTAAATATGTGGCAAATATATATGTTCCTGATATGTATGCCGCTCATATTATACTAGGAGGTTGCTAATACTGATTAGTTAACTCTTTGGTGTAGGTTTCCCTAACGTGTTGCCATCTATATCATGTTACGTACAACAGTCATTAGCGCCGATATCATATCATGGATAGTATCATTACCAGAATGAAGATAAACCTCATGCCTTCGCCCCTCATGCGATTCACCAAGGCAGGAAGTCCAGTAAATTCTGGGTCCAAAACAAAGTTCAACTGGCGATCCATGTAGTCAATATCTGCATACTGGACATCCTGTGGAGCACACAAATCAAATCGTATCGATCACATTTCACACATTTGATTTTCTATCCTACACAATCCTACAATAAGTGAAGGAATCGATTGGATACTACAATATTACAGATTTATACGTACCGTTTTTACCTGTGTATTATACATACTGTATATATACTTAATTGTCACACAGATGACATAAGGGGCACCAGCACATTGAATGCATTAGCATAAACTAGGTTTGGGGCCTGTAAGCATCCAGCATCTGTATCTCTTCCATTAGGCCATGTAATGCAATCGATGAGTGCATACTCTGAAGCATATCTTAGACAATGATGAGACATGGGCTCAGGTTAAACTAGGCAGTTTGCCTTGAGCGACCGTCCCAGCGCTGTCATAATTCAGCGGAGAAGTGGTGCTGTCATCATCGTGTTGTGCTCAATATGAACAGCTTGATGACGTTAGTTCCTTTTAACTATGGAGATCTGGAGCGGTCGGGGTGAAGGTTAATAGGCATTGTAGTCGAGGGCCAATGGTGCGGTGCGCTGGCGTTATCCTTGATTAGGCCTTATTCATAAAGTGAACACTTTGTTTTTACATCTTTGTGTGGGAGGTGTGGCGCGACACATTTATTTGATCCAAATCAGCACGGCTTAAAAGACTGGCAGGCATTCGCATGAACCATTTGCCGTTATGGCATTATTAGCTATAACCATTTCACAGCCTGTTGACACCAGAGCACGCCAATTGTCTGAAAGCAATCACCGCTTACGCCATGACTCATTTATAACAGTACAAA
>NC_079427.1:17774676-17809676 GCF_026213295.1 Gadus chalcogrammus
TGTCACTCATGCGTTATGTGCTCCTTGCCTTGTGCAAAGACACACAAACACCATGGACATAGAAACACACAAACACACACAGACACCAACAACATACAAACACACACACCATCAACATACAAATACACAAACACCAATATACATGCACACACATGCTATTTCTTCTTCTTTTTATCTTCCCTCTCTTTTTCATTGGCAAAAAGTCTTAGTAGTATCGTAGAATGTTACATATCTGCTCTGTAGTCATCTAGCTGTTCACTTAGTCCACACTTTAGCTTTATATTTGGCCATCTCCTTAATAACCCCTCCACCCTATCAATCTCCTCTTCATCTCTCCGAAGGTCTTTTACCCACTCCGAACCCTGTGGAGGTTTCTCTGACGGCTCGGCAATTAAAACCTGGTAATGCTGACACGAGCAAGAAGACGTCAACGCCGTATTCTCCTGACTCCAAAAGGAAAAAATCATGACGCTCCAAAATCCTTATTTGCGTCGTCCACGGCGCAGACAGTGAAATGGCCTTTGACCGAGTCGCGGAGGGTCTGCCACAGCCACTGTCGCCGTTAACAGTGCGCAGTTAATCATTTGAGAAACATTGATATCATGAGGGTCAATTCTATGTGTATTGTGTCTCACTCTTTTGGAGTTTAAGTAGAACTAATGGACTGAAATGGGATGAGATGGAATTCTAAATGCATATTTTACATGCATGTTAAGATGTATTTTGCGAGGTAGTCGATGTTGTAAAGATATTATAAGTTACTGTACCATCACATAGTTTCTGCACTATCCCCATCCTGGAGTGTAAAGTTCAGTAAATTATTCATACATTCACTCGAAAAAAAACAAAACATCCTATTAATCTCTGTTGTATGACACAAAGAAAAGGTGAACAAACCCAACCAAAAAACGTTTGACCTCGATATGTTGGACCATCGTCAGATACTTTTGCACAATAACACTAAGGGGTTTCATAACTGTGTATGAGAAAAGTTGTCTCTATTGCTACCTAAGGGATCACAGCTGGGCTTAGACAAAGGCATCAAAAGCTATTGTAAATGGCAAAGCAGTTTTTCAGCATGTTCTCTACACACCACACTACATCATTTAACTTAATTTTATCATCTGTTTTATAACTTTGCAAAGCAGTCCTATAATAGTGCCTTGTTAAGGGAATGCTGTTACGTCAATATAAGTAACGATTTGATTTCCCTATTTTGCTTTATGAGACTATATTATTTATAAGGTAATCCCATGCACCTGCAAGAAAATTGTTTAACCAAGGATTCTGTTTTTTCATCCTACAGTTATGCAGCCTCCTCATGGATGCCTATATGTAGGCTTTGGGCATGGGAGATCACACCCAGTGCCTTCTGGTTGGGGGAAGAGCACCTTAGTCACTTGACTATGCTGAACCTTGGGCTAATGCCCACCCTCCACTCCATTCTATCATAGTTAGATACACATATCATATATTTTTGAAACCTGTGAAAGTGTCCTTTAAAGGGAGCTAAACATTGCTAATGATACATTACTTGAGGACTAGCCCATGAAATAACAAATAATATTTTTTGTGAATTACTGTCACCTTTTGCGATTCAGTGCATTGTATCGTTTAAAATTGCGATGTTCAAGAATCAAACATGTTCGTGTGTTTGTGTGTGTGTGCGTGTGCGTGCGTTTGAGCACTCACGCCAGGCGGCTGGTCCTTGGCGAACATGCCCCAGGTGTGGTAGTTGAGGTTGTGTCTGTAAGTCTGATGCTCCGTCTCGCCGAAGCCGTACACGTACTCCGAGGACAAACGCGTGGAGACCTGGATGAACATGTCTGAGAAGGTGAAGCCCGGCACGGCCGAGTCCCAACTGAGCATGGAGAGAGAGAGAGAGAAGGAGAGAGAGAGAGAGAGAGAGAGAGAGAGAGAGAGAGAGAGAGAGAGAGAGAGAGAGAGAGAGAGGGGGAGGGGGAGGAGAGAGAGAGAGAGAGAGAGAGAGAGAGAGAGAGAGAGAGAGAGAGAGAGAGAGAGAGAGAGAGAGGGAGAGAGAGGGAGAGAGAGGGAGAGAGAGATAGGTCTAAAGATATTTGCTTGACTGCAAATGGTCAAAAGCAGAGTGCAATAAGACTGCAAGAAGCAAAAGCATCTTACTCATTCAACCATATCTGCAGGGAATACAACTATTATAACCAAAACATACACACATGAAGCAAACAACTGTAAGTGGTGCTTCAGAGCAGAACAAAAGCAGACCTCACTGACCACTTAGCATGTGCTGTCCGGACCATGAGAAATATGAAAACACATTTTTCAATTGTTACATTTGTGACGTTAGATCACATTTGTGACGTTGTCACCTAGAATGAGTTTATTTCATGCATACATTACAGACCCAGGGAGTTTGGTTAAACCCCATCTATGAAGGACCATAACCATATCACATAGGTTCATAATAGTCGATAATGGCAGATATTATTGTATTGTTTCACTGTGAACACCCTTACATGTAAATGTTTTACCTTAGTTGCTGACAATGGACTCCTAGGAACTATGCCATCTTCAAATATGCGACCGGCTGAGTGAGCACAACTAATAAATCCAACCCTTTTTGGAACCCCCCTTCATCGTGAATGTTTTCCTGTCAAAAGGCTTCCGAGAACTCCAGGGTCTCAGCGAGACCACGTGACCGCCCAGGTCCATTATAGCAACCCACAATACAAGCAGCAACTGTGAAATGAGATGTTGCACTTGATTTTCAGCACAAAAAAATTCCCTTCCGCCAGTCCAACCTGCCGCCACTTCCTCCTCCGAGCTCAAACATAATCCATGCCTACCAAAGCCCTCTAAAAAAAATCCATCTCTCCCCATGGACGTAGTAAAACCCACATCTGCTGCAGTACTCACATGGTGGTTTCCGTGCTCTTTCGGATCACCTTGATCCCAAAGGGCCTGTTGGTGATGACGACCTTGTACAGCCTCTTGGCCTCGCTTGTCTCTGGAGTGGCGGGGACGGAGAGAGGAACCGGGACCTCGTAGCGCTTGTTGGACGGATCCCAGATCTATCACAGACCACACATCATAGAGACACCAAGGATAGATATAATGGCCCCAAGTCGTAGTTGGTTTGTTGTGCGTATGTCTGTGACATAGTAAAGTACATATAAAGATTGGTGTCTGCAAGGAACCTAGATATGATTTGGTTTATATTTCTACTTGTGTGTTCCCAGCTGCAGGAACCCGAAGATAAAACAAGCACAAAGTGCGGCTTTTGCATGAAGATCACCTGATGAAAGATGGACACCACGCCACACACATACGTGGTGTCCATATACAACAACACACACCTTGAATTGCAGCATGTGTTCGCTGTGATAGCGGACCTCCACGCGGAGTTGGTCAATGTCCGGGGAGCCTGGGAGTCCACTGCTCCCATACTTCCCGTTTCTTGTGATGTCAACGGTCATTCCCGAGTCCGCCTCGTTAATTATATTAGCGCCGTAGCCGTAGTCCTCAGGATAGAAACACCATGGAGCGCCTGAACGGGTGGTAGGCTAAAAGGAACGGGGAAAGACAGCGTTTAGGGAGCATTCATTCTCAAAATAATTAGTCATCTTTTGTAAATGGTAAATAGACTCCATTTATATAGCGCTTTTCTAACCAGTGGCCACCCAAAGTGCAGATGGCTGAAACGTTCACCCTTTCATGTACACATTCACTTACGATGGCAGTGTCAATCATGCAAGGCAAGCTCGTCGGGAGCAGTTTGGCGTTAGGTGTCTTGCCCAGGGACACCTCGACACTCAGCTAGGAGGAGCTGGGGATCGAACTAGCAATCTCACGGTTTCCAGCTAACTCGCTCTCCTGAGCCGCATGCCACCCCTCAATGTAAATGTGTTACGTGCTGCAATGGGATTTACTGGTTGGATGGAAGGACGGATGGCGGGATGAATTGCTTGTTGATCAGGTGGACGAATGGATGGGTGGACAGATTAATGTTGTGTGGGTCTATGTTGGGTTGAAGAATTAGCTGAACTGTGTTTGTGTGTGTGTGTATGTGTGTGTGTGTGTGTGTGTGTGTGTGTGTGTGTGTGTGTGTGTGTGTGTGTGTGTGTGTGTGTGTGTGTGTGTGTGCGTGTGTGCGTGTGTGTGTGTGTGTGTGTGTGTGTGTGTGTGTGTGTGTGTGTGTGTGTGTGTGTGTGTGTGTGTGTGTGTGTATGGGTGTGTGTGTATTCTGCTGTGTCCCCTACCTCCCAGAGGCAGCCTCTAGCCTTGCAGCTGTCCTCAGTGGCCACTTGGCCCTTCTGTGGGTAGCAGTCAAACCTCTGGTACTCAGCCCCCCCCCTTTGCCACGCCACCAGGTACGACTCACCCACAATCAGCTCCAGGCCGCTCACCACCAGCACCTGGCGCGTTTGCAAAGCACAAATTAACAAATCGTATACAATATAGTACAGTACAATATAATAAAATGCAATACTTGTACTGATACTAATGTAAACGTACCGACTATCCTACTTATTACCAGGAGAGAGATTGTGGAGCCATGAACGTGGTGAATACAACATACAAACCAACAACACACGCGGTAGACCAAGGAAAGAGACATGAGATTATCACAGAGAGCATCGGGGACGGGACGCACTAAGGTGAGTTCTATGCATTAAAGTGTAGAACACATGCTCCCCCCCGCCGCATGTAAAGCCAGACAGAACAGCCTGACAGTCCCGTTTGGCCGCTGAACGTGTTGCAAAACATGTCACGGTGCAGCTGTTGTAACATGCCAGCATCGCAGACGTGACCATGACAATTTTTTCTCCAGGCTGGAGAGCAGGACACGTCGAGGATGATGGATGTGTTGCTAGGACAAGGGTTTAACAAACACCACCCTCCTCCTCGCCCCCCTACAGGAAATGATTACTGCTATGAGTCATTGACAAGTGCTTACATGAGCGGTGGACCATACAGACCTTGAAGGGCAGATACAACCATTCACAAACACAGACAACCACGAAGACATTCATACGCACCCACACACACCCCCCCCACACACACACCCCAACACAATGGCAGAAACACAAAAGTGCACACTTGAACAAACCTGCACGACTTGCACAAACACAATTGACAGCAGTTCTGACACCTTATTGCCGGATATTCATAATGCCCAGGAAACGCTGTAAGGTCAAGCTCTTAATTTAAGTTATCCACCGCTATCTCTGCCTGTCTCTCTGTGTCTCGCCAACACACAGACAAACACATACACACACACACACACACACACACACACACACACACACACACACACACACACACACACACACACAGACACACTGCTATTTCTGAAACTTAGGTTAACCTTGAGAAGTACAGCATCATGGATATCTTATTGAAACAAATGGGATCAGCTTACAGTCCCCACCAATGTCAGATTCATCATGACTGCATAACGTGACATATATTTATCTATATAGATATATTTATAGCTATATAAAAATACAAAAGGTTACGTAACAAAATGTAAGTCAATACATGTAAGAAACAAATGATTGGGTGTCGTTATCGAATTATAGTTATTATTTTCTTATTTTCTATTTTCATATTAAGCATATGCCGCAGTAACCAACAATGTTTATATATTAGTTTGTCGAATCTATAAATGTATTGATTCAGAACTGTGTCAAGGCAGAGGTGTGTCCAGTGATTGACCAATCACTGGTATTTACACAATGCTGTGGGAAAATAACAATATTTATATATGTAAATATATAATTTAATCTGAATCTTAAGATATTAACAGATGCATATGTATCTTTTTAAATGTATTTATTTTCTTGCCTTTTCTTCATTAATTCAATCACCAAATCAAGAACTTTTGCTATGATTGCCAGCGTGCTTTTGGGTGCTTGCCTAATCCCCCCCTGTTTGGGAGATTAAGCAGGCACAACGCTGTGGCGTCTGCGTGCAGCGCTCACCTTCTTGACGGCGTCGTAGCGGATCTGGTTTTCATTGAGAATGGTGATGGTGTTCCCGTGGGTAACCGTCACCAGCGGCGGGGGCTGTGGCACACCCAGGACCTTGATTTCCCCGAACACCAGGCCAC
This sequence comes from Gadus chalcogrammus, assembly GCF_026213295.1. NCBI lineage: Eukaryota > Metazoa > Chordata > Actinopteri > Gadiformes > Gadidae > Gadus > Gadus chalcogrammus. The sequence goes on from NC_079427.1 coordinate 17,780,768, forward strand.
CCAGGTCCTTGTAGCCGGCATGGGTCACCTGCATGGTCAGAACTCCCTGCAGCGGGACGACACCACGTCTCATCAAGCGGTTTATCCAGAGCGTGAGGCTTGCGTTAATGCTATTGTTTTTTAGGTGAAGATCGGTTATTCGACTTCAAAGAGACGATAGCTCATGTTAAAGGCACCCAGTGCAACTTTATGTAAACATTCAATGAAAAATAAACATTCAATTTCTAGTCTTTTTTACACGTAGTAAGTTTCAATAACTCCATACCATTACATATCGACATTCAAGGAGCAAAGTTGAGACGTCGTTGTGTGGTGAGAACTGATAGAAAATCGTAAACAACAACAATCGCCGGTGGGGAGAAGCCATTTTTCCATTGACTGGAAGCCTGCTTTATTTATTGTAGGTTACAAAAAATAAAGAAAATGGCGGCATTGTTGTTGTTATCGATTTTCTATCAGTTCTCACCACACAACGACGTCTCATCTTTGCTGCTTGAATGTCGTTATGTAATGGTATGGAGTTATTGAAACTTACTACGTGTAAAAAAGACTAGAAATTGAATGTTTATTTTTAAGCCTCGAAAGTTGCACTGGGTGCCTTTAAGATACTCATCGGGATTTGCGATGGACTTTCAAAGTACGTCTTACGGAGGTAAGAAGAACTTTACCTGTCGGTAACCAAGTAGAACTGTGCTCAGGGGATTGCCAGCGAAAACAGTGAGGCCGGAAATCAAAACAAAATGAGGCTATAAATAGTAGGCCTAGAGGATACTTACGAAAATATATTATTGAAATTGAAGTATTGGCTTCTAGATGTGTCCTTTAGTTTCTTGACGACAAGCTCACATTTCTTGATGGATGGATGAGAACGTTTTGTCATTGGAATTAAAAGGCAATACAACCTCAAAGAAATTGATTTCCTCTGCAAAGATGGATCAAAATGATTCTGGGGAATTACCTTTCAGCTATTTGATCATAAGCTTGATATGCTATATTGCATAGTGCTGAAACCTTTTACTGAAACAATCAATGAGGAGCAGCTCACTATATCTCTTTCTCATAAGTAATGGCAATGACATTGATATTGACAATAGCAATATTTGATAAACAAATAATGATATCTATAATAATAATATAGTAATAATAATAATTATTATTATTATTACATTCACAATCATCTAAAACATTTTGTGTCACTATGATCCTCTTCATCAACTGCCTTATCAGCATCTTCAGCATCAAATTCATTATCCTCATCCTTACCATCATCATCATCATCATCATCATCATCATCATCATCATCATCATCATCATCATCATCATCATCATCATCATCATCATCATCATCATCATCATCATCTCACTATAATGAATATCAACATATGCACTAAAGGGTCATCCTTATGAACCTGAGGCAAAGGTCTCTAGTATTCTCTATACAGTGTCACAGTGTTCTAAACACATTTGAATCGGTAAGACCAAAATACCAAAAACAAGAGAAAACAAGTCAACGTTTGCAGCAAAACCAAACTAAAAGGAAAGCATCACAAGCTTGGAAGGGATTTCACAGGTTTATATGAAGCAGGAACACAGCGCGTGACCCTGCATTGCTTTTTACATGGATCAATCTTTCTTGGTGTAAGAGGGAATGTTGTTGCTAGATTGGTGTCTATATAGTCTTGTGGTCCAAGACTCTTGATTCAAGTTCACAAGCAATGTGTGGGATGGATCTGAAAGCTGCGATGAAAGTGTGTAGGTTGAACAAAATACAACTCACATCATGAACAGAGAAGTTGTAGTGGATGTGGTTCCCATTTTCAACGGTTGCTGCAACAGAAGAGCATGACATTAAAGACTTTGTCACGCTTTTCTGTTTCTTTATTCCTTTTCCATGCCCCTTCCTTATTCCCTCCCACCTTGCGTCATGTTTTTCTCCTTTCCAAGTTCTTTAACCTTTTCCCCAAGTCCCTCCTTCCTCCCTCTCTCCCTAGCTCCATTTCTACCTACCTTGTTTTCTTCCTTCATGCATTCGTCCTTTATTCTCTTCCCTCCTTTCTGTGTATCTTATTGATTCCCTGGGTGCATTTATTTGTTTATGTTGTTTCTCCTTCGTTCCTTTTTCCGACCTTCCTTCCTTCCTTACTTCCTGCCTCCCTTATTTATATATTTTCTTGTTTACTTTCTTCCTCCATCCCTATTCCTATCTTCTTTCTTAACTTCCTTTGTCTTTCACTTATTTTCTACCTTCTTTACTTCCTTCCTCCCTAACTTATTTCCTTCCTTCTCTCCTTTTAACCTCCCTACCTTCTTTCATTCTATATTTCCTGTCTTTCTTCCATCTTTACTTCCCTCATCCTTTTCTTCCTCCCTCCCTTACATACTTATTTCATTTCTCTCTCCCTCCCTCCCTCCCTCCCTCCCTCCCTTCCTTCCTTCCTTCCTTCCTTCCTTCCTTCCTTCCTTCCTTCCTTCCTTCCTTCCTTCCTTCCTTCCTTCCTTCCTTCCTTCCTTCCTTCCTTCCTTCCTTCCTTCCTTCATTCTATATCTCCTTGCTTTCTTCCTGCTTTACTTCCTTCCCTCTCCACTCCTCCAACTCCCATGTTCAGGCAATAGAAACACAATTCAAAGACACACAGTGTCTGTGACATTAGTCCGGCATTGATGTGACCAGACCCCTCCGGTTAATAGATACCCGCAGACCACCGGTGTTTAAAAACACTGCGGCCCCTTCAAGTGATGCTGTCTGCACTCTGTGAGATAAGCGCTTCAATTCAACGCTCATAAACGATGCCTGTAATAAGAGGTGTAAACGGAGTGCACACAAACTCACACACACACACACACACAAACACATGCACACATGCACACGTAGAGACACACACACAGATAAACGAATCACAGTAAAAGAAAGCGATACCTCTGGAGTCTCCATCATCCCAGAATAGCTCCCCTGCTGCGCGCTGGTTGTCGTCAAGAGCTACAATCAAACCCATGGGGTTACGCCGACTAGAGGAACGCACACAGAAGAATAGCTTGTTACATCCAGATACATGCCGGCGGATGAATACATAAATGGGCGCACACACACAGACAATGTTCGCATACATACGTTTTTATTTGGTATGCGCTGAAATGATTTATCAATGAATGTCTGTCTCTGTGTTTGTGTTTTTTGTGTGTGATTGTGTGTGTGTGTGTGTATTATGTGTGTGTGTGTGTGTGTGTGTGTGTGTGTGTGTGTGTGTGTGTGTGTGTGTGTGTGTGTGTGTGTGTGTGTGTGTGTGTGTGCGTGCGTGCATATGTTTGTGTGTGTGTGTGTGTGTGTGTGTGTGTGTGTGTGTGTGTGTGTGTGTGTGTGTGTGTGTGTGTGTGTGTGTGTGTGTGTGTGTGTGTGTGTGTGTGTGTGTGTGTGTGAATGGGGATGTGTGTGTTTCTATACCTGTATGTGGTGGTGACAGCAGGTGTCTGGGTTGGAAGTATAGCCCCTCCTCTGATGTGTAACCCAAGCTTGTCCGCTGGTAGATACATGTCAAAATGCTGTTTCCTGGCTTTCACTAGGTCCCACTGATTAGACAGAACATAAAAAGGTTATTTATTTCCCCTAAAATGTCTGGCCTGGAGCCAGAGACTTTAAATGTGTCTCTACTGTGAGATGTACGCTGATGGATAGAAACTAGGAGTTGATTCCCCTCGATAAAGAACATCGTAACGCTATTATGGGTGAAATAGTGGACGAATAGGAAAAATCCCATTTAAAAATAATTTGTAACATTTGTACTACAAAAATTACATCAATTAATTGGTATTTTCATGAGGATTTGTTGATTATTATTTATCTTATTAGTAGTTGTATTGAAATAGTAGAAGCAGAAGTAGTTTGTCAGTGTAGGTTGTAGTAGTAATATGTATATAGGGAAGTGTATAAATAGGAGTTATAAGTCTTAGGAGGTCTTGTATCCTTGGGTTCAGTGGTCATTGTGCAGGATAGACTTCAATCACATTTAACATTGTGAGTTATAAACCCCCCAAAAAAGACAAAGAAAATCGAATGGATTGATCTGGTTACTTCAGTGTGGAATCATGGAATCACAGACAGCGTCAAGTGTCATACTACCCCTTCTCTAATACCCAGTTATTTATACTGTAGAACAGAATGGATCAACAATGTCTTGTGTGTCCTTTTGGGAGAGGGACATAGAGAGAAACTAAGACGAACACACAGATTTCACTTTTCTCCTGTCTCCCTTCCCTTTACTTGCATATCTATAAGAGCCTAGAAGGAGCACAGTTCATTTCTAAACCCCGGAGGACTCAATCCTCATGCTGGCCTAAGACAATTTAAAACTTGCTCTCTTCCCTCTATCTGTTTTTCCATACACTCTTGCCTTTCCTTCCCTCCATCATTCTGTCTCTTCTCTATTCTCTCTAGTAGTGCTCTAATTCCATTTTCATCCTTTTCTCTTTCCATTCTAATTTTGTGTGTGCATGTGTGTGAGTGTATGCATGCTTGTGCATGTGAGGCAGTTTGTGTGCTTGTATATGTGTGTGTGTGTGTGTGTGTGTGTGTGTGTGTGTGTGTGTGTGTGTGTGTGTGTGTGTGTGTGTGTGTGTGTGTGTGTGTGTGTGTGTGTGTGTGTGTGTGTGTGTGTGTGTGTGTGTGTGTGCGGCGTGGTACAGTATAAGGGTGTGTGGGCCTGAGTTACTGGAGCGTCTATAAGCAATTTCAGATCTTATCTCCACCTCATTGTGAGCTTTAAGGAGGTCCTCCTCTCCTCTCCCCATCCTCCTCTCCCCTCTTTTCCTCTTCCCTCCTCACCTCTCCCCTCCTCCCCTCTCCTCTCCACTCCTCTTCTCTCCTCCCCTCTTCTCTCCTCTCCCCATCCCTCTCTCCTCTCCATTCCTCTCCTTTCCACTCCTCTCCTCTCCATTCCTCATCCTCTAGTCGCCCCCCCACTCCACCCCTTCATGTGTGTTTTCATCCATCCCCCATTTTCTCCCAGATCCTCCCTATTGTATCTTTCTCTCTCACCAACTCCTAGCCATTTATCACACGCCCCCTTTCCCTGCTTTCTACCAGTAGAACAACAATGAAACACGCACAGAGCAGCGCCCGGGCTGTTTCCCTTCCTGACTTGTTTTCTCCTGTCTCCTTTCTTTCCAACTAACAAACCTTCTTCCGGCCCGTCCCCAGCAACATATTCCCAACAGCCAAGGACTCTTCCTCCCCATCCAACGAAAAAGGCAAAAAAAAAGAAGATAATCACAGGGGGACCAACCGGGGACGAAGGCCCGTGGCAAGACAGCCAATCTAATCACTCATCAGATCAGTGGCCGCTTTCGCAACAACAGCCGGCGCCGCTGCCCCCCCCCCCCCCCTCCCCTCCCCTCCACCACCATGTAGGGTCCCGCAGGAGCTCAACACCTCTTTTATCTCCCTCAGATAGTTCCCCTCCTCTCTTCTTCTCCTTCTTTGTCCCCGTCCCCTCGTTCACTCCCTCTTTGTCCTTCCTCTCACTCCGTCTTATCTTAACTCCGAGTCTCTCTGTCTCAGACAATGACGCCCACAGCAGCGGCGGCGATTCGTGTGATACATGTTCCCCGTGTTAGCCTGTTAGAAAGAGGGTGTGTGTGTATGTGTGTGTGTTTGGGCGAATGTTTGCGTGTGCAATGTCTTATAGTTTTTTTCCAATTGGTCTTGGCTACATTAGATGTTAAAGTAGTGATTTTTGCTATATGCTCCTCACATGTTGCAAAAATAAGATGATTTATGGGCATGTAAGTACTGAAACCTATACTTTAAATGAATAAAATAAATTTCAATGAAAAATAATCATTGTGATGTAGAAAAGTCTGTTTCAGGAGCATCAGTGAGAGACAATGTTGTGAACGACGGCGTGTGGATAAATGAAAGGGATATTGATCCTTATCCAAACTCACCGTGTCGTAGTCGTACCACAAGGCGTCTGGGATGTAGGCTCTCACCGTATCCGTCCACTGCACAACCCAGGAAGCAAAAGGTCATTCACTATGAGTTCCCAAACCAGCTATTGCAGTGATTACAGTTATTGTGTTATTTATCCATTAATAGAGGACAAGAAAAAAAAAAAAGGTTTCAGTATTTAATTGTGTTTTGAGATGTTATATAGTGACTTGTAAAGTCTGTGGAATGAAGACAGGCTTAACACTACTAAAAATAGTCACCACAATATGGGCAAAATATTAAGTACACAAAGACTGATGCATGTGATGATCAAATGAGGATTACTTTGTAATAGAACAAATATTTTTAATTAATGACTAAATAAACTGTCCGTAAAGGTAGTTAAAAATATAACCTATTAAAACGTGTTGAAAAGTGATGCCATGTCTTTGCCATGAAAAAAAACTGAACCCAGCTAGCTATGGGTGGCAGACCTTGAAAGCGAGTTGACAGTATGGGACATCGGGGGAGAGGTGAACACAATGGAAGATCAGAGAGAGAGAGAGAGAGAGAGAGAGAGAGAGAGAGAGAGAGAGAGAGAGAGAGAGAGAAAGAGAGAGATGGAGAGAGAGAGAGAGAGAGAGAGAGAGAGAGAGAGAGAGAGAGAGAGAGAGAGAGAGAGAGAGAGAGAGAGAGGGAGAGGACATGAAGTGAACTACAAAAACAGTACACAGTGACATATGTCATCTGTGTACACTGTGGCAGTCCATCAAAGGTGCCCATGGCGCCATTGTCTGCCTTCGATCTTTCTAGAAACTCCTACAGCCGCCTCGCTATCTGTCTGCGTCTCTGTTCTCCATCAATTCATTCCGGTAACGTGTCCAATTTCATTTCCCACATGCAGTCATTGTGAACAGGGAGGAAAAATGGTCAATAAATAGCTAAATAAAAGTTGACAGGAGACCAAAAAAAGGATTAAAGACAGAGACTAAAGTACAAAAAAAGGGTGGCCGACCATGCGACCGACCGCATCACTTTCAAAGTTCATCCACTGCTGGGACCGTTCCTTCGCCTGTCAGTCATTCCCTGCTCCAGGTAGATGATTGGCTGTCACAACTGCTGCGTGTACCCCCTTTGGTGGGTTAACGGTAGCATAGGTTAATGAATGCACCCCTTAACGTCCATTCTATTTCTTTTGCTGGCGTCTGGTTCCCTCCCACCGGCCATCACTCACTCTCACTGATGAACGGCGAGGGACTGGGAGGAGTGAGGAGCAGGCGCTGGTGCTAACGGTGATTGAGCGGGACGGGGGCGACGGCGGGGCCTGTGTCCCCGTTTAGAGCGCTGAGAGCCGGGGAGGTGAAGGCTGATCGGATGGGGATAACAAGTGTAAACGGCGGTGGCTGTGATCGCATCAAGCACGTACGGCCTCTCATGGCACGTTAAAGGGGGAGGATAGAGATGGCTAGAGAGGTGAGATAAAAAGGAGGGGGATGAGGGTGCAAGGGGAGGAGATAAAGAGGGAGAGTGCTGGGGGAGAAAGAGCAAGAGAGGACTGCGACATAGAGATTATGAGGAAGGAAGGTAAGCGAAGATGGGAACGACGAGGAAGGAGAGAAGAGGGAAGCAGAGAAAGCGAGAGCAAGGAAAGGAACGAGAGGAGAGATGAAGGACCGGAAAGACTGGAAAGAGGAGCGAGAGAAGGGTAGGAGGAAAACAGAGGAGAGGACGGATATGTGTACACATAGTGTTAGAGTGGCAGGGAGTGAGTGAGGGAGTGGAGGAGAGATGAAATGGGATGAGATCACAAGGTTGAGCCGAGTGCAGCTGATTAGGAGAATGCAGATGAGCTGCAGGAGCGTTTGATGAGGCGATAAGATCAGTAGAAAAAATAAAAGGGCATGATAAGTTGTGCAGAGGGGGGGAAAGGCCGTTTGCAGGAAGGCCGGAGGGGATGACAAGAGAGATCCAAACAGATTGAGACACTGTGTGTGTGTGTGTGTGTGTGTGTGTGTGTGTGTGTGTGTGTGTGTGTGTGTGTGTGTGTGTGTGTGTGTGTGTGTGTGTGTGTGTGTGTGTGTGTGTGTGTGTGTGTGTGTGTGTGTGGGTGGGTGTATGAGGGAGAGAGAGAGAGAGAGGGAGGAAGAGAGAGAGAGATATTGCAAGCATATCAGAGGGATCGGTGTGAAAGGCTGGAGTCTGATCAGAGAGATGTTGCTAAGGAATGATTTAAGAGTGAGGATTGAGCCAGTAGGTAGTCAGTTGGCGGAGCATTTCAGTAGTGGTCTTTAAGTGCTTACTTTTCAGAGGTTAAGTCTTATTTGAGATAGGTAACTCACTCAACATCCAGCACTTTCTTTTGTTGTATTTCACTGGGAAAGTGTCGGTTTTAGGGTGGGAGGTGAAGGGGGAGAGAGTGTACTCTGAGCACCCACGTCAACTCACAGACTACATGGGACTGGTGTTGTTGGACCAATTGTCGCAGAGCGGCTCAAGGTGCAGTTTGGCTGAGGGCCCTCGAATGGCACGTGTTGAAAAACTACACAGAGAAATGTCTATGTGGTTTATATCGCTGCTAATTGCAGCAAACACGCTAATGTCGGGCTGTTTTCACAGTCAGCCAGGCCACTTCTCGTCACATTGCGGAACCCACTTTGAACACAAGCCGCTCTCCACTATTCTGTTATTCGTGAGAGGCCATGCTAAATTGCTTATTAATCAGGCCACTTTGACATGACCACAATCTGCACGCTTGCACACACACGCACACCACACACACACACACACACACACACACACACACACACACACACACACACACACACACACACACACACACACACACACACACAGGCTAACACACACACACACAGGCAGGCTCACACACATACGCACACTCACACACACCCTTCCATCTACAGTTCTAATCTGTCAGTAATGAGGTCACAGCTCTCATTAGAGCTCAGAGAAAGCGGGGGGATATGAAAGAGAGGAGAACTCAGGGTGTTGGCGGGGGGCGTGCCTGCCTCTCCCTATGGAGGTCAGTAAGTTTGTGTTTGCGCACAGCGTGTAGAAGCATTCGCAATAAGTCCCAATTGCTTGCAGATTTGAGACCGAATGTGTGTGAGTGCAGGCGTGCGTGCGTGTGTGTGTGTGTGTGTGTGTGTGTGGGTGAATATCTGTGTGTGTGAAGGATTTTATGCATATGTGTGTGTAGTCATACCGGGTCCAACACAGGTGTGATGAGCAGATGTTTTCCCCAAAGGAACTGCCGGTCCACTGTCCAGCTGGCGCTATCAGAATAGAACCTGCAAAGCACGGTAGAGAAGGGGTCTCTCCATATCACATGCATCCACCATTAGAAATCTGACATGGCACAACAATGATAAACCGACATAAACCCTTGTTGGCACGACTACCGATGACTACAAGACTAATTGATTGGCTGCTTGATGTTTGTATAATTACTGAGTGTGTCGTGTGTAATTTCTTCTTGGACCAGAGGAAGACTAGCTGGTCATCAAGGGCGTCAACAACAGCAAATACACCCTATATTCATGAATACACCATTTTGTTTTGCTCACCACTACAGATATTGTGCACGTCATACATGTGTCTGTCCTCATTGTAGTTGCTCCAATATTCAACAATATATTATGCAAATAACATGTGTGCGTGTGTGTGTGTGTGTGTGTGTGTGTGTGTGTGTGTGTGTGTGTGTGTGTGTGTGTGTGTGTGTGTGTGTGTGTGTGTGTGTGTGTGTGTGTGTGTGTGTGTGTGTGTGTGTATGTGTGTGTGTGTGTGTGTGCGTGTGTGTGTGCGACGGACTCGTGCATGAGGGGCCTGACGACGGTCTCCCCCGTGGTGTGGGCCTTGTAGAACAGCGTGTACAGGTAGGGCAGCAGGGTGTAGCGGATGGTCAGGTAGTGTTTGGAGCTCTGCACCAGTGTCGAGTTGGCCCCAAACACAGCTGGATCCTGAGGCTAGAGCCGGAGAGAGAGGGGTAGGGGGTCGGGGAGAGAGAGAGAGTGAGAGGGAGGGAGGGATGGATGGATGGATTGACTTAATGGAGGGATGGAAAAAATTGAAAAATTTAAATAACAAGGAAGGAAAGTAAACTCATTACCGAGTTGGTTTAAGAGGGAGGGAGAAAGATTGGAGAGAGGGGGACGAGGGAATGAAGAAGAACGACGCAAGGTACAGTTTATAGAGAGGGATGGAATATGCAAGAGGGAAGATTATGGTGATGAGGCAAAGAGAGCAATGGAAAATGGAATAGTGGGTTGATGTAGAATAAATGATAGACGGATGGCAGGGTGGTGCACCCGTAGTGAGCGAGTTTAAAAGGGTGGTGATTGGCAGACAAAAGGGGGTGGGGGGGTGTAAAAGGTGATGCATAACGAGAGAAAAAAAGGAATGAAAAGATCACAGGGCAAATAAAGAGAGAGGCAGGGCAGGCATTTAAAACAGCACTTCAATAGCTCTTTGGTCTTGAATGGCAAGTATGACAAAATAAATAAAGGACATATTAAAAGAAACATTAAAGATGGTTTCATCATTCTATGTAGCAATGAAGGCATGGAGCAATAGAAACCTCTCAATTTGAGAGGTGAATGGAAATGTACATATTGAATTATTGAATAAATATAACTTTGTAATGTAAAGTAATGCAATTTAAAGGAAAAGTGCTGTCTTAATTGATATGTAACTGAATGTCTGTATTTTGTGTGTGCATATTATTCCACATCATATTTTCAAAATGGTTTCAAGACACAGTAATTACACTAATTAATCTCAGGTAGTTGGGGAGGAAAATCTTAGGGGCGTCATTATCAATGACGCTAGATAGATGTTATCATTACAAAATGATTTATAACTATTGATATGATACATAAGATAGCGATTATGATTATAGATAAGCACATTGAAGGAAGTAAAATAGTAGTTTTAAGTTAGCATTATTCCTTAGATCCATTGTCATTATCATTACTTTTATCATTATTGTTACATCATTATAACTTTAAGACCAAAAACAACAGATTTCAAACAGATCTTTTTAGGAAGAGCAGCAATGTTGTTTTGCACAGAGCAAAACAAGACGTTTGTGCCGGTGATAAACTGAAAAAAGACCTTGCTCATCTTGCTAATCATTTACGCCCTCGACGCCTATGTTCGTGTGTGTGTGTGTGTGTGTTTGTGTGTGTGTGTGTGTGTGTGTGTGTGTGTGTGTGTGTGTGTGTGTGTGTGTGTGTGTGTGTGTGTGTGTGTGTGTGTGTGTGTGTGTGTGTGTGTGTGTGTGTGTGTGTGTGTGTGTGTGTGTGTGTGTGTTTGGAATATGGCCTCTCTGGCCTTCTGATGAGAGTAGTGATTAGGGCAAAGCAAAGGTCACACATTAGCTGTCTCATTTACTGGAAATCGTACTTCAGATTCATCATCATCATCTCCCTGTCCCTGTCCTCAAGCTAATAGAAGCAGAGTATTATCACCCCCTCCCTTTGTCTATCTCTCTCTCTCTCTCTCTCTTTCTCTCTCTCTCTTTCTATCTCTCTCTTTCTCTCCCTCCCTCCCTCCCTCCCTCTGTGTCTCTCTCTCTCTCTCTCTCTCTCTCTCTCTCTCTCTCTCTCTCTCTCTCTCTCTCTCTCTCTCTCTCTCTCTCTGTCTTTCTCTGTCTCTCTCTCTCTTCCACACGCTTTGTCTCTGACACACTATGCTATTTTTGAAGCAGGGAAATGTCATGCGTTGATAATGGTGCAAGCGTCCATTTTCACACTGCTCAGTGCTCCACAACAGATTTCCATCTCCAAGTTTGTCATGACAACCAGAGCTAAGCATAGAACAAAAGCAAGACCTTCAAGGTAAGGTAAAAACTAAAAAACTCTAAACTACATAGATTAAGTAGAGGCAAAACTAAAATAATGTGATCGATGACCCCAAAAACATTAGTTCAATATGACGTTTAACACAGTTCTGTAGTCAAGACGAATATCAAACTCACTAATGCTTTTTGCTGTAATGAAATAACCAATGAAACTTTCCACAACAGTGATTCTGTTATGGACATTGGAGGGACCCATTGAGACCTGGCCTTTTGTTTCAGAAATCACTACGTAAAAGCCTCAGGTTTTCTGTTGGCTGCCATATCCCAGAAAAAAGCTATTGTGATCCAGAAATTCAACCTGAATTACACATACTGTCTCACTAGCTATTTGACAATAATAACAGGCTTTCGTGTAGCTGTTTTTCTATTCCCAACCTCCGACTCTGATAGCGAGACGCTGCGATGACTTTCCCTGCAAAACGTGTCAGCATGTGTGACGGCCCTTTGGCGAGAAACCCTGGCAGGTACATTTGTGCGTTCCTTGTTTGTTGATTATATTCTCGGTCCCTGGTCGGACAGATGCGAGCAACAGACCCTGCAGTGTGTGGTTGTTGTTGTTGTTGTGGTCGAAGTGCCACTCCTGTGCATGTGATGTGTGTAGATGTGCTGGTTATATTGTGGTGTACAGGGCTGGGGGGGGGGATCCTGACCTTGTAGCCCTGAGCGTTGTGGTTGCGGCTAAAAGGGTAGAAGGCCCCGACTTGCATCCAGCGACGGCACAGATCCTCGGTGGTGTTGTCGAAGAAGCCGCATATGTCAGCGCCGATCTATAGGAAAAACAACAGCATGAGAAAAACACACACAAATATGATTTAGTTTGGCGCGCACACACACGCGCGCACACACACACACACACACATGCACACACATGCATCCGGCAGACACACCATACACACACGGTCGGACACACAGAGGGACACATGGGGATTGGAGATGGATGCTGCGTTGACATTTACCCAGAACCTGCAGTATAGTGATGCTTTTTGCTGTGTTGTTGTTGCAATGGTTGTTTCTTGTCTTTGGTATGGGTTTTTTTTTGAAGAAGAAGAGGAAGAATAACAAAGATAGCCAATCAAAAATAACAGAGGCATGTCTTGTGTCACCGCAAATGATTTAGGAAAGTCAAATTGACATAATGGATCTTTTGGCAGACGCTGTTCCTCTTTTCAGTTCAATTCAGTCTAGCTTTATTAGGGGTATATATGGACAGTGTTCTTTCTTTCAATAATGGAACAATGGAGCCTAAGAAAGAAGCTTCACTTGGTGGCCAGAGAGAGTCGGCTCGTTATTGTTTACTGACAGACATATTTAACAACACTCTCAATGGGAGGGAATTGATCGAAACCCTATTTCCTTTGCTCTCCTGTGTGGATTATATTGTACGTGTGTGCGCCTGTGTGTGTGCATTAGTTTGTGTGTGTGTGTGTGTGTGTGTGTGTGTGTGTGTGTGTGTGTGTGTGTGTGTGTGTGTGTGTGTGTGTGTGTGTGTGTGTGTGTGTGTGTGTGTGTTTATGTGTGTGTGTGTGTGTGTGTGTGTGTGTGTGTGTGTGCGTGTGTGTGTGTGTGCCTGCGTGTAATTGTGTGTGTGTCTGTGTGTTTGTGCCTGCGTGGATTGTGTGTGTGCACGTTCTAGATAATTGGAGGAATTTGACACAGACCCACCAGGATAAAGGTTGGCATATACAAAATCACCCAGTGAGAACAGCTGGAATTAATGTATGTGCGTTTCCCTTTGTGTGTGTGTGTGTGTGTGTGTGTGTGTGTGTGTGTGTGTGTGTGTGTGTGTGTGTGTGTGTGTGTGTGTGTGTGTGTGTGTGTGTGTGTGTGTGTGTGTGTGTGTGTGTGTGTGTGTGTAGCTGTATTTGTGTGTATAGTGGATATGATTAACACCTACCCCCAGTTGCGCTCTAACTGCTGTATGCATTCAATGTACAGAGCCATTTCCCTGAGGGTGAACAAACCCATCCTTTCTGTGTATCCATGTTTCTCAACTAATCTTGTGCACAAAGATGTTTCCTGCACTTTTAGATGTCAACGTGTAAATATGAATATTTACACCTTGTATTATCATACCAATCTAAAATGGATTTCATATCTGTAGGACGGACACATTGCATGTTATCTCAAGATGAGGTGTTAAAGATGATACTTTAGATAAATTCCTTCTAATTCCTTTATCTTTTCAATTAGCTTATATTAGTCCCTGAGCCGAGCAAGCACAGGAAACACGCTTCTAATATGAATATAGTCTGGACATTCACACAGCGTTTTCTCATAAGGTATTACATAATGGTTAAGGTTTATTGGGAAAGGCCTGGGATGACCTGTCCTAGTTGGTATTCTGCTTGGGTTACAACTACTGTTACTTCTACTGCTAGTATAACTGCCAATAACAAAATACCAACTTCCAAACACAATAGACTTGCCACACGTTCAGCGAAGGATAAAGCACTATCATTCCAAACCATTGTTGTATAAATAGCAATTCTTATTGCATGGCACCAATAGTGTCATGTAATAGTAACAGTCTGTACTCTCTGAGTCCGTACTGATACTTACGTAGGGAACCCCAAACAGGCCAAACTCCAGCATGCCCGGGATGGCCCATTTTATGTCGTTCCAGTTGGCCGCGTTGTCCCCAAGCCAGTGACCCGAATACTTCCCCACGCCCGGGAAGGAGGAGCGGGTCAGCATCAGGGTCCGGTTTTCACCGAAGACGCGCTCCAGAGCTCTGTGGGGCCGGGTGAAAAGAAAAGAGTAGGAGTGAGAGAGAGGGAGGAGGACATTTTAATGAGAATCAAATACCAATCAACTGCATGTGAGAGAGATTGGGAGAGAGAGAGGAAGATAGGAAGAGACGAAGAGACGAAGAGAGGTTGATCATGAAAATGGAAAAAATGTAAAGCTGAAATAGGCCTGTGTATCAGTGAGAAGGTAGAGAGGAAACGAGGAATAGCGAGAGACAGAGGGATAGGGAAAGACAGGGGGGGAGAGTGTGGAAGAGAGGCAGAGAGAGAAAGGAGAGATATAGAGTATCAAAGATAGAGGAAGAGAGAAAAAGGGGAGAGAAAGGGAGAAATAGAGAGTATCAGCGAAAGAGGGATAAAGAGCGAGACAAGAGAGGGAGAAAGGAATAGGCTGTGTGTGAAACACAGAGAGAGAGAGTGCAAGGGAGAGAGATAGAGAGGATCAAAGGAATGAGAGACAAAGAAAGAGTGTGTGTGGGTGAGAGAGAGCGAGAGAGAGAGTGAACACGAGAGAAGGAGAGTGAGAGAGAGAGAAAGACAAACAGATCTGACAGGTACAAACCCAGATCTAGGTGAAGCGCCTTTTTTATTTTTCTATTTGATGAAGGGATCGAAGCGCCATTGATTTTGAGGACAATAGAAAGCCCTGATGATGTTTACAAAATGTGTCTCCTGCCAATAACACATTTTAATTAGTCGACGGAGGGAAAAGAGAGGCATGCCAGGAGGAGAGAGAGATAGCTTCAAAAGATGAGCTAGCGTTAAAGCAGAAAGAGGTAGTAAGCACATTTTTACTTCACAGGGCTTGTGACTCATGCTCTGCAGGGCTTGTGTGTGTGTGTGTGTGTGTGTGTGTGTGTGTGTGTGTGTGTGTGTGTGTGTGTGTGTGTGTGTGTGTGTGTGTGTGTGTGTGTGTGTGTGTGTGTGTGTGTGTGTGTGTGTGTGTGTGTGTTTGAGAGTGTGTGTGTGTGTGTGTGTTTGTGGGTGCCTTTGTGTCTATGCTGCTTTCATTTGACAGGCAATATGCTCCATCTGGGGCAAGCCTCACAGCAAATGTTGCCGGGAGCGTCTGTTTTGATGGTGTGATTAGTGTTCATTTCAGCCTCCAGGTTCATTTCGACATCCTCAACTGGGCCTCACTATCATTATGGGATGGTTGGGCGCTCAAGGTCAACTCCCGATCACAAGGGTCAGCTCTATGGTGCCATGCTGTGAAATAGCATTATCCTCATCAGCCCCCCAGATTACTCATCAATCGAGCACCAGATTAAAAGCAGTTTTTTACAAACATACCCACATACTTTCACTTCCATATATCCTACTTCTGAATGCAGTTTGTCACTTGCATTGATAGAGCCCTTGGTGCTAAGTAGTGTTGCTCTTTTAGGGTTAGGGTTAATTAACATGATAATCATGTTAATTATAATATATTATATATTATATAATAATACAAAATTGGCATCAAAGTAATCAGAACTATACATTTACAAACTGACAATGTGACGAGACATGATAATAAAGGATTACCATTATGTACCCTCCTCCATAGCTTGACCCCAGTCCAATAACATCCCAGTAGAGGATAACATTAAGCCATTCACACACTGAACATAAAATCCACACTGCCGGACACAGTTTGGGACGCTATTGTTGTGTCCAACAATTGCTGCAGAAACATCAACTCTGCTTCAATGGGCCGTGCGGGAGGGCGGGACGTGTTTGTTTGTGAGTGTGTGTAACAGCATGCTTTGTTTTTGGCTTCGGCCAACAGCTCGGAGTAAACAGGACCAAGAGTCAAATTGACAACCGAGTATGTGTTTATGCAGCATAATCCTACGTTTCTAAGGGCGAATGGTTTAGGTGCAATTCTGCAAATGGCAGACCTAAGCAACATATCACTGTGCTGTCACTTCCACCACCAGGTTGAATTCCGCAGCTGGGCTGGCAAAAAACAGCAGTATCTGCCTTCTAACCGGTGCCTCAACATCCATCCCATCTCTAAACGATGAGCACTATTTTGTTAATGAAACTTGATACTATGATTACAGTCTTAATTCCATTACCCCCTTAGAGACTTATTCCCCATGCAGGATGTTGATGCTGCGGCTACATAGAAGATTTGTAGAAGTCATGCTCTCGTAAACTCCAACGCTGCGCCAAAATGGAAAATCCAATCTCTCCCGAGGGACGCCTGGCCTCATTAAAATATATTACTACCCTTACCATGTGGGGAACCATTGCCACTTGGCAAGCGCAATATTTGAATTGTATTGCTATGGAGGGCTGTAGTTCATCCCTGTCTTTGTGTTCACAGCTGCCAAATTATCTCCATAACACAATGCCATGGACATTAGTTAAGTTGTGTTGGAGACAGTTTGAGCATCTGACTATAAGGATATTGCAGTTGTTACACAAATAAATTGGGCTAGCTAGCCCCTACTGGCACTGAGGAAAAATGTGGCATCATGTGTTTTGTTCATCGATAGTCAGCAATAAAGAGTGGTGCCCACTTCTCAGTAGCCAGCACCATGGAGTAACCATAGAGACTGTGGACATCGTAGTGGTTCCCCCAGGCCTGCTTGGCATCCATGCAGAGCGTCTTACTGTACATCAGTCCATCCAGAATATCTGCAGGAGGAGGAGTAGGAGAATTGGCGGGGGTTGGAAGTGGATGGAGGGAGGGAAGTGATGGGGGGGGGGTGAACAAAAATAAATTAGGTGTGAGGTGGAGGAGGATGACAAGAACACAGCATGAAAGAAAACAGAAGAAGAAATAATAAGGTCAGATCATCGACCAGATGATGGGAAAGAGAGAGAGATAGAGAGAGAGAGAGAGAGAGAGAGAGAGAGAGAGAGAGAGAGAGAGAGAGAGAGAGAGAGAGAGAGAGAGAGAGAGAGAGAGAGAATATGTGATAGAGAAGACAGGAGAGTTACATTGGAGGGAATGGAGAAGAATGGCACTTGGAGGACAATACAGTGAGGGATGTAGGGGGGAGTAAGTGAGAAGAGAGAGAGAGAGAGAGAGAGAGAGAGAGAGAGAGAGAGAGAGAGAGAGAGAGAGAGAGAGAGAGAGAGAGAGAGAGAGGAGAGAGAGAGAGAGAGAGAGAGAGAGAGAGAGAGAGAGAGAGAGAGAGAGAGAGCGAGAGAGAGAGAGAGAGAGAGGGAGAGAGAGAGAGAGAGAGAGACTTTAGAGGAGAGCAATAAAACAGGGGAGCCACGGGATTTAGCCTTCCCCAGTTATGATCATCTGTCTGGGACACCGTCAAAATAACAGACATGGAAGAAGAGCAGCCATTTTCAAAATACCACACTTGGGACTCAACATTTGGAATTACTCTTCCAGTGGGCAAGAACTGATTTTGTGGGCTATTAGGGTGTAAAAAACAAGAAGAAGGACACTTTTCAATGCGTATTCCACTGTGTTGTATTGGGGGGGGGGGATTTCACTATTGCTATTTGGTAATAATGCTAACGCTACTAATTCCTGCTACTAATTCATAATTAATTAGTTTCCATACATTTCGACACTGCTATGAATGCTTCACAACATACAACAGATGGCATTAAAAATCAACTCTCTGTGATACAACCTGGATTGTATCGTGCTAGCCAAGTTAGGACTTGAAAGGATAGATAGAGAAGTTACCCATTTGGTTCACAAAGGGTAAAGAATAAGCAACACCACAGGAAACACTGTGTATTGTCGGCGGACACATACTCGGTGTGAAGGGGGGGTTGTTGAGGTTGTTGACTTCACAGCCCTTGTTTGATCCCTGGTCGAAGCTTGCCACCTCATTCATGTCCTGCAGATAAAGATCATCAAGGGTCATCGAGGGAGAGCCTATCCGAGCGTTTATTGGTGCAATCGTTCATGGGTATAGCAGGCAATGCATTTGATGTCAAAGCTACATATTTACTGAACGCGCAGGCCGACTAAAGAAAACGTATCGAACGGCACGCCAATCGTGGAGCGACGTCAGGTAGACTTACGATCCAGAGCGCGTCGTGTTTGACCTCTTGGGAAAAGCGCACGTACTCATCCACCCACCAGTCGATACAGTTGGTGCTGGTGTAGTCTGGGAACACGGTTTCTCCTGGCCAGACCTGCCACACAAACAACCATTGTACCGCACGTTCTTGAATGAACAAATGTGATCTAAATGCATTTGTATCTTTCCATTGCTTCTACTGAAGCCTGCATTTGAATTGTCAGTTGTTTTTTTTGCTTTAAAGACCCCAGTCTAAAGGAACTTTGACTCATGAGACACAGATCCAATGTCCCAGCCTGGCCAGCGTACGATTTAAAAATATTTTCATTCGCAACTTTATGTAACTTTATGTGATTTATGTATTATAAGAGTGAGTTTGTTTGTTCATGTGCATGCATTAGTGTGTGTGTGTGTGTGTGTGTGTGTGTGTGTGTGTGTGTGTGTGTGTGTGTGTGTGTGTGTGTGTGTGTGTGTGTGTGTGTGTGTGTGTGTGTGTGTGTGTGTGTGTGTGTGTGTGTGTGTGTGTGCATGCACCTGTGCCTATTGGTGTGTGCATGTGTTTGCATGCACCTGTGTGCGTGTGTGTCTGGGTGTTTGTTTGTGATAGCGTGGTAGATATTACATCTGAAGGTTGCTCAGCTCTCGCTATCTGTTTCCTTTACCTCCTTCGCCAATCATTTTACTACCCTTTTTCTAGCAAGGACACGGTCACACGCACAAAAACCCACACACAAACTCACACACACACAACGAAACCACACGCACACGCACACACCTGAAGCTTAATAAAAAAAAACACACTCACACAAACACACACACACACACACACACATATACATAAAGATTTATAGGCAGATGTTGCTGGCAGGTGGTGAAAACCAAGGTCAGGTTTTATTGATAGTTGCTCATTGTGGCCATCCTTCTTCAACTACATCTTTTAGCTCAGTCTCTCTTCTGATGCCTAAAGTCACTCTAGATTCCACCACATCAACCCTCTGCTGTACCATTAAAAAAGTATCCTAGTGTGTTGTTTGTTGATCTCTGAATGGGACGTGTTCCGTCTAAATAGTTAAAAGATGTATGTGTGCCGCTTTGCCTTTTGAATGGTTAGCGTATCTCCCATTTAGTTCCAATAATTAGGAGGGATGCAATGCATGGTACCATTTAACTCAATCAAGATCCAGGGGAATTAAGAGTGACTTTCCAGAAGTCATCCATTTGGTGCCTAACATGATCTAGAGAGCAACCGAAACCATGTAGGGGACCTATTATGCTTTTTTGACTTTTATGACCTATAAACGTTGTTATAATGATTGACAGTCATGTTTAACCATGCTAAAGTGTCAAATCATGACGTACATGCATTTCGACGTATTCCCTGCTGACAGTCTGGGGTGGCTGTGCAGAGCGCTAAACACTCGGGACAACGTTTGTGATTCACTTGTTCACATTTCCGGGAAATCATCTACGTAGAGGCACTTCTGCCACGCCCCCTTATGCCTGGTTAAATCTGCCCGCGCGCGCGCTTCAAGGAAGGTAACCAATCACAACGGAGTTGGGTTGGCAGGAGGGGGGCGAGGGGGCGGAGAACGACGAAACCGAGCGTTGACAGAGAATGCTGAAAGCGCCCAGATGAGAGGAAGAGTTTCCCGAAAATCTACATCGTTTTTTCTGCTGTGATTCGTGTCAGGTTGCGCTATAGGAGTCATTAATAAGAAATTAAGACCAGAAAAGTAGTATAATAGGTCCTCTTTAACGTTTCCCATCTGGCCCAAACCTCGATGGATCTACACTTCGAAAACTGTCTCACCTGTCTCAGGAAATATACATCAATGTGTTCTTTATCCTCATTTGGGCTTTATATTGCCTTTAGCCGCATCGGCATGAAGCAAACACAGGACACAAATGGCTCACACAACTATTTAAAGATTGAATAAAACTGTCTCAACTTTCATCATGTAACATTTGTGGGAATCATGTACTGAAAGCCTTGCTGTCATACACTTTGCTGTCTGATTTGTTTTTATGTTGCGTTATGCCCCACTGAGTCCATCTGGGATTTGCCTGATACATGCAAAGAAGTGTCACTTCCTCCCTGTCCCTTCACCTGCTTCACATCACTTTTTGCTCTGCTGACGCCAAATAAAAATGTTTTCTGTTTATTTAAAAAAAATTGCTGCTAATAGTTTCACATGCAACCCATTGTAGTGTTAGTTTATCTTAGGTGACTAGCTTTCCTTAAAGCCCTTAAATGAAAGATAAATATTGAACGGTATTCTACGGTACGTGTTCAATGTTACTATGCAGATACATGTAAATGAATTTAGGAAGTAATTGTCTTCGAGAAGCACACGTTCACCCTATAACCTTATCTGATACATATGCATTATGTAATATGTACGGACACATGCTCTGAATTCTGTGATGCAGAACGATTAAATGTAGCAATGAATACGTTTGACCAGCTGCAATCATCGCCAAACAAAGGTTTGCTCAGGCTAATAACAACTCACTATCTTGAAATAAATGTTTGACTACAGTCCTTGTCTGAAGTGTTGACATATCTACTATGGGAAGAAACATAAAATTATACCATACGATACAAATGTGCTTGGCTCACTTGCGGTAATTTGAAATACCCAGATTTCAGTCACAAATGCATAGACCTTTCTTGCAAACTGTGGCAATGACATATGGACTGCATTGCATCATGCACAGGCGTATTGTTAGAATCAGTCTAGACTAGATGTAAAAAAAACTCCAGAAAAACACACAAGACGATGCCAAAAACAACTCACCGCTCCCACTAGGGGTGTTTTGCCATCAGACTCAGTGACCCATGCCTTCTTGGCTGTGCCTCTGTCATAGGAGCCGTAAGGAGCGTCCCCTTGCAGCTTACTGGTGGCTATCGCAGGGTCCTTAGACAGAAATACCACAATATTCATACCCATGGTAAACAGAATGGTCACTGCTATTTCAGTCCCGTTACATCACATTCAAGGTGACTGAAATCTATTGGATTTATTGGATCTGAAATTCTATTGGATTTGTTGGATCTGAAATTCACACACTCAATCCATTTACTAATTTAATTGGTGAGGCGAGGACTGAAATCAAATGTGGAAAATGTACGGGATATGTTTAATAGATATAGAATAATCTCAAATAATAATCGCTGATTGAACAATCATATAATTAATGACACATTATTAGCATTTCTTGATTAAAAACAAAAAACTCCCACATTATTTGCATTGCCTGATTGAAATCAAAAAACTCCCACATTATTATTAGCATTGCTCGATGAAAAACAATAAACTGTCATAATGTATGTCAATGTTCAGGCGAGTCTTACCAGGATGAGTATGTATCTCTGACCCTTCTCATGGAGGTAGTCAGCAAACTGAGGCAGATCTGCGAAAAGATTCTTGTCGTAGGTGAAGTCCTTCTTATCCTCCATGTAGTCAATGTCTGTGTACTGAATGTCCTGAGAAAGAGGGAAATTAGAATGAAACCTGTAACAGCCGATGTTTACTGATTAAATATGCATTACAATAATGTAATGTAAGTCTTTTTGATATTTAAAGAAAACATTTAAGGCGAGACACGGCAGGTGAATAGGATTTTTTTTTTTAACTTACAGATATCTTTATGAAACTTTACCGGTTGATTAGCCACATGATTAGAAGAAGAAAATGCATTGGAAGTTTTCTGTAATTGTATGGTAAGATATGTTAATCAGGCTATATCTAATAAAATATGCGCAAATGTGCATATAGAATCGGACCATTGGAAAAAGCCAGGCTCAAAATTATTTTTTCTTATTGTTACTATATTAAATAGAAAAATATTTACAAAGGGGATTATGGATATCTCCTTTCGTTATCCAGTTAATCAGAAAATACTGTCAATGCCTTAAAAAATGTATCGCCGCCCTATTTTTATGTATAAAATGTCATGTAAATCAGGCCAAGAATGATATATCAACAAATCCCCATGTAGAAATCTTCATATAGTAGCTGAGAATAAGATTCTAAAGTTTGGTGTATGTAGGTGCTACAGAAGTGGAGATTCCTTGCTTGGCGTGTGAAGAAAAACTCATTTTGAGCAAACGGCAAAAGATTTTTATGGTAAAAGCTAACCAGGAAGCTTGAGAGCATACCACGTGATACATTCGAACCAATAGTCTTGTCGGAAATCGAGTCCAGCCAATCAGATATCACTTTTATGTTGTGCAGCAGATCGAGTGCTTTCCAACGATACCACGGAACACATATGACAGAGACCGGCTGTAATTTGAAACGTTGCGTAATAAAGACAACTTTTGGTGAATCTTCTGTAAAATTCAGAGGCGCAAGTTGAAAAACTATAATAAACGAACACCTAAATGTTTTGTTCTGACTTTTTTTTTCTTTTGTGTGAAACATTACATGTTAATGGTGCATAATAGCCCAAAATATCAAAAGTGACCAGTGACTGAAAAATCAATCATTTTGCCTGCTGTGTCTCGCCTTAATGATCATGCACTTTTTAATGATGATCTCACAGAAGGTAAGGTGGATGATTTAGAATAGTATAGAAGCATATTAATAACAATAAGAAATATAACAACGTATTTTCAATTCAAATGAAATGCCGTTGACATTTAATCCATTTCATAAATGTTATCTTTCGATGAAGATTAGATTCAACATTATTAGGGGACAATAATAATAATAATACATTTAATTTAGAGGCGCCTTTCAAGACACCCAAGGTCTATATATAATATAATGAGTCACCAATAATAAAGTCCAGTTTAAAGTTGAGAACGCAATGTGTAGATCTTCAATTGGTCTAAAGACAGCCGTACATTTGCAATGTACAACTGACACTTACCCACTATAACACAATATTAGTATCTCTCACTTGTGTACCCTTCCGCTTGAGAAGCATTGGAATTTCATGTTCATATTATTATGTCATGTCATTACGTCAGTAGTAATGTTTTGTTAAGTTACTAATCGTGCAATCATTTGTCATTATGGGGAGATATTCTTACCCAAAACCAAAAAAAACACAATGCATTTTGATGTACAAGCCCTATACACATTTTTGCACAAAAGTTGTAGTTAAAGACAAATAAGCTGCTAGCCTTCTGTTGGCTTGTTCGCGCAGGGCAGAAGGAGGCTCAGTGCACCAGCTAGCTATAGAGGCACGCGCTAATGTGCTCGAAAACCTTGGGAGGACACTGAGAATGTTAACACATTCTGGATGGGCTTCTTTTTTCATCTTTACTGACTATTCCTTCATGCTAGCATTCTGTCTGCTTGTTGGCTGCCAAATTGTTCTTGGTATGGATAGAGCAGATGGTTGGCGGGGTCTGCCAGATCCTTCGCCTAATGGTAATCAGCTCCAGACGTATTAGGGAGAATGTGATAATGCCCTCTGTGGTCTATCTGATGCTTATCAAATATGTCCCTCAGTAAAGCACGAGTGGAACCAGCTGCATCCTAATTCCTTCGGATAGATGGGGCAGAAAGAAAAAGAAAAAATAAGTTTATCAGGATGAAATATTGAGCCGGGATGGGCAGTTTCGAATGGATTCGGTGTGTCTGCGACCAGAACGGTCGGGGCTGAGAATTGATTATTATTATTATTTTTTCTTCTTTACAGGGTAATTTTGAGCTCATGAGATTAGAGCTGTATTTCTATGTCTTAGTGTACTGACGCACACAAGTTGAGCATTTTTTCTGTATTTTTAGATCAAATATGCCCACAGCTCCCCGTTTACAATTGCAGACGCTAACCAAGATGAGCAGATTATCGCTTTCACTGACAAAATGTCCTCCAGAAGTGGCATTCATCCTGGTCTTCAGGGTTTGGGAGAGAAAGTGTTTTTTTACTCCGCTAACGTGATTTAATGAGATGGGAGCCCAGCATCTTGATCTCTGTTTACCAGTAATATTTAAACATATGTGAAAAATTGTCCTACAGGGATTGCAGACTGAACACACTGGGGCATACTCTCCATTATTTGAAAGCAAGCTGGATTACCCCGTCAAACTGAAAGGCCATCCCTATCAATCTGACTGGCTGTCCAGCCACTGCTTTACCTTTCATATCACGTCCCTGGAGATGGTGTAGTAGGAAGGACCCTTGCCTCTGGAATCCCACTAAAGTGCTTGAGTGGCTCACAGTTAAGAAGAGTTTGGAAAGGTAACATATCGATTGCCTCCACCTCCTCCCCACTATAGTCATTTGGCGAAAGTCTCCCTCGTCCTTTTCTTAAATTTTTTCACAGAACAATATTTGAGGTTAGTTGCTCCCAGAGGTTTGGAGTACAGGGGTGCAAAGATTGAATAAAAGGGTCGCAAGTCATGGTATACAGACTTTGAAAACCCCACAATGCGTCGTAATACTTGATATCCTGCTTATGTTTAATTATGCTTTGGCCGTTACAAGGACGAGACCTCTTCCTATCCATCATATATTGGGGTTGTGTTTTCCTTTCAGAAAAAGTTAAAGCAAATAGCTAATAGCCAAATCAAAGGGATTGCCAATTACAGTGTGTGTGTGTGTGTGTGTGTGTGTGTGTGTGTGTGTGTGTGTGTGTGTGTGTGTGTGTGTGTGTGTGTGTGTGTGTGTGTGTGTGTGTGTGTGTGTGTGTGTGTGTGTGTGTATGTGTTTGTGTGTGTGTGTGGTTGCGTGTGTGTGTGTGTGTGTGTGTGTGTGTGTGTGTGTGTGTGTGTGTGTGTGTATGTGTGTGTGTGTGTGTGTGTGTGTGTGTGTGTGTGTGTGTGTGTGTGTGTGTGTCTGTGTGTGTCTGTGTGTGTCTGTGTGTGTGTGTTTTGTCAGGTGAGTGTGTAAATGGATAAATTGAGTTAAGAATTAAACATGGTCAATCTGGTGGACATAACGCAGAGTGCTTTAATCTTTTAAATTGCATGATCAAATATTATACATTCAACCTTCATTGCTAAACTTTTGTTTTGTGATTAGTGAAGAAATCCTGCAGTAATATACTTTTGTAATGAATTGTTATAAGAAGGAGTATCATTGATTGCATCATTATTGCAAAATAATTCTTTAAGATAAGTGAGAGAAAGGTGTAAGAGTCTGAAACTCCCCCTAACTGACTATAAGTGAACTGCAGCCTGTGGGAGCTCGGGCTTGGGTGGCACTGGAGTACGAGCGTTATTCACCAATAATACAGACTAAGTACATAATACAAACTAATAATATAAACTAATAACACGATAATATGAACGAGTTATGTTCTTCTTTAAATACTAGGGGACTCGGGAGTGTCTTGCACCCCATTTCCTGCCTTTTTTAAATAGGAGAAAAAAAGAGGATATGGTCTTACATATGGGAGGTCCACAGCACGATTCCTCTCTACAGTCCTTTTGACCTCCTCCAGGCTCCCGTAATCCCAGCGGGACAGCTGGAAACCCAGGGACCAGTAGGGTGGGATGACAGGCCGGCCAATCAGCTGCAGGGAGCAAACCCACAATAAGAAACAATGAGTTTGGATGAAGTCTTTCTGAACAAGCTGACAAAACCTTTAGACTTTCAATAAGTCTTTCTGGGTTTGAAATGAATGAGAGTATAACGGCGCTTTTCTATCGGCGGGTACACTTCGGACCCAGCACGCCACAGTCCAGTAGTGAGGGCGCGGTATAGCCCAGCTCAGTTACGGCTCACATTTCCACCGCCGACAGTACCCTTGACAATGAATAAAGAGCAACAATGTAGGACGTCCAAGAAGGATGGCAAACTTTTGCGCGACATTTTCTTAAATAAATGAAGATTTCGCCGTTGTCCAGAAATACCATGCGGGTAATGTGTTTGTTTGTTATTATCCCACAGTCTGTCGACCTATCAACGGACGGCTTGTGTAGCTCAAACGTGCCGGTGTGG
Source organism: Gadus chalcogrammus (assembly GCF_026213295.1). Taxonomy (NCBI): domain Eukaryota; kingdom Metazoa; phylum Chordata; class Actinopteri; order Gadiformes; family Gadidae; genus Gadus; species Gadus chalcogrammus. The sequence continues at coordinate 17,807,204 of NC_079427.1, forward strand.
GTGTCAGATTGACTCGGCTGCCAGATCGACTCGGGGCCCTGCGCAATAATGACGCACTTCCTGTAAACGCTGTCTTTTAAATGCGCATGCGTGTTTCATTCATTCCCATGTTATCCCCAAGTATTAACAATCTCCTTTTGTTTTCTAATCTATGAATAATAATCAAATGTACAAATTATTAATGCATATACTTGGGTTATATATAAAAGAAGAATCGGCTAACTCCATTCACTGAACGGGACGATCCAATTTATTTCCAGCGCTCCCAACACAGAGTCAAAACAGCGACCCACACGCAGACACTTCCGTTCTCCTCCTTCAGAATAAGAGTCCCTAACAGGAGCTGGGTTACAGATACATTCATCAGTGCTTTTAGACGTGTTTCCAATGGCTTTGTTGTGCTAAAGAGCGGGCTGCGTTCAATGAAATCAAAACTAAAACGGATTGAGCCTTCTTTTTATGTCCATGATTGAGCCCCATTATAAACAACCCTTCCGGGTTTTGTCCGTTGGCTTGTGTCGATACGTCAAGTGTCGATGCGTCATCTGTAAGCGCAGGACCCCGAGCCGATCTGGCAGCCGAGTCAATCTGACACCCACACCGGCACCCTTTCAGGCGTCTCAGTATCCCAACGGAGGAGTACTGCGAGACGAGTATGGCTCAATATGGCTGAGTCCGGATCACGGCCACTTTTGGCGGGGAAAACGCGACCTGTGCCGCATCTTTCCGGACTGAACCGACCCTCTGGTGGAAACGCGCCATATATGTAGTACCTCCTTCAGCTAAATTCATGATTCTTTTTTTAAAGCTACTTCTGTCGTTGTGTAGGAGCACTATTATGACCAATGTTTTCTAGGAAATAAAACATTGTTTTTTAGTTACAGTGACAAATGGGCATAGCTTACAACGTTGAAGATTCATCGATTCAAATTTCATAGATTTTGAAACATCTTCAATCAACAATTGCAAATCATTTTGATTGGATCGACATTTTCTGCATGAGTGTAGCTCAAACCGGACCCTTTGTGAGTCTCCCTCGCCTATAATGGCGTTGGAGAGCTCACGAGTACATCCTTATCCAGCTCTATTCTCCTCACGAGGAGCGCTGGTGGACTTTCCGAGCGGCGCCGGCTCACCTCGAGGAACTCCTGCACCACTTGTTCCGGCGTGTCTCCAAAGAGAACGTAGAAGTCCAGGATTCCTCCGATAGTCCTGTAGGTCACCGCAGGGGCCGGCTGCAGGGTGACTTCTGCAATGGGACCCACACGATCGATACCAACACAAACACGGCACACACACACACTCACATGCACTCACAGAAGGGCACATTAACTCAATGGACCCAGACACCCGCACAAACAGAGCGACAGACAGACACTCACGCACTTGTCTGAAGCTATGATGAAGGGTAGAAAGGGCTCTTCTATACGAATGAGTGCAGACATCCGTCAGATAAACACCTCATTTCCATTCTCCTCCATCATCCATTACGGGCTAAAACAAACATCGCCCTATTCTCTTTGATATGTCAGCACCTTTTTTGGATTGGAGCAGTTGATCTTTTTTTTCTGGTTGATTAAAGAAAAGATGTTTGTTTTACCCTTGAAACACAGCACACCGAGAGTTGACTGACGCTAAATGTCTGGCTGTGCGTGTTTCCAGATTTGCGTGTACAGTCCCATTATTACTTATGTTTAAATGTTGGCCCTGAACACTTTTTTTTACTTTTTGGCCTCTGCGTGTATGTGTGTATATGGGTACGTTTATGTGTATGTGTGTGTGTGTGTGTGTGTGTGTGTGTGTGTGTGTGTGTGTGTGTGTGTGTGTGTGTGTGTGTGTGTGTGTGTGTGTGTGTGTGTGTGTGTGTGTGTGTGTGTGTGTGTGTGTGTGTGTGTGTCCGTGTCTGTGTGTCTTTGTTGGCGTGCATGTGATTCTTTACCCATAGCGTTGCTGTTCATTAAGAAGACGCCAAATGACTTTCCACTCTCGTCTTCCAGACAGAGAAAGAACGGGTAGTGGCCATAGAGGTTGTGCGTTCCCTGGAGAGAGGAAGAGAGAGAGAGAGAGAGAGAGAGAGAGAGAGAGAGAGAGAGAGAAGGAGAGGGAGAGAAAGAGAGAGAGAGAGAGAGAGAGAGAGAGAGAGAGAGAGAGAGAGAGAGAGAGAGAGAGAGAGAGAGAGAGAGAGAGAGATACAGAAAGAAGGGGCGAATTGGAGAATTTGTGAGAGATAGAACTCGAAGCACAAATTACCTCTTTCCAAATAAGCTTACAAGACATTGAATTATAAAATCATTGGAGAACAGGATAACCATGAAAGGAACAAGCATCAAATTCCGTGGGTACGTCTCATGCATAAGAAAATCAATCAACCTTGCCCTCCGCCGATTCTAAGCATGAGCGAGGCTAAGGAAAGTAATGGATGCTGTTGAGCATGGATGCTATAAGAATTCATGCTAATGAAGGCGTAAGTATA
>NC_079427.1:17812176-17814676 GCF_026213295.1 Gadus chalcogrammus
ACCCCACTTGTCACACGTTGGCACTTACTATATAGTTTTAATGATAATGATGGTTTAATGGGCCTAATTGTTTTTAATGGCACAAGGGATGGAGTGTGTGTCTGTGACTGAGAGAAGGACTCTGTTCATGTGTGTGTGTGTCTGTGTGTGCCTGCTCATGTGTGTGTATGTGTGTGTGTGTGTGTGCATGCGTGTGTGTGTATGTGTGTGTCTGTGTGTGTGTGTGTGTGTGTGTGTGTGTGTGTGTGTGTGTGTGTGTGTGTGTGTGTGTGTGTGTGTGTGTGTGTGTGTGTGTGCATGCGCGTGTGTGTATGTGTGTGTCTGTGTGTGTGTGTGTGTGTGTGTGTGTGTGTGTGTGTGTGTGTGTCTGTGTGTGCTGACTGGCGAATGTAATTGATAACGGCAGCGGCGCGCAAGACCAGGGCCCGCCAAGCATACCCGGACTGACACGTGTGTAATTAAGGTGTCTTGTCACAGCGGGAGACTGACGGAGTACAAGGAGGAAGCAGCAAGCAGCCTCACGTGCTGCACCATGCATAGTTATGAGGGAGATCACACCCCCGCTTACAGATCACAGCGAGGAGGGCTAGTGGGGCCTTAGGAGATGTTGCTGCATGCTGCTTAATGCGCAGCCTCCCATTGGTCCCCCAGGTAACTGGTTATCTGGATCAATTTATTCCTTTACGAACTGAAATCAAAGTCGCAAACGTGTTATTATATAGACGTGCTTTGTATTGTTATCATGTTTTTTTATTATTATTCATCAGACTATAATCCCATACATATATTTATATCAACGTGATTATTATGATATTTTTTTTTTTTTTGATTGTGTCGAAGAAAATACTGACGATTAACAAATCACTTACTATCTAAGTGTAGTTCTGAGCATTGCATTCATGAAGACTCGTCCATTATTACGATCTATCCTTAAAGAGAAACACGTCTTTCTAAAGAGTTAATGTGTAGATGTTAATCGTAGGACAAACACAGGGTTGCTCATCACACTAATTATGGCTCCGTTCCATTTCTGCACTAGGGCACAGGTAGTTAACCAGTGGAGATAAGTCTACTGCCTCTTCCCTGGTTCATAAAAGCAACAGACCCGTCATAAATGAAATTCAACCAGACTGTGGACCATCATCATGTACCCAGTCTCAAACGTTGAGATAAGGACCTCAAATTTAATTTCAGGAACACAGAATAATAAAGGCTTCTGCCCTTAAACTGAATGCAAGGTAAACAAATACCCACGCCAACACACACACCAAAACACACTTTAACTCACAGCACTTTGTTGCTCTCCTTCCTGCGCACTCTGAGTCCAAAGGGCTGGTGTGTGATTTCAAGCGTTTCTCGGATGGGGCTGGACGGCTTGTTGTTGGGGATGTTCATGTGCTCATGGGGGACCTCGTACCTTTGCTTATTGGAATCAAAGATCTGCGGGGGAGATGAGGAAGACACGCACACACACAAACCATGTGTCTGTGTCTTTGTATGGAGATTTATAATTGTGTGGCTGTGTAGCTGTGTGGTTGTGAAGTGGTTTTTATTTGTGAAGTCTTTGTGTGTGTGTGTGTGTGTGTGTGTGTGTGTGTGTGTGTGTGTGTGTGTGTGTGTGTGTGTGTGTGTGTGTGTGTGTGTGTGTGTGTGTGTGTGTGTGTGTGTGTGTGTGTGTGTGTGTGTGCGTGTGTGTGTGTGTTTTCATGGTCCCATTCAGCTGTTGACTTCTTTGTTAATTTAAATGAATAGGTTACGTAAATTCAGAAATAATTTATTACTCGGTTCACATGTCCTATTCAAGTGAGGGAAAGAGATAGAGAGTTGTTCATAGACTGGACATGTATGTATTCCTCTTCATCCTTACCTTAAATCGGAGGCGATTGGCAGTCTGCATCTCTGCATGAAGGGTGAGCTTGTTGATGTCCGCCCCGAACAGGGAGGGGGAATCCATACGTCTCAAATCGACTTTCATCTCTGTGTGTCAGATGTTTGAAAACACTTTACGTCACCAAAGAAAAACACTGAGCACTTTGTTCAAATACATAGTTAAATGGTACACCTTTCACACCGCAATTAGGCGTTTTTTAATTGTATTTTTCAGGAATTACATCAGCGAGGTGAATGCCAACATCAATCCATGTTGGAGGCACTGCGTCGCCTGTTACCTGTTCTCTGCCGCTGCTACGATCAAAGGGTTTCAAAACGCTGTGATGGGTTCAAAGAGCTAGCCAACTGACTCTGCAGATATCCCTAAGCTAAGAACGGCCACGCAGCCCATGTCCTTCGACTGAATGATATGTGTGAGTGTTCTTGGATCACCATAATAGTGTGTACTCTCTAGACGGACGGACGGACAGACAGATGGACGGTTGGGTGGATTACCGTAAGGGTTAGGGTTCTCCACCGACATCACTGTGTATCCATGGCTGGTTGAGAAGTAGCACCAGGGCACGTTGGCCTGATCCACGGGGCTCCAGCAACAGCCTCGTGCTGCACA
>NC_079427.1:17819676-17837176 GCF_026213295.1 Gadus chalcogrammus
TCATTCCGTAATATTTTTTATCTAACGGTATTGGATGGAATATAAAAGGGTTGGCTACATACAGGGGAGGGAACATTTTCAGGGGATATTCTTAAAAGGACAATACCTGTTTGTGGTCAAACCATGGTAACTGCTGCTCCTTGGTCATTTAAAACATCCATTAACGATATAAATTGTAAAATTCCCCTTGCTGAGCCAATGCTGCCTACAGGCTATGTGCGGGTGTCAGCCTCAAAGGTAAACAACGGCAGTAGCACTTTGGTCTTTGTGATAAGAAATGTTGCTTAACATTTAACAAGGTATGCTGGCTCACCATTGATTTATCCATAAACTCTGTCCTGATATGCGTGCATTGTTTCCAAAACATTGAAGTGCTACATTGCAATTATTTGTGTGTGGCGAGAGTGCACGCTAAATGCTCAGTGCTTCCAGATGTTTTGGAGAAGCCTGGAGACGGTTTATGTAAAAATAGTACAAAGGGACCTTCAGGAATGGTTTCATGGTGCTTGTGCTTCATTCATGTTACGAGAATAACGAGAATCCCTGCTTGTAAGTATTTTTAAAAAGCAAACCAACTTTAACGAAGCATCTTAAAAAATGAAACCCGTAACAAAACAGGGCTGTCGCTTGTAAAAGGCTGGCAGCCATCTCGGTGTTCATGAATCAATGGCTGTAACTGACAGACCTTGGGATCTTTGCATAATTATGTTTACTTTACTTCAAAATTCATCTTAACGATCAGGAGCCGGGATGAGCAGTGAGCATCACAGTGTCTGTAATGAGCACTTAGTCCTTATCCTTCCTTTATGACTATATAGATAAGAGAATATCCACAATTACAATGGGTCTTTCCCCTTTCTTTCCTCTTTCTTGGTCTTCTTTGCATGAATTGACTGGTCACTGATTAGGAACCCAACACTACGGCAGTGATTCACATTGGTCTAGGTGGCAGCGGAGTGTTGGGAGTGTTTAGAAGGAAAGGCTTGTCAGGGAGGCTTGGTAGATAAGGGATTACGAAAAGTGTAGCGTATTTGGAAATAATAAATCAAAGTCACCATTTTCCTCAATGTATTTATCGAGAGAGTCTTCGGTTAAATCGTCAATGCCCTCCCCATCAAATAACATACTTCACTAACTATCTCAGAGTGTTGATCTGGGTAAAGTTCAAGCATTTGCAATGGCACTTGCTAAGACCTAACTACCAGAGCCCTACAAAGGCTTTTCCTGTAAATGCTCTCCTTGAACGATCAGGGTTGAATGAAACCCAAAAAGCAAAGTTTCTGAGCAATTGACCTCCCCTTTTTTTTTTTTTTTAAGCGCTTTGAGTGTGAGAAAAGCGCTATATAAATTGAATCTATTATTATTATTATTATTATTATTTATTTATAGATGTCATAGATATCTTATATAAATGAAAAGGACAAAAGATGTGCCCAAATTGAGCAGTTCAATTTCAACAAGATATATATGTGATATACAAATCTGACATGACCTAGAATTCGAGACCTGATTGGCTTGCGTGGCTTTCACTTTAAGTCACTCATAAGCTCTCTGCTTCCCTGTAATGATTCATATTTTGTGTGTGTGTGTGTGTGTGTGTGTGTGTGTGTGTGTGTGTGTGTGTGTGTGTGTGTGTGTGTGTGTGTGTGTGTGTGTGTGTGTGTGTGTGTGTGTGTGTGTGTGTGTGTGTGTATGTGTGTGTGTGTGTGTGTGTGCGTGCATGCGTGCGTGTGTGTGTGTGTGTGTGTGTGTGTGTGTGTGTGTGTGTGTGAGTGCATTTGTCTGTGCGTGTGGGAGTGTGTGCACGGCTGGGTGCGTTTGTGTGTGGCCAGCCAGTACAACAGTCATACCATATAGCCTCTGTGCAGATCAATGATTGCATTGCAGAGGGCCATGGCTTCAGTCCATGGGCATCCTCAGTAAACAGAGTCTGACGCTGTGCTAAATGAGCTATTCTCTATCTCGGGACACAATCAGCTGCTCCTAAATCACACAGCCTGATTGCCATAGACTACGCCGATGAGGAAAGGCTTGGAAGGGAATGCGCTGTGAGAAGAGTCTGTGTCCATCAATCACTGAGTGTGAAAAACGCCTGCTCTCTGCTAACAGCGGCCGCAGGGCCCTTGCATGGGCACAATGTTTTAGAGTCCCTCTCTCATCGCTTTTTTTTTTACCATAGTCTTTCCTTTCTTAAAAATCCAATTCCACTCTATCACTGCCAGTCGCATATGCCCACACTACTAGAGTGCTGCTCCAGACTATTTCAATAGCCTAAACTGGAATTGGCAATTCACTCCCCCTGTATTGATCCAGTCCATTTCAAACCCTAGAGGCGCACAAGCTGGTAGCAGGCAAGCTACCAACTAACCAACCAACTTTAGGTTTGTGTTCAGTGTGTGTCTCCCTGTGTGTATGTGTGTGTTTGTATGGGTGTGTGCATTTGTGCACACATGTGTGTGTGCTTGGGTGTGTGTGTCTGTTTGTGTGTGTCTGTGTGTCTGTGCACACCTGTGTGTGTGTGTGTGTGTGTGTGTGTGTGTGTGTGTGCGTGTGTCTGTGTGTGTGTTTGAGTATGAGTATGCATGTGTGTTTGCGTGTGTGATTGTGTGTGTTTTGTTTGTGTGTGTGTGTGTGTGTGTGTGTGTGTGTGTGTGTGTGTGTGTGTGTGTGTGTGTGTGTGTGTGTGTGTGTGTGTGTGTGTGTGTGTGTGCAGGTGGTTGTGTGTGTGTTTGTGCGTGAGTGTGTGCATTTGTGCCAATGTCAGTCACTGCTGGTAAAGTGGGGCTGGGATATTTGATGTGTGTGAGGGAAGAAACGAGGAGTGCATGATGGAGAGGAAGGAAGTGAGAGACAGGATATAGAAAGAGTTACCATTGTGCATGTTGGCGGTTGCTGAGATGGCATTAGTCTAAACCCAGACGTTATGTCTCCTTAATACGTCAATATCCTCAGTGATAAATCCCCGCTCTTTTAATGGCATCTTTATTTAGAGACATTCAGCATCCCTCTTACTCCTAACAAATCGCTTGCTCTGCAAAAGCTTTCACCGAGGATTATGGGAATGCATTAGTGTTAAGGTGATGATTTAGCAAAATATTTTTTTGGTCAAATGATCGCGACAGAGACATTGACAGGCAGATAGAGATTTTGATATCTGACCTAAAAAACGTTATTTGATGTGGTAATTTGTTGTTGTTTTAGCACTTAGTGTAAGTAATAGTTAAATATTTACAGATGATGGAATATTTAACATCTGTTTCAATCACTGTCACTCCCACACAAGGTTGATTTTCAGCGACCTCATCAATGTTGCACAGGATACCAGCATCATCTGGTTACTTCAACACATCATATCCTGGTCCAGTGAAGCTCATTCTGTATTCCGTCAGTTTATGCCACTGTTTGCACACCGATAGGTTAACATTGTCCTCCTACACCAATGTACTGTGGACACAAAAGGTCAAAGGGTTTACTTGGCAAGCATAAATATTGATCACAGAAAGAGTTCATTCCTAAAATACAGGTGCCCAGTTACCGGTAATAGCATTACGTATGTGTATTCGATAGCGTCAAGTTGAGTCAGGTTAAGTCACATAAATTGATCTGTAAAGTGCAAACTTAAACAAACAAAACAAACAACCTCAAAGCTTTGTCGGTTAAATCCATGCATCCCAAAACCCCAGGAGGAATGCTGAACAACCAACGTATACGTTTCATTAGGACTGTGATTCCAAGATGCCTGCATGAAAAATTTATAGTTTGCATCCTCCCACTAAATGTTTCACCGGGGTTAATAAACATGATTAAAAACCCAGTGTGAGGCCTACTCGACGTGTCACAGCACATTATGTATCACAACACTTAATAATGATATTAATAATAGGTGTGAGTCACGGGGCTGTTCTGGATCGCCCGTGGACACTTGGATAATGAGGAACACAACTCTTATAACGCATGTAATCACGGTAATGAAAACGAGATTACAAGCCATTTAAAAAAGGGGGCATATTAAAAACCATTATCAAAAATCTGTGTCTACTTTAAAGTCATTATGCACGAGTATTAGAAAAACAAGGGTGCTCTACAAACTATCCACGCAGAACACAGCCGCCTCTTTCAGACTTAATGGTGCAGCTCCCCCCGACCAAACTCTAACAACTGTTAAGTTTCCAGCCATTAAGAGAGAGATACTTTTACTTATTTCATACAATCTGCAACTCTACGTTGGAAGATTGTCTAGACATGTTTTATGGTTAATTTGACGGCATTACTGTGAGCCTGCTTGTCTTGTCGTTTTGGGTTATGCAGATTCAGTGAATTAATGAAGATGTTGTGGCACTGGATAATAACATTCATTGTTCAAATCAAACTTTAATCAAGGTTCTGACCTCACCGGGCACGGAAACAACCGCAGTTATTATGGGAGTTTGAAAAAAAACACTTGAGTTGCATTAAAATCCGAAAACCAAAACCTAACTAAATCATTCATGGGGTGGACAAAGCCCATGCATTAATTAACAATGAATGCAAAAGTGGGTGTAGGAAAAGATCATGAAATAAAGGAGAAAAGCAACAAGTCTTGTAGTTGCATCTGATGGTGTGCATACGATACAATTTTAATGCTCCATTTCTTATTTATGCCACAGCAAGTTTGTATTTGCTTTCTTTCTCTTTTGCTTCAAAAACTTCCTGCTAGATTTATCTGAAATCAATTTCCCTTGCAACATATTGGGGAAGAGGTTGAAAGTATTCAACCTACTGGTGCTCAGAACCACAGAACCGACTCAGAACTGCTCAAGAATTCAGCTCGCTATTTTCAAAAAACATTTTTGCCCTTTCTTTTTACTTCCAGGACACCGGCAGAACTAAAAAAAATTAGACAAAATACAAGATGTGATGAAAAATCCTATCTATTAAATATAGCATATTTTAAGATACATAAGGTACTGTTCATGTAACCTCCAACATTGAAATGCAGGCAGTTTATAGCCATTATCTGTTAATAATATTTCCGCCTGGATTACCCACCCCCATGTGTGTGAGCGTTGTGATTTCCCTGAAATGCTTCAAATAAATCCCACCCACTCCATCTCATGGCTCCATCTACAGATCATACTGGCCATGAACTGCTCCCTGTATATCATCAGCTGCCTAGTGTGCGACCGCACCGCCGAGTGTAAACGAGTGTAAAACGCATGCATGTATGCATAGATAACCATGACAGTACCACTAGCTCCATAAAGCACAACACGCAGGTGGTAGACCAACGTGTGTACCCATTATGGGGTGGTCTCCAGAAGCCTGCCTACACAGCTGTTAGCCCCCTGCAGGGAGAGGCAGCAGATGGAGGGGAAACACAGGAGGACATGAATGAAAGGGATGAGGTTTGGGGGCCAACACACACATAGCCATAGACACACACACAAACACCCCCCCCCCCCCCCCCCGCCCCCTCTCCCTGGAACGTCCCACCCTCCCACACGCAAACAGAGTCGAATGCTGTGTCATCCGTAAGATAAACGACATTCCCTCTGCGTTTCACTCAGTGTGCTGACAGTCACAGACACACTGGGGAAAGAGTGTACGCTACGGGGATGGATGCTGTAGCTGTTGGCACCAAGCCTTGAAGTCTGCAGTGAGAGAATGGACTGCTGTAATGAATGACCACCGTGTTTTTGTGTGAGTCGTGTGTGTGTGTGTGTGTGTGTGTGTGTGTGTGTGTGTGTGTGTGTGTGTGTGTGTGTGTGTGTGTGTGTGTGTGTGTGAGTGTGTGTGTGTGTGTGTGTGTGTGTGTGTGTGTGTGTGTGTGTGTGTGTGTGTGTGAGTGTGTGTGTGTGTGTGTGTGTGCGAGTGCGTGTGTGTTTGTGCGCATGTGTGTGTGGTGTGTGGTTATTTTTGAAACTCCTGTCACTACAACTGTTTAATGTAGAAGGAGGAGGGTGGAAGTGCACATTCTGAATCTGTAGTTAGTGCATTCAGGATCCTTTGGTGCGCTGGCTCGACAGTTTAGGAAGCACTCCAGAAAGACGCTATACCTGCCAGTGACCTTGTGAACTCCTGCAGAATTACAATGTTTTACGTCGAGGAGAAATGCAGCAGTCATCCTTTACCGTCTCAGGTTTTTAAAATTGAACACCCTTGCCGAGTCGTCTCCCAGTCTGAAAAATATCAATATTTCATTATTTGGTATCCGTGTGCTGAGCAGCAGAGAAACGCTTGTTGTGTATGCGTATGCACATAAAGAGTCATTTTTTTCCCGTGATGCCTCACCACCACCACTCCCTTTACAGAGTCCCTGCTTCTCTTTGCTCATTTTCCTTTTCTTTGCTTTCATATGAGCCCGTTGGAGAGCATTAATGTATAAAGTTTGACAGCTAATTATATTATATTTAATGTGCCAACAAAGAAAGACAACTCAAGTGTGCTTTGCCATTAAAGAAAATACATTGTGCCACCAACATCCACACAGGGGACCAGAGATAATTATTTTCTTAGTGCCAAATCTAGCAATTTCTTTCTTACGTGGGGCTTCAAGAAGAAAATATTCTTTGTGCTTTGTGCACAGCTGGATTGCCAATGAACACATCAAAGCCGCATTATATTTAAACTCGCGGCTGTTCTGCACTGCTGCCCGAATGCCCATAGGCATGGTTTGGGATGTCTGGCTCAAAGGCAAGTTAGACAAGGCATTTCATCTCTCGGAATCTCAGCACGACGTGGTGAGATTGCAGTTTATTTCTCAACTGCAACCTTATTGACATTAATGGTCTTCGATGAAACGTCATTTGGATCTACTGTGGTATCTTTGTTTCTGGCTAGGTATGACTTGGAGAGTGGTGAATGTTCAACATGTAGTTTATTCAGAGGTACAAGGTAAATGAGCATTCAGGCTGGAGGTGGTTCATGAAGCATCTCCTGAATCCAGGTAAAAATCCACTTTATATTTTTATGGGTGGAATGGTAAATAAGCCAAGCCTACAGGTTCTGATTTACCCGGGTAAATTTTCAGTCTGTCTGGGTCTGGGCGGAATGGAAAAGATGCCATGCTTGTAGGGTCTGATTCTCAAACCAATACATCTGTGTATGTTGTTGGGTTGACCACTCTATGTCTAGAAAACAAAGCTATTCAGGAATGGTGTTAGCATGACAAATATGTGGCTAATGAGGTGCTGATGTTTGTGTGACTATAATGGGGTCTAAATAAAGCATAGAATGAATTATTTTACATAATCTTGAAGAGAGATTAAATTTGAATGTTTACAAAGAATTTGGATTTATTTAAAGCATGTGCATGTGACCGAATATCTGTGAGGGCTGTGTTATTCATGCAACATGGTGCACAACCAAAATAAACCAATACAGCCTCCAAATCGATACAGAGAACATCGTTGGTTACCATAGTAAAGATTTATTTACGGAAAATGTGTTTAGTACCCTTGGGATATTGATGGTTGAGTAGTTATACAACATTTTATAAACCAAATATCTTGGTACAAAGATCACAATAACCACTGCAACCATTAAACCCATAATCATCATAAATTTGTATACATGCCCAGCACTGATGTTGCCTTAAGACTACGTCAAAGCAAACAATACAATACACAGGTGGAGGAGGGGGTAGTGCAACACGTAGACTCAATTAGTTTGATGCTAAATCCCACAACAATAAAAGCCTATTACAATGGTGGCTAGTATAAGCAGTAAAACTACGCATTATAAAAGAGGGAAAAACAATGATTTGCCGGACTGTCAATTTTAATTATTCTCTTCTCTATTTGATTACATAAAGTACCTCCAAAGTAACTCTCAGGTTGACCATGAGAGCTTTGCCGGAATGTTATTTAACAAACACAGGCTCAACTTGCGTTTAGAACTAAGATGGCTGTAATAATAAGTCCCAAGGTGCCATTGTGTCAGTCCCAAACTTGTTTTTCAAATGAAGAAGGCCTGGCAAACTATTACACATATTTTAAGTATACGAAAAATAAAAAAAACATATTATATTAAAGTTACTTTAACCTTTAGTTTGCCTTCCACCGCACAAGGCTTCTTTACATCAGCTCAGGGGCAGAGGAACAGAGTCCTTCCTGCAGGGTCCTAGTGCTCTCACTGTTTATCTCATCTATACATTTACCTTCTGGAATGCATAAAATACAACTCATCTTCACCTTAAATGACATTTGTTGAACACAGCCCCCTTCGAAGCTCATTCACTTCTGGAAAGCATTTGGCAAATAGTCTAAGCTTACCCCTCGGTGGAGGGGCAGAATAAATATGGTCCAGTTAGACTGCAGTTAAAGGTGTTTGTGAGCCACCCCTGTTGCTAGGTGAGGGGATTGGAGAGGATCCATCCAGGTGAGGAATGGGGGAGGGAGAGCCAGGACTCCGGTGGTAGGAGAGGGAAGAGAGGGAGTCTGCTGGGCAGTTTAAGACTGAGCTTTGTTGTGATGCAAAAGCTACCCGGTGTGCGACCGCCCCTAGGGTAGTTTGCAACAAAGACAAACAGGTCGTTTTAGGCTAGAAATAAGTAAGAGCAGTCGTTGTTATGTTTCTTTAGTCGTGTTATGAAGACAAAAAAAACCTTATGAGAATATCTTGGGATACATAAACTGCATCTTTGACACAGGTCATATCGTTTTGATTCAATGACCATGGAAGAGGATATAAAGAGTGATGAAAAGTTTAGTCCTCCAAATTACTTTCTCTCCGCACCACCTCCTATCTCCCTTCTCCATGTCTTTATCCGTCTCTCTCTTTACTCTCCCTAACTCTCTCACTTTATCGTCGCTCAGAGCACTCTACGATCGGCGAATCCACTCGTTGCCATGGTAACTTTGAGCTGGGCAAACTTCTGTAGGATGCCAAAAGCTTGCTGCAACAGAACAGTGTTGGTTATGTTTATGTGTGGGCATGTATTTGTGTGTGCGTGCATGTGTGTGTGTGTGTGTGTGTGTGTGTGTGTGTGTGTGTGTGTGTGTGTGTGTGTGTGTGTGTGTGTGTGTGTGTGTGTGTGTGTGTGTGTGTGTGTGTGTGTGTTTGTGTATGTGTACATGCATATGTGAAGTTGTGTGTGTTTTTTGTGTCTGTGTGTGTATGTGCATTCCTGTATAAGGGTGTGTGTGTGTGTGTGTGTGTGTGTGTGTGTGTGTGTGTGTGTGTGTGTGTGTGTGTGTGTGTGTGTGTGTGTGTGTGTGTGTGTGTGTGTGTGTGCGTGCACATGTGTGTGCGTGATACCAGTGTACGTGAGAGAAGGAGGGAGAGCAATTGAAAGAAATCATTGTAGATCTCATAGACAGCCTACAAATCCCCCTTCAGTCTGTCGCTTCTTGGTCCGTTAGTCTGATGCTCTTTCTATCCCCTTCTATCCCCCTCCCTCTGGCCGCCTCTCTCTATTATTTGGCCCTCTATCTCTCAAACTTCTATTATTTAAAATTCAGATGCAGCCCCCCTCGCTGCATGACCCCCGCGTTACTCTTCATGCCTAAGGAGATCAATTTGGCCTTCAACTTCTCCTCCCTCTCTTCCTCCCAGTCCCTCTCTCTCTCTCTCTCTCTCTCTCTCTCTCTCTCTCTCTCTCTCTCTCTCTCTCTCTCCCTCTCTCTCTCTCTCTCTCACTCTCTCTCTCTCTCTCTCTCTCTCTCCCTCTCTCTCCCTCTCTCTCTCTCGCTGTGTCCATTGCTCTCTCTTACACTCTCTGTCGCTGTGTCCCTTGCTCTCTCTGCTGTTTCGTCCCGAGGACTTTGGTACCCAGAACTCAAGAAGAGAAAGGTTATTTGGTCCTTTGTCTTTCTTTATCGTCTCTCTTCACGCCTTGCGACGACCTCCCTTACCCTCCCTCCCTCCTTATGCAGATTCTCTTTCGTCTTCGCAGTCGGAACTCACAGGGTACAGAGTGCGATCGATATTATCATTGTCTCGTCTTTCCCGTTCCCTCTCTCTCTCTCTCTCTCTCTCTCTCTCTCTCTCTCTCTCTCTCTCTCTCTCTCTCTCTCTATCTCTCTCTCGCCCTCTCTCTCTCTGAGCTCCCTCCATCCATTATCCACCCCTCCCTCCCTCCCTCCCTCCCTCCCTCCCTCCCTCCCTCCCTCCATATCCCTCGCTACATCTCTAATGACCCCTTCTGCTGATTCAGATTGCCACGGCGAGTTATAGCTTATGTCTCTATTTCTGTTTGACCACCAGGATAATTAGAAAGGCCTAATAGGCTTTGAATTAAAGTTTTAAAACAAACACTTGAGCTGGAGAGGGGAAAACAGAGGCCAATTAAGTGGACAATTTAGGGCACATTCACATCAGGGACCTGGGCAATATCAGAGTACACTTGACCCAAACGTCCAGATCATTAGATTACTCTGAACACTGTGTGACGTACCCAGGCGCTGGTCAGGTTGACCCGGGTCCACTTGAAGAGGCTGTCTCAACAACGATTCATGTGTACCCGGGTACGGATCGCCTCAGATGTGGGCACGGAACAAATCAATTGTACCTAATTTGACATTTTTTTATTTGGAAACGTCCGACAAGATGACGGAACAGATCTATTTGTGAGTGGTTATCATACGAAAAGACAGTACGGTGTATGTTGTGTGTGTGTGTGAGTGTGTGTGTGTCCTGAATTAGGTGAATGACTTGTTGTTGCTCTGGGGATCTGCCTGCCAACCGCCCCCTCCCCCCCTTTGGACCCAACCCCGTACCCCCATCTGTGGCCACTTAGCATGCAGCTCCTGGCCGCGTCGCTGACCTTGTGTTATAAACACACACACACACGTGCACACACACACACACACACACATACACACACACACACTTGACATATACATACACACACGCACACACACAAAAAGACACACACACGTGCACACACGTAAACACACAAATATACATACACTCGCACGGACACACACGCACACACGCCCGCACACACACAGCCATAGACGACCTCACCCACGAACAACTGGGCCCGAACCCAGCAATACATACATGCACCTACTAACATAAACATACACACACACATGCACACGCATGCATCGTCAAACATACACACACACACAACCACAGACACCTATGGGCACAGAAGAGGAGATACAAGCCCCTCATCGGGATTCAGTGCAGAACTCTATGGATGTCCTTGGTGTATGAAACCTTATGAAACCAGAGGGAGAAAATACAAAGGGTGGACGGATCCCACACACAAACATGACAGAATCTGTATGTGAGCCCTTCCAATGTACCTTTCCTTGATCATTCACATACACACACACACATACACACACACACACACACACACACACACACACACACACACATGCACATACAAACACACACACAGAGGCACCTACGAACACATGCACACACCCACACACAGAAATGCAGACACATAGATACACACACATGCGTACCCACAGCAGCACACAAACACACCGAAACATGTGCACACATACACCCTCACATACATGCACAGGAACCCACTCACACACACACACACACACACACACACACATTAAAGTGATAAATAAAGTGGTGCATCTTCAGCAGTAACCTTTTGCCCCGTCAGGCAAAAGGTGTCGTCTGCTACCAATCTCATCTCACACTCACACAAACACTCACACACATACAGGTTGCAAACTCACGCACATGCTCGTGCACACTTTAATTGTCCTTGCCAGTTTAAAAAAAATTTTGGTTGTGTTTTATTCATGACCAAAATGACTTGGTTGTTCTGGAGCTCATGGTTGACACGATGAGAGTGAGGGGAGCAGGACCACACCCACGTCAGGCTTGCATCATGTGTGTGTGTATGATGGTTTGTAAGAGTTGGTGATAATGCCATAACAACGTGTTTTTGAGCCAAGTAACATTGCAACAAGTCTCATGAATCAGACTTTAGATTAAAATCTAAAGTCTGCTGACAGACAAGCTGAAACCTGGTCGAACAGGTTGTTTCACTCTCTTTCACTTCGTATTTGTCCCTGGAGGCAGGGATCCGGAAGCACCTTTTTGCCAAACACCATCTCGGCCAGCAGTATTATACTGTAAAAAAGTGTCTGTAACGGTTTTAAATCAACATCGGGCAGCCTTGCAACTCTAGAAATACACTTCTGAAAGAAGAATTTTAGGTTGCCTTTTGAATATCTGGCCGGGGACAACAGTTATAAACTAGCCTCTAGGCTAACACTGGCTCAATAACAGTTTGACTGTTGATTAATGTGCAATGTCCCTGAAGAAAAACAAGAGTAAAAAATTAATAAAAAGCTTCATCCCCTCGCACAAATTAGTTTTCAATTGTAGAATATCTCTGTAACGAGACAGGAACTCAGGGGTTACACTGCCCCTTGCATTCCTGGTTTCCACATTCCAATTCCTTTGTTTACAGAGAAGAACTCCTGGCCATGGAATCCATATGTTACAATAGTGACGTATTTTTTTAGGACATTATCCCATGCCCTCTGATCTGTGGAGGAATAAGCTGGGAGGCCAAATCAAATAAATCCCTGATTGATATCCGTTGGTAAAAAATCTCGCTGTCCAATGAGGGATCAACTTGATTGGACGTTGCGATACAACACCTCCCAGATTAATGAGCAGCAACAATTGCTTGGCTGAGATTATTCACACAAACGTGAATGTGCCACATCAAACCTGCCAACGATTCTGAATTTATAGTGGGGAGGTGGTGCTGGCCGATGACTAATCAGCTGCAACATCATCAGCAGAATTTGGCTTCCCTAATTCCTACGAAAGCGGCGAGAGACTACTTACTTTCAGATGCATAGCCTATGTTTTTTGCCTTATTTTCTGTTGAAAAGTTACAACTTTCAAAGTAAATCGAAGTCAATTGACCACGAAGCTAGCATTATAGAAATAACGCATACACAACACACACAAAGCTAGACAGAAAAATGCAGAAATGCAATAAGTGCATAGGATATTGCCATGGCAGTATACCCATAGGATATGTAAATTACGGCTTATTGTAATGCAGGTTTTTTTTTCAAAGTTATGATCTCTGAAGTGATTTCACAACTCGGTTTAATATCCCCCTAGGGAGCATCTCTGGAGAGATGTAGATTCAGAGGGCCATTTTGAAGGAGTTGACAGGATGTATCGCATGGGGCTCAGAGGAGGAGGAGGAAGGAGGGGGACGGGGGGATGGGAGGTGGTGATGGTGCAGCTGGGGAGGGGAGGAAGGTGGAGTAGGGTGTTGGAAATGAATGAAACAGGCAAATACAGTGGACGGAGCGTCCTGCAGGGATTATGATAGATAGCATGATAACCAGAGTAGCTGCCACTCCCTGGCTACTGCAGAAGAACTACCTGTTTCTGCCTTTCAGCCTCTCATGAATGAAGTACAGCTCTCTCCAAAACTGGTTAAACACACACGCATACACACACACAAGCACACAGACAATCACATGAACACAGCACACACGCTTGCAGTTTTAAAACCCTCCAATCCTTTCACTGACTGTGTGGCCATGACTTGGAGAAGAGCCCTCTGCCAGCTTTATGCACACACACATGGTGACACACGCATACACACACACACACACACACACACACACACACACACACACACACACACACACACACACACACACACACACACACACACACACACACACACACACACACACACACACACACACACACATGCATAGACACACATGCATCCAAACACTCAGCCCCCGGGCAAAACTGTTGTGTCTGGCCCTCTCCAATCCTCCTTAAACACCACAGCTAGCTCTGCTCACAAATGGCTGTGCGGTGGCTGGTGGGGTTCTGAGTCTGCTGGGCTGCGGAGGGGGGGTCCGTTTGGCAGGGCTCTGCCTCCTGCTCATATCTCCTCCTCCCTCAAGTCTCAAAACCATATCTGTGGTCTTTCTTTTGTTAGCACCAGGGTTTGTTTTGGTCTTTTTTTTGCTTCCTGGGTTGAGGGCAGCTGGATTGGAACTACAAGCGCAGGTGCTTTCCAGTCGACGCTCCTATGAAACAAGGAGTCTGTGGTCCGCCGGTGTGCGACCGGGTTCCACACACCGCCACCGAGTGTTGTGAACGAGCGCATGGCGACAGAGCGCCGTGAGCCTCTGAATTATTTAGCTTTTGTTTTAGCTTTTTTTTTACGGGCTTTTCTAAACAACTAGAGGCGCCGCATAACAAAGGACAAACAAAATAGCTTCGGAATACAGAAATTTCCTGTGGCATTGTCGAGTTGTGGTTTTCTGCTGCTGAGTCAGAGATTGAACAGGTAGCGTACGTGCCGCCTCTGGGTCGTCAAACCTCTCAAAGCTCCTCGGTGGGCTCCTTCCGCCTGGCGCCGTCGCACACCCTGAACGCTCGCACACGGATCCTGCGCTAAAATCTAATTAGCATTGGCGGCCTCTCTCACATCTAAATTCATATAAATACCCCATGACCCGCCGTGGCTGGTAACTGCTGCATTTAGGGAGGATGAACACATTTCCGAACACACACAAATTCATGAAGGTTAGGGGGGCATGAGTGTGGAGAAAGAGTGTGTGGGTGTGTGTGGGTGTTTGTGTGTGTGTGTGTGTGTGGGTGGGTGGGTTGGTGGGTGGGTGGGTGAGGGAAGCTCTCTTTCTGCAAACTCATCCCATCCTCTCTCTACTGTCTCTGTCTCTCTCTCTCTCTGTCTGTCTGTCTCTCTCTCTCTCTCTCTCTCTCTCTCTCCCTCTCTCTCGCTCTAGCTTCTCTGTCAACCTGCCTGTCAGTCATCCTGAACTGAACCATCCATTAATCACAACCACTACTTTAAAATAAAAGAGAGAGAGAGACAGAGACAGGGAAAGAGAGATATTCGATGACGTTTCCACCAGTCAGCCTGTAAGGGAAGTGTTAAGAAAAGAATGGGGGGATAGTGTGTGTGTGTACGTGTGTGTGTGTGTGTGTGTGTGTTTGTGAGTGTGTGTGTGTGTGTGTGTGTGTGTGTGTGTGTGTGTGTGTGTGTGTGTGTGTGTGTGTGTGTGTGTGTGTGTGTGCGTGTGTGTGTGTGTGTGTGTGTGTGTGTGTGTGTGTGTGTGTGTGTGTGTGTGTGTGTTTGTGTGTGTGTCTGTGCACGTCCACGTGCATGCATTTGTGTGTGTGTGTGTGTTTGCGGTGATGAGAGTGGGTCAGAGGAATAGAGAGAAGAGCAGGGATAGAGATAGATAGAGAGAGAGGAAAAGAGAGAGAGAGAGAGAGAGAGAGAGAGAGAGAGAGAGAGAGAGAGAGAGAGAGAGAGAGAGAGAGAGAGAGAGAGAGAGAGAGAGAGAGAGATACGTCTCTAAGTATTTATTACATTCTTACTCACCATTACCCCTGGTACCACACACACACACACAAACCGCCTGCTAAGCACAGAGGCAGATGCTTACATTATTTCCAATTAACAATGTGCGTCACAAATATCCAACTGTATTACCCATCCATTCAAAGCAATTCTTTCTAATTACCACATGATGTGGGGTAACACAGGGTAATCCACCATAAATCTACACTAAATCTGCCTAAACTTGCATTAGAAGGAGAAAGCTGATCCTCTAATCGTGTTTACAGTTCATTATCTTCCTCCTTGCACCTCTTTTTAACAAGCCATCATAGATACACTCAGCTTTTCTCACTGCCACCAAAGCATGCATCCTGCACAGACATTAACTCAGTGCAGGCAGTTAAACATGCTCATATATCACAAATTAAAAATAGTTCCAGGCTTTCTTCTCTCTCTTCTCTCCACCCCCTACCTTCTCTCCAACCCCTCCCTTCTCTCCTCCCCTTCTCTACTCCCTCATGCTTTCTGCTGCGTGCTTCGTCGATCCATAGTACTCTGCTGCTTCTCTACTCCCTCCTTTTTCGTTTGTCAACCAGCTCCTTCCATCTGTTTTTCTCTCTTATCCTTCCATCTCCTCGCCTCTCCTGTCCTACCTTATCCCTTCCTTCCCTGTCCTATCCTTCCCTCTTCTCTCTGATTCTCACCCCCAAATCAGGTCCTCTAATCTCCTTTCCTCTCCTCCCCTCTCCTCTCCTACCCTCTCCTCTCCTACCCTCTCCTCTCCTTTCCCCTCTCTTTCACTCTCCTCTTCTCTCCTCTCATCCCCTATCCTCTCCTCTCCTACGCTCCCCTCTCCTCTCCTTTCCTCTCTCTTCCACTCCTCTCCTCTCCTCCCCTCTCTTTCCCTCTCCTCTTCTCTCCTCTCTCCTCTCTCCTCTCTCCTCTCTCCTCTCTCCTCTCTCCTCATCTCCTCTCCACTCCTCTCCTCTTCTCTCCTTTCCTCACTCCTCTCCTCCTCTCCTCTCCTCTCTCCTCTCTCCTCATCTCCTCTCCACTCCTCTCCTCTTCTCTCCTTTCCTCACTCCTCTCCTCCTCTCCTCTCCTCTCCTCTGGTCTGTGTTGGTGTTTCATCAGATTCTCCTCTCGGTGAGGGGGAGGAATTGGAGGAGGGAGAACCGTGTGAAGGAATAGAGAGTCAGAGGGAGAGGGACAGCAGCTTGGGGAAAGTTTGTGTGTTTCATGCTTATGTGTGTGTGTGTGTGTGTGTGTGTGTGTGTGTGTGTGTGTGTGTGTGTGTGTGTGTGTGTGTGTGTGTGTGTGTGTGTGTGTGTGTGTGTGTGTGTGTGTGTGTGTGTGTGTGTGTGTGTGTGTGTGTGTGTGTGTGTCTGTGTGTGGGTGTGAGAGTGTGTGTGTGTGTGTGTGTGTGTGTGTGTGTGTGTGTGTGTGTGTGTGTGTGTGTGTGTGTGTGTGTGTGTGTGTGTGTGTGTGTGTGTGTGTGTGTGGGGGGGTATTCCATTTTTCCCTCTATGACTATCTCTCCCACATGCATATTACCTATCTCTTCTCTCCAAACATCTCTCTCTCTCTCTCTCTCTCTCTCTCTCTCTCTCTCTCTCTCTCTCTCTCTCTCTCTCTCTCTCTCTCTCTCTCTCTCTCTCTCTCTCTCTCTCTCTCTCTCTCTCTCTCTCCCTCTCTCTCTACCCTTTTCATTTTATCTCCCTCACTGCTCAAACCCTCACTCCAACCTCACTCCTACACAGACACACACACACAACACACACTGCAGGATCTCTGTTCCTCTCTGTCTCATTGCATTTCCCCAAAGGCTGTTGGCATCACTCAGACACAGCAGAGAACAACATGATTTTGCCCTTGCTGCCCACCTAGAGTCAAACCTTCACACACTCTCTCTATCCCTAACTCTCTCTCTCTCTCTTTCTTTCCACAAACATAAATGCACACATGTCCAGATGCATCTGAGCCTCATTATGGACGTTTTTTTCTTCGTACTAACCTGCGTCGAGGCATATCCTGCCCCAATCTCACACATGCCAACTTCTACAGGAAGAACACAATTTTTGGCAATGCAAAATAATTTGCATCCATCATACCCTCCCTCTCTCACACACACACACGCACAAACACACACACACATGCACACACACACACACACACACACACACACACACACACACACACACACACACACACATACACACACACACACACACA